>NC_085930.1:161092261-161402142 GCF_028885625.2 Pongo pygmaeus | reverse complement strand
TGACATAAGCCACCATCTCCACTTAGCAGCCTAAATGGCCTCTCTACTCCCTTGCCTTATAATCTATTTTTCACACATCAGACAGAATTAGTCTTTTAAATCTAAGAAATATCATGTCACTCCTTTGTTCAAAACCTTCCAAAGACTTCATGTCCCCTTCACAACCCACCTCACTGTCTATCTTAATCACCTACCATATTCTCTTCACTCACTCTGCTCTGCTAACTCTAGTCTTCTTGGTATTCCTCAAACACACCCAACCAAACTCACCTCCTCCCCCAGGGCCTCTTCACTTTCTGTTTTCTCTGCCCAAAATGTGGGCAAAGAGTTAAATATCTGCATAGATAGGACCCTCACTTCCCTCAGGTCTCTGTCAAGCTTTGCCTATCAAAGTAGGCTTCCCTGCCTCTCCCAAATCTGTCACCCTTAATCCTCCTTTCCTAACTTATTTAGCTCTTTGGTAATCTTTTTCACCACTTCTACTATCCTTTCCCAAAACGAAAATTTGTTGTAATATGGCTGTCAGTATTGATGGCAACTTATTTTGCTAAATAAATACCTAGCACATACATACATATCTGGCATCTGGCGTGGTAGAAGAAGACAAAAAAATTAAAGATGATGATAGGGAAAGTATATTTTGTGGCTTTGCTTAGTAAAGAAATGTTCTAACAATTGGTGCCATCTGGAAGGGACTGACAAGAAGTAATGTTTTCAGCTTCCAAAGGTGTCCACAAGATGTTAGAGAACCACCTGCTGGTCGTTATATTCATGACATTAATTTGAAGGTTGAACTAAATGAATTCCAAGGTCTTACGTTTCTGGGTTAATGTGATTTTATTAGAACTTTAAAGATAATTATACTTCACTGGTTTATGAATTCTTAAAATATTTTAATTCATTTTCAGTTTTGACTAGACAATCTATCTCAACATGCTTATGGTTTGCCATTAAAATGACTCTTCTTGTAAACAAGACAAAAACTGATTTCTCCTGAAGCATTCATTATGCATATGAGCACTTGATTAGAAATATGGCAACGGGAAATAAATAATCTCTCAAAAGTTCATTACTGAACGATGCTATCATGTTCCAAATAAGCTCAGTGTGAATTTAAGACTGGCTCATTAATCATTAGAAGACAACTCTAATCAGTGGAATGTGACTCTAACTTCACTTTAAAGCAATTGTACTTGATTGAAAATAGCAGCCGATTAAGAAAAAAATACAAATGATTGGCAAGAAGGGGGAAAAGACTTTAAATCTTAGACATAATGACTTCATTGATTGCTAAAAATTGAGTTGTTTAAAACTCTCAGATTGTTATAATGAACCTGAATTAATCCTGCACTATGAAGATTAGAAGAGTAATTTCTAAGATGAAGAGACAGTATTCACTCTTTCCTTCCTTAGTAATAGAACCCAAATCATAATGGGGCTATAATACACTCTTGTAATGGACTAGATCAAAGCCAGCCCTGCTTGCAGCTAGGTGACAAAGTTCTGGACTACTGGGATGTAATTTTAAGCGTGGGGGACTTTTGGGAAGGCCACTTATTAGAATCTGACTCATTTGAGAGGTATTTTCTTTTGCCTTCCCCCTTCCCCCTTCCTCCTTCCTATTGCCTGAAAATCAGATTTCATGAGTGAAGTTTCAGAAGCCATCTTGAAGGTGACTTTGAAGAGGGAAGCCAGCTAATTGTTGAATGGCCCTATATGCCTACCTCTTTTATGTGAGAGAGAAATAAACTTTAAACTTAAGGCACTATTGTTTGAGTTTTCAGATACATGTAGTCAAATTAAATATGGTAATACTCTAATGTATGGTATTACACTAAGTCTAATGAAATAACTCTATGGAGTACAATGGATGGGAAAATGTAGTAAGTATAGGAGTTATCTGTTCCCTGTCATAATTTCCTGCAGCATTCACTCTTCTTCCGTAACATTAGCTCAGCTTTTGTGGAACCATGACGGTTCTCTTAGTCGGTCTATGAAACAAGATGCCACCTCCCTCGTGCAAGAGGAGGGCACAGAATCCAACCTTGACCAGTGAGATTTCATATGTCCTAAACTTGTCCCTTGAGTGACAAAAAGATGAAAAGTTTTTGGGGTTAATTTTTCTCCCATCATCCTGAAGAGACTGCCTTTTAATTCTAATCAATTAGATACTGAGAACTGTTCTTTCTTAGCCCTAGTTATTTTTTTCTTCAGTGCTATACTGTGAACTCTGCCATATTATCATTTATATATATAATATATATTTTCATCTTCGCTTTCTTTTGAAAAGGCTGTTTTCTTTTGCATTTACTTAAGAAACTGAAGTAGTTTTTGTATTCAAAATTGTACTTACTTAACACATGACTAAAGTTGGTCCAATAGTGGATTAGTCAAACCCAATATTATTGGTATTAAATAATTAAACTTGAAGCTTGTTATGTCCACTGCAGTTATCACATGGATGTGGACTGTTCTGACATCAGCTCACCCCTATGGCTTCTGAGAATTTAGCATTAGTTTTAGGCCTGCATGGAATCTTAGGTTACTGTTAGAGTACTTGGTGACAGTATAGTCTTAATGATGTCATTGTATCTTGGGCAGGTAGCTTTTCTTTTCCGTGACTCTGGAATGTACCCTTACTCAAAGCTGGCCATATCGCAGATAATGCAACTGACCATGAGGAGTATTTGAAGTGCATAAATCTATCCCTATTCCTGAAATAGCAAATCAAGGATCATATAATATTGCTGCTTACTTTAGTAGAGTTTTGAACTCACTTAGTACAACTCCAACTTAGTGCCATAGAGCTTGATTGACCTGAACCAGGTCTTACTGTAGCACAGATGGGGCTAGAATATAAGTCAACTGACTCCAGTTCCTATGCTCTTTCCCTTACACACATTCATCAGAGTGTGTGGCTCTGATGTCAGAGCATTAGCTCTGGAGTGAGAGACCTAGGTTAGATTCTACATGTTCTAATTTAGAGTCTAGTAAGCTGTATGACTTAACATGATGCCTATAACCTCCTAAATCTCAGTTTTCTTATTTCTGACCTGCAAACTGGTAATGATTAGATGAGTTAGTGTTCCTTGAGCATACAATAGTGCCTTGTACATGAAACTGATACATTGCTATAAATGTTGGATACAGCTATTAAGATTAATAATAGTTAGGAGGCAGAGCAAGATGGCAGAACATTCCTCTGATCATCCTCAGAAAGTTCCTCTGATCATCCTCCCTGCAAGGACACCAAGTTAACAACTCTCTACACAGAAAAAAACACCTGCATAAGAATAAAAAATCAGATGAGCACTCATAGTACCTGGCTTTAACTTCATATTGCTGAAAGAGGCAGTGAAAAGATTTCTTTTTTAAGTCCTGAATCACCAATGCCACCCATCCTCCCACCTCCCACAGCAGCAGCATGATGTGGAGAGCATTTCTGGGAACTGGGGAGGAAAAAACACAGCAATCATGAGGCACTGAGCTCAGGCTGTTCTCTTAGAGCAGAAAGGAAAACGAGACCAACCTCAGCTGATGCTCGCCCACAAAGGCAACATTTAAACCAGCCCTAGTCAGAAGGGAATCACCTAGTCCAGTGGTCTGAACTTGAGTGCCTGCAAACCTCACCACCGAGGGCAACAGTGCCTTGGGTCTGTAGGTAAACATGAAAGACAGTTTAGTCCATTAGGACTGCAACTTGTAGGCGAGTCCCAGGGCTGAACTAGGCACAGAGGTAGTGGACTGGAGGGGCATGTGACATACTGAGACACCAGTTGGGGCAGCCTAGGGAGTGCTGGCATCATTCCTCTCTTAACCCCATGCTGCACAGCTTATGGTTCCAAAAAAGACCCCTTCCTTCTGCTTAAAGAGAGGAGAGGGAAGAGCGGGGAGGACTTTGTCTTGCATCTTTGATACCAGCTCAGCCATAGCAGAATAAGGCACTGATTAGAGTCATGAGACCCCTATTCCAGGCATTAATTCCCACATGATATTTCCAGACACACCCTGGGCTAGAAGGGAACCCACTGCCTTGAAGGAAAGGACTCAGTCCTGCCAGTATTCTGCTAACTGAAGAGCCCTTGGGTCCTGAATAACCAGCAGCAATAGAGAGGTGTACATCAAGGGCCTTGGTGGGCCTATGAGACTTGCTGGCTTCAGGTGAGACTCGCACATAACCAGCTGTGGTGGCTATGGGGCAAAACTTCTGCTTGAGAAAAGCACAGGGCAAAGTAAAGGGGACTTTTTCTTGCACCTTAGGTACCAACACTCCCTCAAGGGAGTAGAGCACCAAGCAGGCTCTTGAGTTCCCCAATTCCAGGACTTGACTCTTGAACAGCATTTCTGGACCTGTCCTGGGCAAGAGGGAGCCCACTGTTCTAAAGAGTGAGAACCAGGCCAGGCAGCATTCACCACAAGCTGACTTAAGAGACCTTGGCCTTAAAGGAACATTGGTGGTAGTCTGGCAGTATTCCTTGTGGCCAGGCATGGCATTGGCTATGGAGGTGAGGATCCTCTGCCTTCAGAATGGGGAAGGAAGAGTGGGAATTATGGCATCTTATGGTTTGAGTGCCAGCTCGGCCATAATATAATAGAACATCAGGTAGACTTCTAAGGTTTTTGACTCTAGTCCATGACTCCTGGATGGCACTTCTGGACCCACCCGGGGCCTGGGGGACCTTGCCACCCTGAAGGGAAAGACACAGATCTGGCTGGCTTTGCTACCTGCTGATTTTAGAGTCCAAGAGCCTTGAGCAAACATAGGTAGTATTCAGGGAGTGGTTAAAGTGTTTAAAGCAGGCCTTGGGTGAGACCCCGTGCTGTCCTGCCTTCAGGTTTGACCCATAGAAGTCATAGTGGTGGTGGACACAGGGGTGCTTGTGTCACTCCATTTACAGCTTTAGGTGGTTGAAAAACAGAGAGAGAGACTGTGTATTTGGGAGAAAGTAAGAGAAGACAACAAAATTCTTTACCTGGTAATCCAGAGAACTCTCCCAGACCTTGTCCAAGGCCATCAAGGCAGTGCCTCTGTTAGTCTGCAAGAACTGCAGTGTTATTGGGCTTGGGATCCCCCCTAAAGCAGAAACAGCTTAGATCACAACACCCATGTCCTTTTAAATATCTGGAAAGTCTTTCCAAGAAGGACAGCTACAAATTAGCCCAGACAGTGAAGACTATAATAAATACCTAACTCTTCAATGCTTAGACTCCAAAGAACATCTATTAGTATCAACACCATCCAGGAAAACATGACCTCACCAAATTATCTAAATAAGGCACCAGGGAACAATGGCAGATATATGTGACATTTCAGATAGAGAATTCAAAATAGCTGTGTTGAGGAAATGCAAATAAACTCAAGATAACACAGAGATGGAATTTAGAATTCCATCAGATACATTTAAGAAAGAGATTGAAATAATTAAAAAGAATCATGCAGAAATTTTGGAGTTGAAAAATGCAATTGGCACACTGAAGACAGAGTCCTTTAACAGCAGAATGGATCAAGCAGAAGAAAGAATTAGTGAATTAAAGACAGACTATGTGAAAATACACAGTCAGAAGGAAGCCTACAGGATCTAAAAAGTAGCCTCAAAAGGCAAATCTAAGAGTTATTGGCCTTAAAGAGGAGGAAGAGAAAGAGATAGAGGTACAAAGTTTATTTAAAGGGATAGTAACAGAGAACTTCACAAACCTAGAGAAAGATATTTAAGTACGAGAAGGTTGTAGAACACCAAGCAGTTTTAGCTCAAAGAAGACTGCCTTAATGTGTTTAATAATCAAATTCCCAAAGGTCAAGGATTCAGAAAGGATTGAAAAGCAGCAAGAGAAAAGAAAATAATAACATATAATGGAGCTCCAATGCATCTGGCAGCAGACTTTTAAGTGGAAACCTTGCAGGGCAAAAGAAAGTGGCATGACATATTTAAAATGCTGAAGAAAAAAAAATTTACCCAAGGAGAGTATATCCAGTGAAACTATACTTCAAGCATGGAGGAGAAATAAAGACTTTCCCAGAAAAATAAAAGCTAAGGGATTTTTATCAATTCCAGATCTGTCCTACAAGAAATGCTAGAGGGAGTACTTCACGCAGAAAGAAAAGGACATTCATGAGCAATAAATAATCACCTGAAGGTACAAAACTTACTGGTAATATAAGTACACAGGAAAACACAAAATATTATAACACTTAACTGTGTTGTATAAGCTACTTGTATTCTAAGCAGAAAGAATAAATGATGAACCAATAAAAAATACTAACTACAACAACTTTTCAAGACATAGTAAAATAGGATGTGAATATTAATAGAAACAATAAAAATGTAAAAAAGCAAAGAGACAAAGTTAAAGCAAGGTTTTATTAGTTTCCTTTTTGCTTGTGTGTTTGTGTGTGCAAATAATATTAAGTTGTTATCAGACTAAGATAATGAGTTATAAGATAGTATTTGCAAGTCTCATGGTAACCCTAGACGAGAAAACATACAATGGAGACACAAAAAATAAAAAGCAAGAAACTAAATCATATCAACGGAGAAAATCACCTTCACTAGACGAATACAGGAATGAAAGAAAGAAGGAAGAGAAGACCACAAAACAACCAGAAAGAAAATAACAAAATGGCAGAAGTAAGTTCTTACTTATCAATAACATTGAATGTAAATGGACTAAACTCTCCAATAAAAAGACATATACTGGCTGAATGAACAAAATATAAGACCGATTGATCTGTTGCCTATAGGAAACACATTTCACCTATAAAGATACACATAGACTGAAAATAAAGGAATGAAAAAAGATATTTGATTCCAATGGAAACCAAAAAAGAGCTGGAGTTGCTCTACTTACACCAGACAAAACAGGTTTCAAGACCAAAACTATCAGAGACAAAGAAGGTCACTATATAAAATGATAAAGGGGTCAATTTAGGAAGAGGATATCACAATTTTAAATATATATGCACCCCAAACTGGAGCACCCACATATATAAGGAAATATTATTAGAGCTAAGGAGAGAGATAGGCCCCAATATAGTAATAGCTGGAAACTTCAACACACCACTTTTAGCACTGAACAGATCTTTCAGACAGAAACTTAACAAAGAAACAACAGACTTAATCTGCACTACAGACCAAATGGATCTAATAGATATTTACAGAATATTTTATCCAAGAGCTTCAGAGTACACATTCTTTTCCTCAGCACATGGATTATTCTCAAAGACCATATATTAAGTCACAGAACAAGTCCTAAAACACTCAAAAAATCAATTCCCAGACATTGATTTTTTGACATTGATTTCAAGACAATACAGGGAAACATGATATCACCAAACTAAGTAAGTTTCCAGGGACCAATCCTAGAGAGACAGACTTATGTTACCTTTCAAACAGAGAATTCAAATCTGAGGAAGCTCAGTGAAATTCAAAACAACACAGAGAAGGAATTCAGAATCTTATCATGTAAATTTAACAAAGTGAATGAAATGAAATAATTACAAAGAATCATGAAGAAATTCTGGAACTGAAAATGCAATTGGCAAACTGATGAATGGAGCAAAGCCCTTTAACAGCAGAATGGATCAAGCAGAAGAAAGAATTAGTGAGCTTGAAGACAAGTTATTTGAAAATACACAGTCAGAAGAGAGAAAATAAAAAGAAATAAAAAAGAATGAAGCATGCCTCCAAGATCTAGAGCTGAGATTGTGCCATTGCACTCCAGCCTGGGCAACAGAGCTTTTATGTCTACCTAGAGGATTGTAAATGCACCAATCAACACTCTGTGTCTAGCTCAAGGTTTGTAAATGCACCAATCAGTGTTCCATGTCTAGCTAATCTAGTGGGGACTTGGAGAACTTTTGTGTCTAGCTAAAGGATTGTAAATGCACCAATCAGCACTCTGTGTCTAGCTCCAGGTTTGTAAAGGCACCAATCAGTGCTCTGTGTCTAGCAAATCTAGTGCGGAGTTGGAGAACTTTTACGTCTAGCTAGAAGATTGTAAATACACCAATCAGCACTCTGTGTCTAGCTCAAGTTTTGTAAACGCACCAATCAGCACACTGTCAAAATGGACCAATCAGCTCTCTGTAAAATGCACCAATCAGCTCTCTGTAAAATGGGCCAATCAGCAGGATGTGGGTGGGGTCGGATAAGGGAATATAAGCAGGCTGCCCGAGCCAGTAGCAGCAACCCAGTCTGGTCCCATTCCACACTGTGGAAGCTTTGTTCTTTCGCTCTTTGTAATAAATCTTGCTGTTGCTCACTTTTGTGTCGGCACTGCCATTATGAGCTGTAACACTCACCAGGAAGGTCCACAGCTTCACTCCTGAGGCCAGCAAGACCATGATGAACCCACCGGGAGGAATGAACAACTCCGGACGGGAGGAATGAATAACTCCAGACATGCTGCATTAAGAGCTGTAATACTCACCGTGAAGGTCTACAGCTTCACTCCTGAAGCCAGCGAGACCACGAACCCACCAGAAGGAAGAAACTCTGAACATGTCGGAACATCAGAAGGAACAAACTCCAGACACAGCATCTTTAAGAACTGTAACACTCACCGCGAGGGTCCGTGGCTTCATTCTTGAAGTCAGTGAGAGCAAGAACCCACCAATTCCGGACACAGAATCACTTAAAACTAGGAGGCAGAGGTTGCAGTGAGCTGAGATTGTGCCACTGCACTCCAGCCTGGGAGGTGGAGGGAGACTCCATCTCAAAAAAAAAATTTAATAAATAAAAGAACTACCAGAAACTGGGTAATTTGTAAAGAAAAGAGGTTCAATTGACAAATTCCACAGGCTGTACAGGAAGCATGGCTAGGTGGAGAGGCCTCAGGAAACTTATAATCATGGAGGAAGGCGAAGAGGGCAGGCAAGTCTTACATGGTGGGATCAGGAAAAAGAGAGTAAAGGAGGAAGTGCTACACACTTTAAAACAACTAGATCTCAGGAGAACTTACTATTACAGGAACAGCAAGGGAGAAATCCACCCCCATGATCAAATAATCTCCCACCAGGCTCCTCCTCCAACAGTGGGATTTATAATTCGACATGAGATTAGGGTGAGGACACAAATCCAAACCATATCAACCTACTATGAACCCACAAAAATTACAAATAAAAAAATTAAATTTTTAAAAGATGGTGAAATAACCACAGATACAAACAAAATTTAAATGATCAAAATTGACTACCTGATTAAACTCCATCTAAACATATTTTAAAACATGAATGAAAACATTAATTTTGTAGGAAGATATACATTACTAAAATTGGCCTTTACATTTGCATAAGCCAATCCAATAAACATAGAATACGTTTCTCAAAGAGCTACCCTTTTAAAAATTTTGGTACATGGTGTGGGTTTATGTATATAAAACTGTTTCCTTACACGGACCTCCCTGGAATGGAAATTCTGACCGGAGCAAGGCAAGTGGGTGTGAAGGTCAGCAAACTGAATTGGTGTGGCACTGGATTTCCTGGTTAATGCAATGCCAAATGACAAAATAAAACCTGCATAGAGATTAGCTCTACTCTAAAGCTCTGCTCAATTTCCTTAGAGATTTGTCTAGAGTTTATTTTATGGGAGTAAATTTTGGTAACAGCTCACTATGAACAAAAGCTACCTCGGGTTTCTGTTTGTTTAGTTTGTTTCCTCCAACTGTGATTTCTCATCCTCTTCCTGTTTTGCAGAAATTCAGTGTAATTTCCCTTTCACGATGATATCCTCCCTTACATTAACCTCCACAATTCTTTTTTTCTATTATGAGTTTATTCTTAATCACACACCTTATCTCTTTTTTTTTAAGCGAGGTCTTAGCAGGCATGGGAGACAAATGCATGTTCCTGGTCTGCCACCTTTGACAGCAAGAATTTTTATCTCTGTTCAGAAGATATTGGGATGTAAATATTGAAAGATAAGTAAAGCATATATATATGTTTTTTCAAGGCCAAAATTATTCCCTGGAGAAAGCATATATTCTTTAAAAAGCAATTTCTCTTAAGCATTTTACTAAGATCAGTAATATTTACATTTATGAATAAATCTAGATGCACAATAGCTTCAAATTATAGCAACATAGTCATCATATCTGTTTAATGTCCATATAACCAATATTAAGATACCTTAGCTTATTACATATTATTGATAATGGTAAAGATAGTTTAGAAACATAAAAGTTTACTTGACCAAAATATGAACATTTATGTAAATGTCAACTACACATAAATCATATGTTATAAAAAAGAAAGCCTAATTTTCTTACTAAAAATATACTTCTCTTTCCCCAACTTTCTACCTTTTCTTACTACCAAGAAATTCTCATCTCTCCTTTGCATCCCCATCACCAGAATAAAAGGATTGGATGATAAGGGGTTTTGAAAGATAGTCTTACATTCCACTTATCTCCATCCTAATACAAACTAGCAAATAAGCAACACATCCTTTAAAAATTCTAGTATTCCCATATTTCATATTAAATCAAAGTTGCATATTCACATATACAATCCATGATTCAAGGCATATCTATATAATCTAACTACCATGACAGACTTTGTTTTTTTAATTTTGAAATCCAGCTTCAGAAATTCAGCATCTCTGAAATCAAAGTATTACAGAACAAGTGCTAGCAGAAAATCAATTTTTAATAAAATTTTCAGTAAACTACTTTGGAAGACATCATTTGCTTTAAGATATATAAGAAGATTCCTAAATAAATATTCTCAATTCTTTCATAAATTGATCATAAAATTCACACAAAATGTAATTGTATATTTCTAAAATTTACGCATATTAATCTCAATGTGTACTACAAATAAATTCAAGCGAATAAGTTTTAAAATATTTGATACATCAATTTTATATTAATTAGATTAATACATTTTACCATATTCTGGCTGTGCATTTAATAAATAAAAGGAAAATGTATTATGATGTTCATTCCCTGATAATGCAACATCGATCAATTGGTTTTTTAATATAACTATGAAAGGTAATTTCAAACTTAACTCTTGTTTGAATTGTCAAAATGAGCAGGTATTTGTTTTGAAATGTAATAAGATTTTAATAAATTTAATTAGAAACAATTTGGTTAATTCAGTGGAAGAACAGCAAAACAAATCATTTGATAGTCTCTCGTCTTCCCTTTCCTGTTTCATCACTCATATTGTCATCTTAAAAAGAAGTTTATCCCTGACTTACTTACTTCTGCTGTCTTGTCCAGAAGCCTTACCTAACTTCTGAATCCCGTGATCACTGTCAACTCCAAGTAGCCCTTTTCTTCTTCTTGTGACTTGTGGGGGCAACAATAAGTGAGAAACACTTTGTTTTATTCACTGCTCCATGGCAGATGGTAGTAATTTAAACATTTTTGATAAATAAAAAATTAAATGAAAATATAACAGCTATAGTAAATAAGCATGCTAGACTTAGTAAGATAAATATTACTTTTTCCACATATATGACATAAAAATAAAGATGACAAAAACTATTATTCATAGTTTGTGACATGTTCACAAACTATGAATAATTACTCAGCAGAGTAACCATGATGTGTGGTAGAATTCTTCCTACACTTTGTTCAACTTGTTATTTATCGCCTCTTGCTAACACCTGACACTTTCTGAAAGACATGTTTCTTATTTTGTTTACTTTGTCATTCAGCAGAGAAAATACAGCTCAGCAGCCATCTTTTAAATTGTGCAGAGAGTAAAAATACTCTGGGCCAAGATAGCCAATCATAGTTTTTCTTTTATTTAGAAAAAATGCAACTTGATATTAAAATCCTGAGAAAGAATTGGAAATTAGAGTTGAGTGATAGCGAGATACTAAGAAAGGGAGAAAACTGACAGCAAATCGAGGAAAGAAAAATGAGACACCCTGGTTGGGAAACTAGAGCACATTGCAAAATATCCTTAAGAGTAATGTGCCTGATGAACATTTTGGCATTGAAATTGAAAACAGGATGTAGAAAGCAACAGATAGATAAAATGCTTCTTTCAACTCCTGAGAACATCTCAGTTGACCAGTAGTTTCTCTTCTGGGAAAATGGAAACAGAAGGAACACTTAGCTTAGACAATCACTATGCCTATAAATTAGGAGAGATCTTGTTTACTGACTTAGCCATGGGAAAAAGAAACTTTATCAGATAAGTCATTGAATAGCTCATCCAATTCCTTAAGTTTTAGAAGAGAAAGCAATGATACAAGGCAGTCAAGCAACTTGCTCAAGTTAAATAAAACTAAAATGCAGATCTACTGACTCTAGTGAGATGGCCTTTCCAAGATTTATGTGACAGTGAATTCTTTTAAAATGATTATTTAGACTTAAAGCTTCATCCTTTACAGCAGGCAAAAACAAAGGCAGCTATGAAAACTTGCCCATGAAGGGAGTGCAGATCAAAGACCTGGGAGGGTGTTGGGTGGAATTCTGATAGTGGTAACAAAGTGATGTCATAAACCTCACAAATAAAAGTTACCACATTTAAACATAATATATTTTTTAAAAAATAACTGGAAGTAGTAGAAAGTATTCAAGTACAAACAAAAGCCAGAGGAAATTTTATTCTTATAAAACTGTGTTTACAAAGGGTAGGAAATGATTGGATATTCTCTTTAAGAACACCTATAACAAAGAGAAAAAGCCAGCCTAACCAGGTCAAAGATGCAGGTGAAATAACTCAGTACCAGGGAAGCAGCTGAGTATTTGAAAAGGAAATCCTGTAAGCAGGAGAACTACAGAAGGGGTGAGAACCAAAATCTGCATGTTAAGCTCTGCAGAAATCTCCAACTGGCTAGTAAATTACAAATGTGCAGAGAAGAGCCATGTGTGTCTGGTAAATATAGACCAAAGAGTCATATAGTCCCGAAAGACAGATTCACCAGGTAAGATTGTGAGTTTGCTGCTTTTTTGTTGTTGTTGTTAACTGGGTGTATTTCCCAACTCATATTTCAATCTAGCAAGGAAAACCTAAAAATTTACTAGCTTGAAATAGACAGAAAAGAGCCTGAAGCTGGTAGAGCATCTAGAAATTCAAGGGGAACTCTCCAGCAGCAGAGTAACCATGATGTGTGAGCTTAAAAATGTAACAATACATTTTGTCTGAGTCTTCAGCTGATTGCCATGCAGCCACAGCAGAGACCCTCAGTGGACAAGGATAAGAAAAACAGCAGTTGGATGCTGTGTGCAATAAGCAGTTATCAGCTGCTGCATTCCACAGGGAAGAGTGAGGATACAGTTTGAATCTAGAAAAATTAACCAACTATTAAAAAGAAAAATACCCAGAAGAACACAAGAGAATCCAGAGTGGCTACAATATATTATTTGCAATGTTCAGTATTCAAATATTACTAGACATGCAAAGAAAGAAGAAAGTGGGATCTATAATCCAGAAAAATGGCAGTCAGTGGGAACTTAGAACCCTAAACCAACAATAACAAAAAACACTTTTCTTCAGTACACTTGGAACAGTCACCAACATAGGTCATATGCTGGACTGTGAACAAGTCTCAATAAACTCAAAATGACTGAACTATTACATAGTTATTCTCCGACTGACATCTGGTTTATCTCAGGGATTCCATCTGTTGATCTGATGATGGTTTTTCACTTGAGAGTTTCTCAGGGTGTCCTGGTTCTTTGTAAGGTGAGTATTTTGGGATTATATCCTGGACATTTTGATAGTATGAGACTCTGAGTCCTTTGACAATACACTGGAGAATGTTGGCTTTTCTGCTATTGTGGCTGTTTCAGCAGGCAATTAACCTAGTTAGGTTCAAACTGGAAGTTCTGTCTTAGCTCCCATGGGGAGCATTCCAAAGTCAATTAAGTTTCAAAAGCCATTGCTACGCTGCTTTTGGTCTATCCCACATATGAACAGCTCAGGGCTGAGCTGAACTTTTGTCAGTTCACACACAGAATTAAGGCATCCCTATTTTCAATTCTCTCCTTTCTGCAAGTTTTCCCCTATTATCTGACTCCCAGGGCTCTCTTTTCCTAGTTCCCTGTCTTGAAAGATGTTCTTTGTTTTGTTTTTTTGGCGTTTTAGCCACTTTTGCTGCTCCACAGTTATGCACAATTCGGGCTGCCATTAAAGCAAAGAGTAGCTCCTTTCCTGTTACTCTGGCCGGAAAGACCATTTCTGAAATTTGCTGCCTGAAAAAATTGCCCAGAAGCTGGAGCTGCCCTTGGACCAAAGCACAAAGAAAATAGAGGAAAGAATTAATTGGGAAACTCGCCCAATAAAGATTGTTTATCAAGTTTGGTCTTTACCAATTCATTTATTAATTTTCAGAGTAGTTGCTTGTTTGTTTACTTTGGGTATTTTATCCAGGGTGTTTGGTTGTAGTCAATGGGAAAGATAGATATAGTGTTCTTATTCTATTTTGTTCACTGCCAGAGTCTGTGGGTAATTTTGTTCATCATCGCCCCACTTTACCAAATTTATTATAATGAGCACAAATATTATGTATGTATTTAGGAATAAATATAAAATGATAAAAATAGCCTTTGCTTTACATTTTCTAAAACTGCTTGGCAAAAAATACTTTTATAGAATTTCAGCCCAGCATAACTGAAAGAAATATAGTTTAGTGACTTGTGTATATTTATTATTGTTTTCATATGTATTCTCTTCCTTATTAAAATATATACTTGTTGCCAGGGTGAAAATTTTCAGAATTAAAATGGAGTCACTAATGTTAAGAAATTCCTGACAAATTGAGTCAAGGAAGTCCATGAAGGGAGGGTTCTCCCTTGTATACCTGATAAAGAAAAAGATTCTACAAAGACCTTACACAAAGGCCATTGAAGAGTATATATATATATATATATATATATATATATATATATATATATATGGAAGTATATATATGTGTATATATGTGTATATGTATATGTATAGATGTGTGTGTGTGTATATATATATATACACACACTTACATATATATATACTTCTGCAAGAACATCTGTTCAGCAACTGCCTGTCCAACCTTGGACTGGTGTCACCCTTGTTATTGATCTTTGCAGCCAAGGGTAATTATTTCAAAACAATTATGTACTCTTCTTCATTTTTTCCTTTAGAAAGATTTGTTTTCCTTTACTTCCTTGAATAAGCACAAAGTTTGTTGCAGCATTGCAACACTCTATTTCCAAATAAACATAATGTTTATTTTTTATTTATTTAGAGACAGAGTCTCACTCTGTTGCCCAGGCTGGAGTGCAGTGGCACAATCTCGGCTTACTGCAACCTCCACCTCCCAGGTTCAAGCAATTCTTCTGCCCCAGCTTCCTGAGTAGCTGGGACTACAGGTGTATGCCACCACTCCTGGCTAATTTTTTTTTTTTTTTTTTTTTTTTTGAGATGGAGTCTCACTTTGTCGCCAGGCTGGAGTGCAGTGGCACAATCTCGGCTCACTGCAACCTCTGCCTCCTGGGTTCAAGCAATTCCCCTGCTTCATTCAGCCTCCTGAGTAGCTGAGACTACAGGTGCACGCCACCACACCCAGCTAATTTTTTGTATTTTTAGTAGAGATAGGTTTTCACCATATTGGCCAAGATGGTCTCTATCTCTCGACCTTGTGATCCGCCTGCCTCAGCCTCCCAAAGTGCTGGGATTACAGGCATGAGCCTCCGCACTCAGCTAATTTTTTGTATTTTTAGTACAGACGGGATTTCATCATGTTGGCCAGGTTGATCTCGAACTCCTTACCTCATGTGATCTGCCCACCTTGGCCTCCCAAAGTTCTGGGATTACAGGCATGAGCCACTGTGCCCGGCCGAACATAATTTCTTTTTAGAGTCTCTGTTTGTAATTTAGGTTGACACCAAAACCTGTGTCTTGCTCATCTTTTCTTCTGTCTACCATATCTAGCACTTGCATATAAGCCTTAGTGAATGTTAAATTTCACTGGGTAGATTGTTTTCTCTGTTGTCATAGTCTCAGAGCTTCTTCTGTTACTGTGAAGAAGCTCTGTCTATTAATCAAAGCCCTCTCTGGCTACTTGCTGTAATGGTTGACTGTGTACCTTTCCCCACACTTTTTTAAAAAGATTTTAGCAAGAATATAGCAATATTGGTATTGTGACTGATCCTTCTAAAGAAACTCCCGAAAGATAAGAGATTATGCCAAAACTTTGAGAAAACAAATTATCAATGTCCATGTACATATGAAATTAAAGATATTAATCGATCAGAGTAAATTTTAACCTACTGAATGAATATAATTAGTCCTATATCATCTATGACTCATATTGAGAAAGTATTAATTTGACTGAAAATACTTCTAAAAATAATAAGCATAAATGTCTGTTAGGATGAATTTTACTATTTGGTTCTTGTTTTTTCTTGATCTTATTCATATAAAAACCACCATAATTTATAAATTATGTTCTAAAGTCAGAAATTTTAAATTGTTCTAAAACTTGCCAATATTATGTAGAATTGAAGATAGTCACCTCTTACCACAATCACTCATACTATTTTAATGAAATTGGTTTTTTAAATATATAATTAATATTGAAATTATAATTTTGCAAAAGAATAATGTTCTCATATTCCATAACCCTAACACAATTATTAACATATTGAATTTTCTAGCAATCATTTTTTCCTGGTCATCTCTTTCTCATTTAACCTTAACCAGTCTATACACAATTTATATCACACTTTTCTCTTTTTTTTTCCTAATCCTTACCATGATGCCACATTATCCTCATAACCTTAATTTTAATTAGTACATAATATGCCAAGAAAAGATGGCACCATGACTATTGTAAACAATTTTCTTGTTGGGTAATTAGATTGTTCTCAATTTTCACTCAATTACATAATACTATAATGAAAATCTGTATCTATAGTGATTTTTCATTTTTTGATTTTTCCTTAGTGGGAGTTCTCAGATGTAGAGTTAATATTTAAAAATTATTATTTTTATATAGTTTTTGGAAAATATTATTTATTATCCTAAATGTCCTTTTCAGCAATGTATAAAATTACTTTCTTTACTGCACTCTTTTCATCATTGAGTGGTATCATTTTGGGAGTGATCAATTTAATAAATAATAAATGGCATCTCGCATTGTGCATTTATTTGATTAATTAGCTTTAAATTTTTACATATTTTATTATATTGCCTTTTGAAAATTGTCTTTTGTTGTCCTTTGTCCATATAAATAAGCTCTTTGTAGATTTCTCTGACGCTGAGCAACAAAAATTTGTAATCAATTTTAAAAATCAAGTGAACAGCTTTGTAAAGCTCTTGGAATCTTACTTTTAGAAATACTGGTTTTGCTCATAGAAATCAGCTATTTATAACTCTAGCTGCTGAACATAAATTGAGCATACAGTAGGAATCAGGTACTTTATTTCATTTAATATTGTCTATCAGTCCTATGAAGTAGATCCTATTATTATTATTATTACCAGTTTAGAGGTGAGTGAAGAGGAATTGAGAGAAGGTTAATTACCACAGGTCAGACAGGTGGTTAGTGATGAAGTCAGAGCTAGACCCCACATATGACATTTTTTAACCACTACAGATCAAATTATCAAATACAGGAAGTGTTCATAAAAGCAGCCTATCATATGGAAGCTGTCAGAGAATGGCCTGATTCATACCGTCACATTTCTGAGTTTTACCTTTAGCCTTGTGTTCTAATCAGTTCAGTCGCCACAGCAAAAATACCATGGACTGAGTGGCTCAAACAACACAAATTTATTTCTCACAGTTCTGAAGGCTAGGAGGTCCATAACAAACTGCTGCTATTCAATTCCTGGCGAGAGCCCTCTTTTTGGTTTTTAGATGGCCAACCAAAACTTGGTTTTCTTCTTGTCCATCTTCTTGCTGTATCCTTACATGGTGAAGAGAGAGAGAGATCCAGTCTCATCCTCTCCTTATAATGGTGTTAGTCCAATCATAGAATCTCCAAACTCATGATCTCATCTAAAACTAATTACCTCCCAAGGGTCCACCTTCTAATACCACCACGTTGGGAATTAAGGCTTCAACATAAGAATTTGGAGGAGACACTAATAATTCATAGTACCTTGTGACCAGAAAAAAAACAAGAAATGGTGTAAAGTTGACCTGCAAACGTGACTGAAAAACTGGAATTAGTAGAGCTAATTTCAATACTATCCATGTGAATCTACAAAGAGGCGTCTGACAGAGTAAAATCTGAGCAATGTATTAGTCTTCAACCTTCCACTAATCCACTGAGTGACCTCAGGAAGTTATTTAAGCCCTCAGAGTCACAAAGTCCCCATTTTTTTAAAGGCTTATAAAGCTTTCCTTGATTAAACGAGATTATATATCTGTATAATATATATTATATATATTATATATACTTTATATATATATAATATGTATATATATGGAGAGAGAGAGAGAGGACCTAACAGAGTGTTTGGTATATTATAGGTGCTTAATAGATAGTTGTTATTTTTGTGTTTGGTTTTCAATATTTGATGGATATATAGAGTGTCAAATGTCTCCAGATTATTTGCTAGGCTCTATCAGTCCTGAGAGTCACTAAAGTGTATAAGTCTTCCCAAGACTTTAGTTGAAAGAAAATAATCCGTTTTAGAGCTTCTACAAGTACTCACACATTGGAAACTTTCCAGTGTAGACTAAATTACTCTCAGTGCATCTTTGGACAATTTCATGTCCTCCAAAATCTCTGTACCTTGACTGCATTCATTGTGTAAATTCCTGAAATAGGCTTAAATAATTGATTGTGGAAAAGAATAAAAAGCCTCATACCATTAACGAGATTGGATTCTGACTCCCACAAGTCTAATTATCCCCTTGCAAAGTACTCTTCTCTACTCTTTAGCTCTTGTCTCTTAAAACAATTAGCTACAGTCTTGATTTTTGTTTCTGCTCATTATCTATAGGTTCTATCTTCAAAGTGGCTACAGCTAGTGTATTTTTACTGTTTAATATTGTTATAGGCACAATTATATGATATTAATACTTCTTTCAAAGTAATTTGTTTTGTAGAATCCATTATGAGTTGTTCCTTATTTCATGATTTTGTTTAAGGAGATTCCCAATGAAACACATTTCTGTTTTGACATTCTACTGGCTTCTGCAAGTGGACTGTAAGCCATTTGGTCTTTCTCATGTAATCGTAACTTTTCTCTTGGTATAACTAAAGTTACTGCATTTCTTACCTTCAATAACAGTGTAATTTCTAAAATGTGCCACAACAGAATTACCTTTCCTTCATTCACTTAGAGATGGTGGAATGAAAATCTGTGGTAAATGGAGAAAAAAATGTGTTAACTAGAAATATTTAAGGCAACCTAATTAGAATTAAATGAAGATTTTATCGTTTAAAAGTGTTTTGCAGTGCCTCTATTGAATATTGATTATAACATTGTTTGTTTGTGTTTCATTTTTTATTTTAGAATTAAATTTAAAAAATTTTTTTTAGAGACAGAGTTTTGGTCTGTCGCCCAGGCTGGAGTGCAGTGGTGTGATACTAGCTCACTGGAGCCTTCACCTTCTGGGCTCTGGATACTCTCTGCCTCAGCCGCTTGAGTAGCTGGAACTACAGGTGTGCACCACCAAGCCCGGCTAATAAAAATATATATATATTTAAGAGATGTGGTCTCACTGTGTTGCCCTGGCTGGTCTGAAACTCTTGGCCTCAAGAGATTCTCCTGCTTTGGCCTCCTAAAGTGCTGCAATTACAGGTGTGAGTCACTGCACATGACCTTGTTTGGGTTTTAACAATCCAGTTCTCAGCTAATTCAAATGGCGGTGCTCATTCTTACTCAGGCTGTTTGGTGTATCTGTTCCTACTGTGATGGAAAAATCATTTGGAGGACATAACCCTTAATAACCTTTAACAAGACCTCAAACTATTATCTGTCAGAATAATTTCTTGAATATAATTCTTCCTTGTGCTTCTGCTGAACATTGATATAGCAATGAGATGTTAACAACTCCTAAGGGAGCTAGCTGGGTTTTATTATATTTTAGAAGGAATAATTGTTTTTCTAAGAGATCATGATTTAATTTGGATAGTGTATCCAAGGACCTCAACCTCAGAACCCTCTCTAGAAGTAAAATGACCCAACACAGCCACTTTGGATAGACTTTTGAAACTTCATCTTTTCTTTCTCTCTTTTTTTTTTTTTTTTTGGACAGAGTTTTCCTCTTGTTGCCCAGGCTAGAGTGCAGTGGCGTGATCTCAGCTCACTGCAACTTCCACCTCCCAGGTTCAAGTGATTGTCCTGACTCAGCCTCCTGAGTAGCTGGGATTACAGGCATTCACCACCACACCTGGCTAATTTTTTGTATTTTCAGTAGAGATGGGGTTTCACCATGTTTGCCAGACTGGTCTTGAACTCCTGATCTCAGGTGATCCATCCATCTCAGCCTCCCAAAGTGCTGGGATTACAGGCATGAGTCACCATGCCCAGCCCGAAACTTCATTTTTTCTAAAGAAACCACATTGATGCTGATGACATAAAAATGGTTGGAATGGCCGGGCGCAGTGGCTCATGCCTATAATCCTAGCACTTTGGGAGGCCAAGAAGGGCGGATCACGAGGTCAGGAGATTGAGACCATCCTGGCTAACATGGTGAAACCCCGTCTGTACTAAAAATACAAAAAAATTAGCCAGGCGTGGCAGCATGGGCCTATAGTCCCAGCTGCTGGGGAGGTTGAGGCAGGAGAATGGCATGAACCCAGAGCCGAGATGACACCACTGAACTCCAGCCTGAGTGACAGAGCAAGACTCTGTCTCAAAAAAAAAAAAAAAAAATGGTTGGAATGTTCCTTTCTTGAATGGCATATATTAAACATATAACTTCCCTGAATTTTCTCACCTAACACCTCAAAAAACCCACATGCCTCTTTTCTTAATCATCATGTGATTAAATGTCATCCAGTGCATCTGATCATAATACTTTGCCCTTATCAGTCTAATTACCTTGTGCCAGAATTGACAGAAGTAATACTCAGGCTTTCCATCTCTAACGGTGCCAAGTTCATGTATAGACTCTATCAACATTTGGTTTTATCTCATCTGTCTATTTCTGTCCTTGATTTGATTCTGACTAGAGCCATGCAAATGCAAGAACTTATGTTAATCTATATCTATGCCTGCCATAGTCACCTGAGACTCTATTTTGTACTCTGTAACTATGGGTAGGATTTTAAAACCTCACTGATATTTAAAAGAAAAAAGCTTATGTATTAGATGCTGTTTTAAAAGTGATTATCTCTTTCTCAGTAGCTCCTTAATTTTCAAAATGACTTTTTAGCTATATTCACTCAATGTGAATTTTAAACACGGACTTCAGAAAAATATTTACTCAGATCTCTTATTTCCTTTCACAAGTTTTGAGTTCTCTTTCTGATAGTAGGGTTCTCCCTATAAATTCCACCTAAATCTAAAATCTAACTGTGCATATATACTGAAATGTACTTACATGCTTATGTAACACAAGGGAATGAACCTATATCCAAAATTTGTTTGAATGTTGAGAATGATACACCAAGAGGGTATGAAAAAGTTTATTGGCCAGGCATGGTGTATTCGTTCATTGCCACACTGCTAATTAAGGCACACCGGAGACTGGGCAATTTACAAAAGAAAGGTTTAATGGACTAACAGTTACACATGGCTGGGGAGGCCTCACAATCATGGGGGAAGGCAAGGAGGAACAAGTCACATCTTATGTGAACGGTGGCAGGCAAAGAGAGAGAGCTTGTGCAGGAAACACCCCCTTATAAAACTATCAGATCTCCTGAGACTTATTCACTATCATGAGAAAAGCATGGGAAAGACCAGCCCCCATGATTCAATTACCTTTCACCAGCTCTCTCCCACAACATATGGAAATTCAAGATGAGATTGGCATGGGGATACAGCCAAACCATATCACCTGGTGTCTCACACCTGTGATCGCAGCACTTTGGGAGGCCAAGGCAGGTGGATCACTTGAGGCCAAGAGTTTGAGACCAGCTGGGCCAATATGGCAAAACCCCATCTCTACTAAAAATACAAAAATTAGCTGAGGATGGTGGTGCACTCCTGTAGTCCCAGCTACTCAAGTGGCTGAGGCATGAGAATCGCTTGAACTGGGAGGTGGAGGTTGCAGTGAGCTGAGATCGCACCACTGCACTCCAGCCTGGGTGACAGAGGGAGACTGTCTCAAAAAAAAAATTAATTAATTAAAAGAAAAGGTTTACTACTCAAATAATGAGGCTTTTTGAGGAAGATAGATTCCAAGCAAATCCAAAAGTAGTTTGACAGAGGAGGGAAAAAAGACTAGCATGGGGTTTTTATGTAATTAGAGAGGAAGACTGAGGTGAGGATTCCTGTATGCAGCTTGAACTTCCTGCAGGTGCCAAAGGAGAAAGCATTAGGCTTTCTAATCAGGTTGCCCACATGTGGGACCAAAGAAGAAAAGGAAGAGGAGAAGCTTAAGAGTTGTTAGCAGACAAACATTAAGAAATGGAGTCATAACCTTATTGTAATACTATACTTGCACAAACATAGTACACATTGGAATATACCTACCCACACATGCTGCCTCCTATACTGTGTAGACCCATTAGATTTCTATGTATTGCAGGGACCTAGGTTCCTGTGATCACCCTAGGTTCATAATTCACGCTCTCTTATGATTCTCACTCAAACCTCCTCTCCCAAGACTGTTTGTGTCTTTGCACTTGATTTGATCAAAATGCAGAATTCTCTCCTTCACAGCTGAAAAAAATGACTGGAACATAAATGTCCTACTTACACAAGACATTTGCATTTGCAGCATACTATTCTAAAACAGAAAATTCAGAGGAATAGAGCAATAAGGAGATTATTACTTCTATTGATAAAAATGTGCCATGCCTCCTAGTAGGCAGAAGTTACTACATACATTTTGACTTTAAATAACAAGTAATTTTTTTCCTCTATGACATGAACAAAATCATTTGTCTCCCTTTGATTACATGAGATTATAAATATAAATAGTAAGCACACAAAGAAGTACCTGCAGACAAATGCTGACACATGGCTTGCTGATCTTGTTGGCTTCCTTACTGCCAAATGATGTAACTTCATATGATCTTGACTCAGGAGACTCAGAAATGCTGTTAGTCCCCCTGAAAAGTGAACTGAAGATCATAAAAGGTTTCTGTCAATTAAATTTTATCATTCACATAAAACTCATAAAGTGGAGTTCTCACAGAAAGTATTCAGATTTTTTTCTTTTCCTCTAGGCTTTTTTCACTCACAATACACTTCAGAATAAAAACATGACCATTTCTGTTTGTTCCAGTGAGATATATATTTATATTTTTTTCTGCTAAGATATATATTTACATCTAATTTTCCCTAATGAAATGTAGTACTGAGAGGTAAATTACTTTAGCTATAATACTTTGGCATCATGAATAAATTTATTTGTAAGCATTAAGCCTCTGATCCCCACTTGTAATGGTTTCATAGCTGAGCATTTACCAAGAGTGATAGGTTTGGAAGTTAGGTACTGTGCTGCTTCCTTCCGTAATCCAACTCCAAATAAGATTCTCACTGAAGAAGACAATCTAATAAATTCACTTGCTTGAGCTTTGTCTTAAATTATAAATAATTTGGATAATTCAAATATAAATTCCAAGGTCACTCCACCCTCAGATTCGAGGACATATGGTTTTAGAAACAGCTCATCAGCCTCTCAGAGAATCCAAGCGAGTATTTTTCATAACGAAGGAGCTTAATAGGAGCTAAAAAATTTTCAAGATTAAGATGAATCTGCCTTATTCAAATTTACTAAAATAGTAGGTGGTGATTTAATAGGAAAATAGTTACAAAGATCAGTTTTGGACTCATTAAATATAAAAGACAAAAAATATTACCTTGAATATAAAATATTACGTATTTATGATAATATTTTTCTTCTTTATCACTCTTTATAAGTAATTTTTCAATTGATATGACTAAAATGACTAGAATTGGTTTCTTGTAAAATGTGCTCAGGGATCCAAATGAATCAATGCGTCTTTATAATTAAACATGTCATTTACTCTCCTTAGAAGAAGAGAAATTAATACCAAAATAGATATACCCTGATTTTATATAATATATATAATATTATATTATATACAAAATCAGGGTATATCTGTTATATAGATATAATCAGGGTATATCTATTATATATATAAAATCAGGGTATATCTATCTTGGTATTAATTTATATTATTTGGTATTAATATATTTGGTATTTTTATATATATATCCTTTAACCCGAATTAATGCTTAATGAGTAATCCAGCTGCATAATCTCTTCAAATGTTTATATGGCTTTAAGCCATTGTGATCAAATTTATATAAAAATAAAACAGATCAGTTATAAATCAGGTGAACCACAATTTAAAATTGATCAAGACCAATGATATTTGCCTTGAGAATTCAAGACATTCTTAAGAACTCTAGAGTCAGAAATACCTATTTTGAAGTATTGCTTAATTATTATTGGTGTATTTGGCAAGGTACATCTTCTCTCTGTTCCTGAGTTTTTTCATTTCCCTCATAGAGATAAAAATACCTATCTCAGTAAGTTAGTTGTGAGAATTAAAAAAAAATGATTTCCATGTTGCAGTGGGGTTTTCTCTACTCCATGTCCAGGCAGATCTCCAGGCATTCTGAGCACCAGCTCAGCTAGATCAGCAGACTGAGCCACCCAATCTTTACTGTGCAGAGATCCTAGTGTAGTGGGGTCCTCTCTGCTACATGCTCAAGGAGATTTCCAGGTATTCAGAGCACCTGCCTGCCTAGTTCAGCAGCCTGAGTTACCCCAGCCCTCCTGTCCAGAGATCTTGGTGCAGGGGTCTTCTCTCTGTACCATGCTCAGGCAGATCTCCAGGCATATGGAGGACTCACTCTTCTGGATTGGTAGTTTAGGGCATCCCTGATCTCTCTGTGCAGAGAACTTAGAGCCAAGGTGGTTTCCTAGCTCCGCATCTAGGCACGCCTCTAGGCACTTGGTGGCTTCTCATGGGATTCTCCCTTGGCACTGGTGTCTATGCCTGACATTGGAGGATCTGTGCATGGACCTTCCCAGTCCAGGTCTGCCCCTTGTACCCCCCTTCCCAGGGCTCAGTAGGGAGATTAGACAACCATACATTTCACAAATCATCTCATTACCTGAAGCAACAGAGAGTTTCTGCCACTAAACAAGGATCAAGTATATACACAGCCAAACTGGCCAGCACCAGCTCTTACCTGTAAGTGCCATCTGCAGGCTTGTAGATTGTACTCCACAGTGCAATATAAAACCTGCTAAAAGAAGTGTATAGGGCTATGGAAGCAAAGCTATAATACCCTACCCAGCTTTCTCTACAGTCACAACCCCTAGGGATGGGGAAAAAGGGAAAAGGAAAAATAAAAATAACATCATAATAACATTACAGAAGAAGAACAAAAAAGAAAAAATCTTACCCACACAAAAACAATTACAAAAATTAGAGGTACCAGCATCTCCAGATGGGAAAGAAAGAGTATAAGAATTCTGGCACCATTAAGTATAAGAATGTGGTGACACAATCAAAGGATTGCTCTATCTCTCTAGCAATGATTCCTAACCAAAATGGAAACTCAGAAATGACAGAAAAAGAATTCAAAGCATAGATTGCAAGGAAGCTCAACGACATTCAAGATCAGGTTGAAAATTAACACAAAGAAACTTCTAAAGCAATCCAGGAAATGAAGGAAGGAATAAACATCTTAAAAAAAATCAATCAGAACTTCTGGAATTAAAAAACTCAGTTAAGGCCAGGCGTGGTGGCTCGTGCCTGTAATCCCAGCACTTTGGGAGGCTGAGGCGGGCAGATCACGAGGTGAGGAGATCGAGACCATCCTGGCTAACACGGTGAAACCCCATCTCTACTAAAAATACAAAAAATTAGCCGGGCGTGGTGGTGGGCGCCTGTAGTCCCAGCTACTCGGGAGGCTGAGGCAGGAGAATGGCGTGAACCCGGGAGGCAGAGCTTGCAGTGAGCCAAGATCACGCCACTGCACTCCAGCCTGGGCGACAGAGCGAGACTCTATCTCAAAAAAAAAAAAAAAAAAAAACTCAAGGAATTTCAAAATACCATCAAAAGACTTATCAACAGATTACACCAAGCAGAAGAAAATTTCAGAGTTAGAAGATCAGTCTTTTGAACTAAGTCAGACAAAAATCAAAAATAAAGAAAAAAGATTTTTAAGAAATAAACGAAGTCTTCAAGAATTATGGGATTACATAAAGCAACCACATCTGTGAGTTACTGGAATTTCTGAGAGAGGAGAAAAAGTAAACAACCTGGAAAATATATTTGAAGGAATAATTCAAGAAAACTTCTTTAATCTTGCTAGCGAGGTAGATACTTAGATGCAAGAAATATAGGGAACATCTGTGAGATATCATACAAAATAATCAACACCAAGGCATATAGTCACTAGATTGTCCAAGGTAAGTGCTAAAGAAAAAAAATTTAAAGACAGCTAGAAAAAAAAGGGCAGATTATGTACAAAAGGAACCTCATCAAGTTAATATCACATTTCTTAGCAGAAACCTTGCAAGCCAAGAGAGATCAGGGGCCTATTTTCAGCATTCTTAAAATAAATTTCAACAAAGAATTTCATTTTGTCACACCAAACTAAGCTTCATAAGTGAAGGAGAAATAAAATATTTGCTGGACAAGCAAGTGCTAAGGGAATTTGTTACCACTAGACCAGACTTACAGGAGATCCTTAAGGAAACTCTAAACATGGAAACAAAAGAACAATACCTGCTACCACAAAAACACTAAAGTACATAGCCCACTGACTCTATAAAGCAACCACCTAATAGAAAGAACAAAGCAACCAGCTAAGAACTTCATGATAGGATCAAAACCTCACATATCAATATTAACCTTGAATATAAATGGCCCAAATGCTTCACTTAGAAGGCACAGAGTGGCAAGTTGGATAAAAAAAATGCAATCCATCTATCTGCTGTCTTCAAGAGACCCGTCTCACACATAATGACACCCACTGGCTCTAAGGGTTAGAGAAAGATCTACCATGCAAACAGTAAACAAAAAAGAACAATGGTTGCTATTCTTATGTCAGATACAAGAGACTTTAAATCAAAAACAGTGAAAAAAAAAGACAAAAAAGAGCATTACATAATGATAAAGGGCTCAATTCAGCAAGACTTAATTATACTAAATACATATGCACCCAACATTTGAGAAACCAGATTCATAAAACAAGTACTTCTAGACCTATGAAAAGACTTAGCCACATAACAACAGTTAGGGACTTCAACACCCCACTGAAAGCATTAGACAGATCATTAAGGCAGAAAACTAACAAAGAAATTTTAGACTTAAACTTGGTACTTGACCAATTGGACCTAAAAGACATCTACAGAATACTCCACCCATCAGTCACAGAATATACATTTTTCTCATCTGCACATGGAACATATTCCAAAATTGACTACACATTCAGCCATAAACCAAGCCTCAATAAATTTAAAAAATTGAAATCATACCAACCATTCTCTCAGACTGCAGTGGAATAAAAATAGAAATCAATACTAAGAAGATCTCTCAAAAGCACACATTTACATGGAAATTAATCAACTTGCTCTTGAATGATTTTTGGGTAAACAATAAAATCAAGGCAGAAATTTAAAAAAATTAGAATAAATAAAGAGACACAACATACCAAAATATTTGGGATGTAGCAAAAGCAGTGTTAAGAGAAAAGTTTATAGCTCTAGATGCCTACCTCAAAAAGTTGGAAAGATCTCAAATTAATGATCTAACATCATACCTAGAGGAATCAGAAAAACAAGAACAAACTAACCCCAAAGCTAGCAGAAAAAAAGAAATAACTAAAATCAGACTGGATCTGATAAAATTGAGGCCACAAAATCAAATAATACAAATACAAAGAATCAAATATCAAGAATCAAGGAAACTAAAAGTTGGTTCTTTGGAAGGATAAACAAGATCAATAGAGCTAGGTTAACAAAGAAAAAAAAGAGAGCATATCCAAATAAGCACAATCAAAAATGGCAAAGGTGACATTACAACTGACCCCACAGAAATACAAAAGATCCTCAGATGAGTGTAAGAGGATTAGGAAGAAGAAAAGAGATCCTGATAGACTATTATGAACACCTCTATGCACACAAACTAGAAAATCTAGAGGAAATGGATAAATTCTTGGAAACACACAATCTCCCAAGATTAAATCAGGAAGAAATTGGAACACTGAACAGAGCAATATCAAGTTCCAAGATTGACAGTAATTAAAAAAATAAAAACCTACCACCACAAACACCAACAAAAAGCCCTAGACCAGATGGAGTCACAGTGGAATTCTACCAGATATACAAAGAAAAGCTGATACTAATTCTACCAAAACTATTCCAAAACATTGAGGAGGGAGGGACTCTTCCCTAGCTCATTCTATGAAGCCAGCATTACCCTGAAACCAAAACCTGGAAAAGACACAGTGAAAAAAGAAAACTACAGGCCAATATCCCTGATGAATATAGACACAAAAATCCTCAGGAAAATACTAGCAAATTGAATTCAGCAGCACACCAAACAGTTAATTCACTATGATCAACTGAATTCACTCCTGGGATTCAAGGTTGATTCAACATAGGCAAAGCAATAAATGTTATTCACCACATAAATAGAACTAAAAACAAAAACCACATGATCATCTAAATAGGTGCAGAAAAGGCTTTTAATAAAATTCAACATCCCTTCACGTTAAAAACTCAGCATTGAATGAACATACCTTAAAATAATAAAAGCCATCTATCACAGACCCACAGCCAACATCATACTGAATGGGCAAAAGCTGGAGGTATTCCCCTTGAGAACCAAAACAAGACAAGGATCCCCAGTCTCATTCTTCCTATTGAACATAATACTGGAAATCCTAGCCAGAGCAATTGAACAAGAGAAACAGAAGGCATCCAAGTAGGAAAAGGGGAAGTCAAACCCTCTCTCTTCACTGATGATATGATTCTAAACTTAGAAAACTCTGAGGGCTCTGCCAAAAGGCTATTATAACTGATAAACTATTTTAGCAAGATTTCAGGATACAAAATCAATGTTCAAAAGTCAGTAGCGTTTCTATACACTAATAATGTCCAAGCTGAGAGTCAAATCAAGAATGCAATGCCACTTAAAATAGTTACACACGAGGGAGGAGCCAAGATGGCCGAATAGGAACAGCTCCGGTCTACAGCTCCCAGCGTGAGTGACGCAGAAGACGGGTGATTTCTGCATTTCCATCTGAGGTACCGTGTTCATCTCACTAGGGAGTGCCAGACAGTGGGCGCAGGTCAGTGGGTGAGTGCACCGTGCATGAGCCGAAGAAGGGTGAGGCATTGCCTCACTCAGGAAGCACAAGGGGTCAGGGAGTTCCCTTTCCAGGGGTGACAGATGGCACCTGGAAAATCGGGCCACTCCCACCCGAATACTGTGCTTTTCTGACGGGCTTAGGAAACGGTGCACCAGGAGATTATAGCCTGCACCTGGCTCAGAGGGTCCTACGCCCACGGAGTTTCACTGATGGCTAGCACAGTAGTCTGAGATCAAACAGCAAGGCGGCAGCGAGGCTGCGGGAGGGGCGCCCGCCATTGCCCAGGCTCGCTTAGGTAAACAAAGCAGCCTGGAAGCTTGAACTGGGTGGAGCCCACCACAGCTCAAGGAGGCCTGCCTGCCTCTGTAGGCTCCACCTCTTGGGGCAGGGCACAGACAAACAAAAAGACAGCAGTAACCTCTGCATACTTAAATGTCCCTGTCTGACAGCTTTGAGGAGAGCAGTGGTTCTCCCAGCACACAGCTGGAGATCTGAGAACGGGCAGACTGCCTCCTCAAGTGGGTCCCTGACTCCTGACCCCCGAGCAGCCTAACTGGGAGGCACCCCCCAGCAGGGGCAGACTGACACCTCACACGGCCGGCCGGGTGCTCCAACAGACCTGCAGCTGAGGGTCCTGTCTGTTAGAAGGAAAACTAACAGAAAGGACATCCACACCAAAAACCCATCTGTACATCACCATCATCAAAGACCAAAAGTAGATAAAACCACAAAGATGGGGAAAAAACAGAGCAGAAAAACTGGAAACTCTAAAAAGCAGAGTGCCTCTCCTCCTCCAAAGGAATGCAGTTCCTCACCAGCAACGGAACAAAGCTGGACGGAGAATGACTTTGACGAGCTGAGAGAAGAAGGCTTCAGATGATCAAATTACTCTGAGCTACGGGAGGATATTCAAACCAAAGGCAAAGAAGTTGAAAACTTTGAAAAAAATTTAGAAGAATGTATAACTAGAATAACCAATACAGAGAAGTGCTTAAATGAGCTGATGGAGCTGAAAACCAAGGCTCGAGAACTACGTGAAGAATGCAGAAGCCTCAGGAGCCGATGCGATCAAATGGAAGAAAGGGTATCAGCCCTGGAAGATGAAATGAATGAAATGAAGCAAGAAGGGAAGTTTAGAGAAAAAAGAATAAAAAGAAATGAGCAAAGCCTCCAAGAAATGTGGGACTATGTGAAAAGACCAAATCTACATCTGATTGGTGTACCTGAAAGTGACAGGGAGAATGGAACCAAGTTGGAAAACACTCTGCAGGATATTATCCAGGAGAACTTCCCCAATCTAGCAAGGCAGGCCAACATTCAGATTCAGGAAATACAGAGAACGCCACAAAGATAATCCTCGAGAAGAGCAACTCCAAGACACATAATTGTCAGATTCACCAAAGTTGAAATGAAGGAAAAAATGTTAAGGGCAGCCAGAGAGAAAGGTCGGGTTACCCTCAAAGGGAAGCCCATCAGACTAACAGCAGATCTCTCGGCAGAAACCCTACAAGCCAGAAGAGAGTGGGGGCCAATATTCAACATTCTTAAAGAAAAGAATTTTCAACCCAGAATTTCATATCCAGCCAAACTAAGCTTCATAAGTGAAGGAGAAATAAAATACTTTACAGACAAGCAAATGCTGAGAGATTTTGTCACCACCAGGCCTGCCCTAAAAGAGCTCCTGAAGGAAGCACTAAACATGGAAAGGCACAACCGGTACCAGCCACTGCAAAATCATGCCAAAATGTAAAGACCATCGAGACTAGGAAGGGACTGCATCAACTAACGAGCAAAATAACCACCTAACATCATAATGACAGGATCAAATTCACACATAACGGTATTAACTTTAAATGTAAATGGACTAAATGCTCCAACTAAAAGACACAGACTGGCAAATTGGATAAAGACTCAAGACCCATCAGTGTGTTGTATTCAGGAAACCCATCTCATGTGCAGAGACACACATAGGCTCAAAATAAAAGGATGGAGGAAGATCTACCAAGCAAATAGAAAAAAAAAGGAAGGGGTTGCAATCCTAGTCTCTGATAAAACAGACTTTAAACCAACAAAGATCAAAAGAGACAAAGAAGGCCATTACATAATGGTAAAGGGATCAATTCAACAAGAAGAGCTAAATATCCTAAATATATATGCACCCAATATAGGAGCACCCAGATTCATAAAGCAAGTCCTGAGTGACCTACAAAGAGACTTGGACTCCCACACATTAATAATGGGAGACTTTAACACCCCACTGTCAACATTAGACAGATCAACGAGACAGAAAGTCAACAAGGATACCCAGGAATTGAACTCAGCTCTGCACCAAGTGGACCTAATAGACATCTACAGAACTCTCCACCTCAAATCAACAGAATATACATTTTTTTCAGCACCACACCACACCTATTCCAAAATTGACCACATACTTGGAAGTAAAGCTCTCCTCAGTAAATGTAAAAGAACAGAAATTATAACAAACTATCTCTCAGATCACAGTGCAATCAAGCTAGAACTCACGATTAAGAATCTCACTCGAAACCACTCAACTACGTGGAAACTGAACAACCTGCTCCTGAATGACTACTGGGTACATAACGAAATGAAGGCAGAAATAAAGATGTTCTTTGAAACCAACAAGAACCAAGACACAACATACCAGAATCTCTGGGATGCATTCAAAGCAGTGTGTAGAGGGAAATTTATAGCACTAAATGCCCATAAGAGAAAGCAGGAAAGATCCAAAATTGACACCCTAACATCACAATTAAAAGAACTAGAAAAGCAAGAGCAAACACATTCAAAAGCTAGCAGAAGGCAAGAAATAACTAAAATCAGAGCAGAACTGAAGGAAATAGAGACACAAAAAACCCTTCAAAAAATTAATGAATCCAGGATCTGGTTTTTTGAAAGGATCAACAAAATTGATAGACCGCTAGCAAGATTAATAAAGAAAAAAAGAGAGAAGAATCAAATAGATGCAATAAAAAATGATAAAGGGGATATCACCACCGATCCCACAGAAATACAAACTACCATCAGAGAATACTACAAACACCTCTACGCAAATAAACTAGAAAATCTAGAAGAAATGGATAAATTCCTCAACACATACACCATCCCAAGACTAAACCAGGAAGAAGTTGAATCTCTGAATAGACCAATAACAGGAGCTGAAATTGTGGCAATAATCAATAGCTTACCAACCAAAAAAAGTCCAGGACCAGATGGATTCACAGCCGAATTCTACCAGAGGTACAAGGAGGAACTGGTACCATTCCTTCTGAAACTATTCCAATCAATAGAAAAAGAGGGAATCCTCCCTAACTCATTTTATGAGGCCAGCATCATCCTGATACCAAAGCCGGGCAGAGACACAACCAAAAAAGAGAATTTTAGACCGATATCCTTGATGAACATTGATGCAAAAATCCTCAATAAAATACTGGCAAACAGAATCCAGCAGCACATCAAAAAGCTTATCCACCATGATCAAGTGGGCTTCATCCCTGGGATGCAAGGCTGGTTCAATATACGCAAATCAATAAAAGTAATCCAGCATATAAACAGAACCAAAGACAAAAACCACATGATTATCTCAATAGATGCAGAAAAGGCCTTTGACAAAATTCAACAACCCTTCATGCTAAAAACTCTCAATAAATTAGGTATTGATGGGATGTATCTCAAAATAATAAGAGCTATCTATGACAAACCCACAGCCAATATCATACTGAATGGGCAAAAACTGGAAGCATTCCCTTTGAAAATTGGCACAAGACAGGGATGCCCTCTCTCACCACTTCTATTCAACATAGTGTTGGAAGTTCTGGCCAGAGCAATTAGTCAGGAGAAGGAAATAAAGGGTATTCAATTAGGAAAAGAGGAAGTCAAATTGTTCCTGTTTGCAGACGACATGATTGTATATCTAGAAAACCCCATTGTCTCAGCCCAAAATCTCGTTAAGCTGATAAGCAACTTCAGCAAAGTCTCAGGATACAAAATCAATGTACAAAAATCACAAGCATTCTTATACACCAACAACAGACAAACAGAGAGCCAAATCATGAGTGAACTCCCATTCACAATTGCTCCAAAGAGAATAAAATAGCTAGGAATCCAACTTACAAGGGATGTGAAGGACCTCTTCAAGGAGAACTAGAAACCACTGCTCAAGGAAATAAAAGAGGATACAAACAAATGGAAGAACATTCCATGCTCATGGGTAGGAAGAATCAATATCGTGAAAATGGCCATACTGCCCAAGGTAATTTACAGATTCAATGCCATCCCCATCAAGCTACCAATGACTTTCTTCACAGAATTGGGAAAAAACTACTTTAAAGTTCATATGGAACCAAAAAAGAGCCCGCATTGCCAAGTCAATCCTAAGCCAAAAGAACAAAGCTGGAGGCATCACACTACCTGACTTCAAACTATACTACAAGGCTACAGTAACCAAAACAGCAAGGTACTGGTACCAAAACAGAGATATAGATCAATGGAACAGAACAGAGCCGTCATAAATAATGCCACATATCTACAACTATCTGATCTTTGACAAACCTGAGAAAAACAAGCAATGGGGAAAGGAGTCCCTATTTAATAAATGGTGCTGAGAAAACTGGCTAGCCATATGTAGAAAGCTGAAACTGGATCCCTTCCTTACACCTTATACAAAAATCAATTCAAGATGGATTAAAGACTTAAACGTTAGACCTAAAACCATAAAAACCCTAGAAGAAAACCTAGGCATTACCATTCAGGACATAGGCATGGGCAAGGACTTCATGTCTAAAACACCAAAAGCAATGGCAACAAAAGCCAAAATTGACAAATGGGATCTAATTAAACTAAAGAGCTTCTGCACAGCAAAAGAAACTACCATCAGAGTGAACAGGCAACCTACAAAATGGGAGAAAATTTTCGCAACCTACTCATCTGACAAAGGGCTAATATCCAGAATCTACAATGAACTCCAACAATTTTACAAGAAAAAAACAAACAACCCCATCAAAAAGTGGGCAAAGGACATGAACAGACACTTCTCAAAAGAAGACATTTATGCAGCCAAAAAACACATGAAAAAATGCTCACCATCACTGGCCATCAGAGAAATGCAAATCAAAACCACAATGAGATACCATCTCACACCAGTTAGAATGGCAATCATTAAAAAGTCAGGAAACAACAGGTGCTGGAGAGGATGTGGAGAAATAGGAACACTTTTACACTGTTGGTGGGACTGTAAACTAGTTCAACCCTTGTGGAAGTCAGTGTGGCGATTCCTCAGGGATCTAGAACTAGAAATTCCATTTGACCCAGCCATCCCATTACTGGGTATATACCCAAAGGACTATAAATCATGCTGCTATAAAGACACAAGCACACGTATGTTTATTGCGGCACTATTCACAATAGCAAAGACTTGGAACCAACCCAAATGTCCAACAATGATAGACTGGATTAAGAAAATGTGGCACATATACACCATGGAATACTATGCAGCCATAAAAAATGATGAGTTCATATCCTTTGTAGGGTCATGGATGAAACTGGAAATCATCATTCTCAGTAAACTATCGCAAGAACAAAAAACCAAACACCGCATATTCTCACTCATAGGTGGGAATTGAACAATGAGAACACATGGACACAGGAAGGGGAACATCACACTTCGGGGACTGTTGTGGGGTGGCAGAGGGGGGAGGGATAGCATTGGGAGATATACCTAATGCTAGATGACGAGTTAGTGGGTGCAGCGCACCAGCATGGCACATGTATACATATGTAACTAACCTGCACATTGTGCACATGTACCATAAAACCTAAAGTATAACAATAATAAAATAAAAATTAAAAAAAATAGTCACACACACATACAAAATATCTAAGAATACATCTAACTAAGGAAGTGAAAGATCTCTACAATGAGAACTGCAAAACATTGCAAAAAGAAATCATAGATGACACAAACAAATGGATTCCATGCTCATGGACAAGAAGAATCAATATCATTAAAATGGCCAAACTGCCCAAAGCAACCTACAGATTCAATGCTATTTCTATCAAACCACCACCATCATTTTTCACAGAACTGGGAAAAAAACCCTATGCTAAAATTCATATGGAACCAAAAAAGAGCCTGAATAGCCAAAGCAATCCTAAGCAAAAAGAACAATATTGGAGACATCACATTACTGAGCTAAAAACCATACTATAAAGCTACTGTAACCAAAACAGCATAGTACTTGTCCAAAAACAGACAGAGCAATAAAACAGAAAAGAGAACCCAGAAATAAAGCCACCCACCTACAGCCATCCCATCTAATCTTTGACAAAAAGAAGCAATGGGGAAAGGACTCCCTATTCAATAAATGGTGCTGTGATAGTTGGATAGGCATATGCAAAAGAATGAAACTAGACCCTTACCTTTCACCACATAAAAAATTAACTCAGGATGGATTAAAGATTTATATATAAAACCTCAAACTATAGGAATTCTAAAAGAAAACCTAGGAAACAGATTCTGTACATCGACCTTGGGAAAGAATTTATGACAATGTCTTCAAAAGGAATTGCAACAAAAACAAAAATTGGCAAGTAGGACCTAATTAAAGAGCTTCTGTGCAGCAATATATATGTGTGTGTTCTGTACATATACATATGTGAGTGTGTTTATATATGTGTGTGTATAAACACACACACATATACAGAGTAAACAATTTCAGAAAGAAAATGTGATACACATACAGAATGGAGTACTACACAGCCATAAAAGAATGAAATCGGCCTGGTGTGGTGGCTCATGCCTGTAAATCTCAGCACTTTGGGAGGCTGAGGCGGGTGGATCACAAGGTCAGGAGTTCAAGACCAGCCTGGCGAAGATCTTGAAACCCCATCTCTATTAAAAATTCAAAACTTAGCTGGGCATGGTGGCAGGCACCTGTAATCTCAGCTACTCAGGAGGCTGAGGCAAAGGTTGCAGTGAGCCGAGATCATACCACTGCACTCCAGCCTGGGCAACAGAGCGAGACTTCATCTAAAAAAAAAAAAAAGAAAAAAGAAAAAAAAAAGAAATCAACATGGACACAGCTGGAGGCCATTATCCTAAGTGAATTAACACAATAACAAAAAATCAAATACTGCATATACTCAATTCTAACTGGGAAGTAAACATTTGTTAATCAGGGACATAAAGATGGGAAGAACAGATACAGGGAACTATTAGGGGTGGGAAGGAGAAAGGGGTGAAAGAGCTGAAAAACTAACTGTTGGGTACTATGCTCAGTACCTGGGTGAGAGGATCATTCCTACCCTAAACCTCAGCATCATGCAATAGTCACAGGTAGCAAACCTGCACATGTATCCCCTGAATCTAAAATAGAAGTTGAAGAAAATAAAAATGGAAGACGTTTTGGCCAACAACAACGGACAACAAAGAAATGATTTTCAGAAAAAAGCGAAGTACAGCATCTAGTTTATGGAAGCACCTAGTACATAGTAATTATCATTACGGCACAATTATGTTTTTCAGCTGGCACTAAAACTACGGAATACTTTTTCTCTGCTTCCAAAAATACATATTCTGAATGAATATATCATATTCGTAGCAATGTGACTTTTAAGCCTGTTTGGCTTTTACCTATCTCAGCTGTATCCTTTATATTTACAGTATTCTCTCTCTCTTTTTCTAAATGCTCAGGTACATTTTAAAAATACAATTTTTTTAAATACAAAAAAGTTGCCACCAAAAAAATAATGTCCCTTCTTCTTGTTCTGAGAATGCTTTTTTTAAAAAAAGAATATGTACCTTTCTATGGAGAATTTACATAATCCATAAATTACGAAGCTTTTATCCTAAAGTATATGCCAAATAGAGTTAAGTTTGAGAACGTTTTCCTCTGACAAAAGCCTTTGCAGGTATTCAATTTGTGAATGTGACAGGTGTCATTATTACAACTTCACCAGATTCTGGCCCAATTGAAAGAAATAATGTGGTAGGTTAATAATTTGAAATGTTCTTTTGGGCTAAAATATATGAGCTATCTTGCCTAGCAAAGACGCATCAGAAAGGGACAAGAGATCAAAGATCAAAATTTATAGCTTTTTGATGTAACTGCCAACAGTTTATGCAAGGATACTTTAGGAAGTGACAGTGTTCAGCCAGAACAAGTTTATCCTACTTGCATCCATATCCAGACCACATAAAAACAATCATAAAATGAGGAGAATTGAAAGCATTTGGACATTGGTTGTTCTCTGTGCCTTGCTTGCCACCTTCATCCCAGGATACATCTGAGGTGGACTTTGCAGCAGCAATAGGACTTCTCAGAACCCCTGGGAATGGTTCGAGAGTTGAGAAGACCTACGAACTCCCAGTCCCTTCCAGACTCTGGTGATTGGCAGCCTTGCTGGTGCCCTCCCATTAAAAGTTGTGAAAACTAGAATCAAGAAGTCTATGAGGGGTAATAGGAACATGTTATGGCTTCTGGCTACCCTAGAGGGGTGCATGAGAGCAGCTAAGACTTCTCAGTGCCCAACAGAAAGAGTACAGAAGCTGGATGAGAAAGGCATTGATAAAGCCTGGAGTTGGTTCCTTTAGCTAAGATAAGGGGCTCTGTAGCAGCAACTATGTGCACAACTGCACGTAGTTAATAATAAATAATCCCAGCCAGGGATTATTTTAGGATGTGGTTATCTCAGAAGAATGCCAGTGTAGGCTGGACAATGAAAACTTAGTCACTAACTCCATCACTAAATTTGAGTATGTTTGTTTGGGAGTGATTAGAATCAGGTGGGCTTAATATTTGTTACTTGGTTTTTTTTTTATTCTTCAAGCAGAATGGGGGCTTTTTATAGAAAGAAAATACCATTTCAGTAAAAACGGTACATTTTGTACCTATGCTGTACCAGGAAGACTGAGGCCAGGCTTAGAGAAGCTAGGATTCTTATCCAGACCATTTGTTCCAAAGCCAAGGGTGGGAATCAAGGTAAATCCCATATTCTCTACCCTAGAATTATACCAATTTTCAGAACTGAAACATTCAACAGTTTAACTTGTGTTATTTCATACTCTATATGAATGAGTACATCTACTAACCAAGTTACATGTGTTGAATAATAATTAATACATGTTTCCAATTTTAAACCAAGGGACATATAGCTAATTGTCAGTATTTCCTATCACCTTGAATTGATCAAATCCTTCCAGGGCAAGTGAAACTTATTGTTTGTATTAATATCTTTAGTGTTATCATGGAAAAGTAGAGATTAGGTCCTTTTGGAGAATTTCTGAATTCCTGAAATTCCAACCACAAAGTCACTAATATTAGTCTCCATTTTGCACATGAGGGAATGTACAAGACATGGGCAGTAATTCACTCAAGTTCATATAGCTAGGAGATGGTATGTAGTTAAAAAGAGAAGTAAAGAGGGTATATTACTCTCATTATGAAAAATAAGAATTCTAATCTAAGAAAAGTATTTAAAGTTGTATTTAAAACTTTTGTAGAGTCACCTTATATATCCAAATATACATCAGACTGATATAGGAACAATACTGTAAAATTGTTGTTGAGAATATTCTTAATTACTTAACTCACTGGCCCCTACACAATACCTCATTTGACAAAATTTCCTTCTTATAAAAATTTGGCTTTCTTTGGGAGAGTGATGTATTTCTCTCTTCATGTGAGTAATTAAACTCAGTCAATCTTTTTACTTTGTTGTCTGGAAAATCAAAGTAAGGCATATCTACCCAGTTGCTGTAAATTGATTTTCTTCTCTAAGTCTTGTTTTTCCTCTTATATGCCATTTTATTTTCTGAATAACATCACTTCAGTGAAATAAATGTAAATACCTACTATACATTCAACCCAACATTAATAAGCCCCATAATTCACCTAATTAACAATGAGGGAGACTTCATTGTCAGTAAACTTGAAAGCTAAGGATATGATTCCCATTCTCTCCCTCAACCAAAGCATTTTATTCTCAGCTGTTCTGACTTAGGAAAAGAGTCACGATTCTTCATAAGAGGGGAAGCAGGACTACTGGGTGATCAGTCTTTCCAAGTGGAATTTTGGCTTCTAGACTCATATTGACAAAGTCCTCTCTTATTTTCTTTGCTTGAGCGCTATTGTTGGGAACATGCCCAGTATTGTAAATGCATATTGCCCACAGTTCTTGCAATTGGTTAAAAAGAAAAAAAAAAAAAAAGCAACCCGGGCTCTGTGGTTCATGCCTGTAATTCCAGCACTTTGAGAGGCTGAGGCGGGTGGATCACCTTAGGTCAGAAGTTAGAGACCAGCCTAACCAACATGGTGAAACCCTGTCTCTACTAAAAATACAAAAATTACCTGGACATGGTGGTGGGCGACTGTAATCCCAGCTACTTGGGAGGCTGAGGCAGGAGAATCACTAGAACCTGGGAGGCAGAGGTTGCAGTGAGCTGAGATTGCACTCCAGCCTGGGAGACAGAGCGAGACTCCATCTAAGAAAAGAAAAAGAAAAAGAAAAAAAAAGTGCACAGGAACAAGATAAAAAATTAGCCCAACTGTTACTGGGTTAAAGATTTTTCTCAAATTTTGCCCTTTAAGCCTGTCTTTCTCTTTATATGCTCTTGAACCTGAGTTGGTCCTTCACTGATGATATGTGAACATAATACAAACCAAATAGCATGAAACACAGAAGGGGCAACTGTTTGAAATGGCTGTTTTGACATGTTTTCTTTCCTAGGCGATAGAGCAGTTTTCATACAAATATCAAACATTAGTGAGCTACTGGTAGAAAAAAAAATTAATCAACTCACTTATTTTCCCAATTAAAATCTAAGTACCTCTACTCGATGCTAACTTTTAAAATATGTTTCTTCATTATTCCTAATGAGATGAAATAGCTATTAATAATAGCTAACATTTTGAGGACTTAATATGTGCCACACACTGCACTAAGTGCCTTACATGTATTTCTTCTGTGCATTCTTAGTACCTTGTGACAGAACTCAATTCTATCATTATAAGAATTTCTTAGGGCAGCTAGACTATTCTAGTTCTTTGACACCCAGTAAATGCTAAATATGTTTTTCTTATATAAATGCATTGAAATTCTTCAAGGCAAAAAAAAAAAAACACTTTATTCTGGGAAGAAATTCAGAGACAGGAATAGGTAGTGAATATACTTTTTGGAGCAAGAGGAAGAATAAATGCAGGTAATTAATGTATAACCAGAAGAAATGCAATCTCAGAGATGGGAGAATACTGCTGAAGACCTCCATGTCTATTTCCTAACCTATAACAATATATTTCTTAAGAAAATATTGCCCAAGAGAAGAGAATTCTCCAGAATGCCTTTTCACATTTCACAAGAATCTGCACTATACTCTGGTCATCTTCAGGGTAAGGCCTCAGGTTTGGAGGAATTTCTACATTACATCAAACGCCAACACTGACATCTGCTGGAAATGCACATTGCTCACAGTTCCTGCGGCTGGTTAAGTAGAAATAAAGTGCAAAAAAACAAGAAGAAACATTTGTTCTATTGAGATGATAATCTTGGCAAACAAATTTTTAGGGATAAACATGGCCATAGGATTTTTACTCTAAATTACTAATTGTTATATACATAAGCCTTAGCATGGTCCAAATAAGTGTATTTGATATTTTTAAAAGCAAAACATTATACATATCTCTGAATATGAAGAATTTAATTTCACCCCATGTTTCATAAGTAGCATGGTTATTGTTCTCCGGATTACAGAAAAAATTAAATTAGTTGGAGGCCTCACTTTTCATTGATATGGAGAACACAGTTTTGACAAATGATTTGTTGTTGTGGTTTGTATTATTCTGCCCATTCTTCTAAGTTTTCTTCCTGCTGTCTTACTTGTGATATGAATTAGGTATTTGAGGGATAGTCAAATTGAAGAAGAATACACTTTCCTACCCTTGGCTACATATAAATTTTAAGTATAATCTAATGCAAAATATTCCTTGCTACACTAATCTTTCATTTACTGAAACTTTTCAGTAAAAGAAAAATAATTCTACAACTTAAAAATTATTTTGTTTCATTTTTTCAGAAAAACTGTATATTTTCCATGGGTATCTGTAAAAATTACCTCCTAGTTTCCTAGCATAAGCCTTGCATATTAGGAAATATTAATATTTTCTTCTGAATTTATCTTACAAGTTATCCTTTTGGGAAAATATTTATTTTGTCCCTTTAAAAAATCTTAGCATTATAAAACATAGCAAGTAAATATAAAAAGTATATCATATACAAATGTGCAGCTTAATGTATTATGGAAAGGTGGGCACTCATGTAACCACCACTCAGATAAGGAAATAGAACACTGCCAACATGTTTCAGAAAATCCTCATTGCCCCTTTTGTATTACATTTCACATCTTTGCTCCTTTTACACTTTAACCCAAGTATACATTTTTAAATATTATAGTTTAGTTTTGCCTTTTGCTGTGATTTATACATCTTCCTTGATTAATATTATTCAATTTTATGAACATATAACCATTTTTTGAACCAAAGTATTCTTGATGAACTTCTGGGTTGTTTCTGATGTGGGGCTGTTTCTAATTCTAATATAAGCATTTTTGTCCAAGTCTTTTGGTGCAAATACAGGCATTTCTGTTGGATATAAATCTAAGAATGAATTTGGTAGCTCATAGGTTATAGGTCTTCAATTTAAGTAACACCAATATATTTTAATAACGTGGTTTTACCAATTTGAAATCTACCCAGAAGTACATGGTGTTTCATTTACTTCACATCTTCAACACCTGATATGGATACTTTCTCATCTTGGCAATTGGGATGGAGTGAGTAGAGGCATTTCATTTGGTTTTTAACTTGTGTTGAATATCCTGTTTTATAAAGTACCTGTATAAGCCCCTTGCCCTTTTTCCTAATGGGGTGTCAGTCTTTTCAAAAACATATTTCCAGAAATTCTTCATAAATTCGGTTTATTTGCCCTTTGAATGTGTTGCAAATACCTACTCCTATTAATGCAGACCTATAACAGAAAAATCAGGGTTCCTTTAACGAGCTATTTTGGCTTGGAGACTGTTGACCTGGCTGAAACTTTCCTGGAATTGTGCTTCAGTTTGAAAATGTTTCTACCCTAGTGCCCTTTCCTTCACAGGTGTCAGGTCTGTAGGACGGTTTGACATCTCCTTTTAATTTCTGTGGCTCCTTCCACACTAAGTCTCTTGCATTTTTTATCTATCTTGGCATCTACTTCCTAGAAGACCCTAAGTAATACAGTCCCTGTACTTATTATTCCAATTTGCCACCATGTTGTCTCTTATCCAACAGCTGGTTTCCTTGCGTGCAATTTTGCCTTCACAAATCCTCTGTCAGCAGCAGCCAGAATAATCCATCTGTCCATAGCTGTCCCCTGGAAGTGTAAACTCTCTATTGAGGCCCATCAGATCTCCATAATCCCATACCAGTGTATCACATCAGTGTCTTCATCTGGCCCTCTCAGCCTCTTATTTTATGTGATAATGGTATCAACTTTGTTGATGCCTTCCACTCAGGTATTGTATTTGTTTCCTCTGTGCCTTAGTAAGGTGGCCTCCTCTGCCTGGGATAACCTTCCTTCCTCTTTTCCTAAACACAACCGCTCATCTGGTTGGCACCTCCTCCAGGAGAACTTCTCACATCACCTCAAGCTAGATTTACTGCTGGACCCCACCAAACACCCCACCCCCTCAATACTCCTAGGTCTTACATGTTACTGCCTTGTGCCTTTCTGCCCAAGGGAACCACAGCCTCCACCAGAGCAGCGACATTACCTTACTCGTTTCATCTGCGTATGTCTAGTGCTAGCGCATACTTAGCTCAAAGTAATCAGTAGATTTTTTTGTAAAATCCAAAGAGTTAGGCTCTAGTAATTTAAGAATTTACTATTTTTAGAAACTCTTAAAATAAAAAATAATTGATTAGTTTGTTCCAGTGTTTTGAATCATTAGGAGAGCAAGTTATTTGTATTTTGGGAGATGACGCGAGTAAAACGGTGACTGCCCAGAGTTTTTGTCATTTTAGGGTTACAGGAAGCTCCACCAGAGGGCGAGCAAGAGAAGGAAAACAACATAAATTAGAATCAGTCTGTTTTATACTGATAGCAAATCTGGAGGAAAACTTTTAAAATGGTAATACTAATAACTAGCGTGGTGGCTCAAACCTGTAATCCCAGCACTTTGGGAGGCCGAGGTGGGTGGATCACCTGAGGTCAGGAGTTCAAGACCAGTCTGGCCAATATGGTGAAATCCCGTCTCTACTAAAAATACAAAAATTAGCCGGGTGTGGTGGCACGTGCCTATAGTCCCAGCTATCCAGCAGGCTGAGGCAGAAGAATCACTGTAATCCGGGAGGTGGAGGTTGCAATGAGCCGAGATGGCACCACTGCACTCCAGCCTGGGTGACAGAGCGAGACTCTGTCAAAAAAAAAAAAAAAACAAAAACCAAAAACCTGACTAAATTAAGTTCTAAATTTCTGAATTTTGTGGAGAACTAGTTTATTTGTCCATCCTTATCTATTTGTTTTTGAAACACGACTAATAAATAAATTAATACATTGATTTTATCTTTTGGAGTCTTGAAAAAAATGCAATGAGGCAATTATTTCAATAATTTTTCTTATATAAAATATTTCCTTCATATACATATGCATGTGGTGGGTAAGAACTTGATAATAACAAATGAAAGAATTTCAAATTTCAAAAGATATCCACATTATACCAACACATCCAATCAATTCAAGTTAAAGACACAGTATCATTAGAGTTTGTAGGACCAAAATGCAGGTGATTATCACATTTTGTCTTAACCAACTGAAGGTCTGGTTACTGTGCAATTATAGAAGGCATATAGTAATATTCTCCTTATCCTCATGAACATGATAATGCTTTAGAAAGTTGCATGACACTGAAAACCAGGGGAAAAACTGTGAATTTGGGGAAATTTGTGTTCCAACACAGACCTATCTTCTGAGCTCTTTCTCTTCCATTGCTCCTTAGGAATCAGTGGCCTTTCACTTTTCCCATAACACTAGGCAGTCTTTTAGCATATCAGTTATCAGTTTGTATTTTAACTAGTTGTTGACACATATATCTTGCCCACTCTTCACTGGATTCTTTGAGCACAGACTTTTTTGGATTAATCTGTCTATCACAGTGCTTAGCAGATTAGCATTCTGTAAATTCTTATGAGGAGAACAGAAAAAAACAAAAGAATGAAGAGAGGGTGGAAGAGGGATGAAAGGAGGGAAGAAGGAAATAAACTAATATGGAATTAAGTCACTTTTCAATAAAGTCTCCTTACAGTTTTTAAATCTCATTAACTATGAATTTTTAAATTCATGTCTAACTCAGCGATTGTTAATTAGCTGTGAACAAGTGGGAAATTTTAGGAGAATATAGTGGCTTCTTAGACCCCCTTATCAAATGAAGTAACTGTTCGATACACATTTTCATAATGAGGGTTCTCCTGGGAGCTGAGATAGCCTAAATAGAGATCAGAGCTTCGAGCCCTATGAAATAATATAAAAGGGAATAGGATGAAAGAAAAATACACACAACTAATTAAAGCAAGATAAATATGTTAAAAAGCATTCAACTGTAAGTATATATTCTGTACGAATCAATGTCCACTGCAGTTCTTATAATTTGTTCACAAGTTGATGGCTTATGTTCCTCCTATGCTCTGCTGTTGATGCTAATTAGCACAGGCTTGAGGTGCCAAGGGAAAGAAACCAAAACATAAATAAAAACAGTTCAGCAGACGGTAAGGAAAGGCATTCGAATGCAAGGCAAGAGATTCATAAGTTCAGAATTAGAAATATTTTAAGGGATGCAGAGAGAACGTAAAGGTATGTTCTCTTTCACCACAGATGCTTTATAAGAAAATGTTCATAATGTATACCACTCATACCAGAATATTCCTTCCCACACATCCTTCTCTCCATAGATGGCGAGTTAGGTAATCACATATTTGTATTCAAGCGAGGGAAGTTTTAATTAAACACATTCTAAAATACTGTATTTGGTGGTATAGTTTGGGCTTTTGGGGTTTAGGGTCAGTGTGGGCTGGAAAATACCAGTTCAGTTTTCCAGACTAATTTTCAAAGAATGGAAGGTATTGAGTCAACCTTTCTAGATACTGTGTTTGCATTGTTTTTACAATCTGAAAAGTAGAGTGTCCTCATCTGCATTTTCCATCAAGGCTAGAAGACAGATTTAATAAAAATTCATGTATACAATCAGCCAGTTCCTACTAAATAAAAACTTGATGCTAGGCTCTAGGTGCTTCACAGACATGAGTAAGACTGGTTCCTCCTAGCAAGAATGTACCTGTCTTTGGAACAATTCCAAAGTGTAAACAAATTTGAAATATCAGAACAAAATGAGTACTGAAATACAGTTAAAAGCAATACATCACGAAAAAAATAAAGCAAATAATAATGCTTCATAGTGTCAGGAGGGAAAATAATATTTCTTGATGCAATGGCATTTAATTTGGCAAGAAGGATGAGTCAGTATCCAATAGCAAAGATGGCTGGAGAGTGTATGCCACCAAGGTAATGTTATGCCACCTTTACTTTAACAAGGTCTCTGCTCAAATGTCACCTTCTTGGAGCACACCTTGCTCTCATCTCCCACATTATTATAGTTACCCTGTTAGCAAATCCTCCTAAAGTGTTTTGCACACAGTTATCTTTTTTTGATAAAATTATAATAGATATTAACCAATTCTGGTGACTCAGTATCTTTTAAAGAGTTGGGAAGGTGATGAGATAATCCTAAAACAAAAAGATGATTTAATTGATTAAATTTAAATTGAGAGGCCAAGGTGGATTGCTTGAGCCCAGGAGTTCAAGACCCACCTGGAGAAATAGGAAGACCCCCCATCTCTACGAAAAAATTAAAATATTTGCCAGGTGTGGTGGTGCATGCCTGTAGTCCCAGCTACTTGGGAGGCTGAGCTGGGAGGATTGCTTAAGCCCAGAAGGTTGAGACTGCAGTTAGCCATGTTTATGCCACTGCACTCCAGCCTGGACAATAGAGGAAGACCCTGCCTCAAAAAAAAGAACAATTTTAAAAAAAGGAGTTTTATTCATATCCTTTTGCTATTTTTCACTAAAACAACACATATTTTACTAAAACAGCATACATATTTTACTGATTTGGCAAGATGTCTTCTATAATTTCTCAACTAACAGTGATAGATAAAGTGGAAGTTTTGTAGGACATTTTAAGATTCTGAAGATGACAAACTGACTCACCTAACAGAGAAATGGTCTAAGAAAAAAAGTAAATAATTCAAAGATTAAAAAAAAAATAAATTTAAAAAACAATGAATATTTACTAAACTAGAAATCTCTGAAAAGCCAATTAAAGTCTCCTATTATTTTACCACTAAAATTACTTTCCTATGTGATTAACTCATTTTTGAAAAAAATGCTTTATAAATGTATAACACTGTATGATACTTCACTTAATTATTTCCTAAGTATTGAAACATTTCCTAAGTATTGAGACCAGGATTTTGCCATTATAAAAATGCTGCAATGAACATGTTTATTCAAAAATATTTTTTCAATATTCAAGTTAATTTTTAAGGATAAAGTGAGTTAGACAGTACGTAGGGTAGTCGTATCATTGTATTCCAGAAGAGAATGTAGTTTTTATTTAATTTTATTCTAAATTATTTTGTGGTATAAAGAGATTCGGACTAGTGAGGGAGGAGGGAAATACTAGATCAGTGTCTATACAGATGAATTATATACTCTACATATTTTGTTTTAGTCATTACACTGTAAGGTTCTTGCCATTGATCCTTGTATCTCAGAGCCTAGCATCATGTACAGTATATAACCAGATTCTAATATGTTTAAGTTGAGATAGTACTAATTTAAGCATTCAAAATAAACCTATGATGAAACATGTTACAGAAATATACTAGTGTCACTGAAATGTTACTAGAAGTATTATTTTGATGAATACAATAAAAATATTTAAAATACATTATTTAATGGTACCATTTTCATAATGCATTCATTCTATTACTTGATCTTGAACACAGTTAAAATATTTGAAGGGGGATTCAAAGAGTTAAGCTTAGATATGCCTAAATGGTTGCTTTCATATTGGGTCTAAATGGGCTAGGTGTTGTCTGTGACCATATCAAATTGAAATAAGAACTATACAAAATTTTCAGATTGACCATATCAAATTGAAATAAGAATTATACAAAATTTTCAGAGTTAATAAAAATGTACTTGATTCTGTTTTTGAAATAGTACAAATGAAGTAACAGCAGATCTTGTGGTGGTGGTAAATTACAAGATAGTTAGGTTCATTGCTAAACATGAAAGATAAAATTACAGATAATATAAATGAATAGAGTGTGTGTACCTGGCTGCTTTGAAAGGGATGTGTAATCCAAGAACCAGGATAAAAAGTTGAAGAATAAGTGGAGTGATTTTTAAAATGGATAAAATAACAATCATAGTTAACATGTATCAATTACTTGCTATAAACCAAGCACCTTTCTAAGCTCTTTTTATGTATTAACCCAGTTCTTTCCTCCACAGTCATTAAACCAGAATGTGTGCAGGTAGGAACCAGTTATCTGGGGGATCTTTTAAAAGTATCAATACTTTTATTGAGTTTTATTTTAAAAGTATCGAAACCCCATCTCTACTAAAAATACAAAAAATTAGCCGGGCGTGGTGGCAAGCGCCTGTAGTCCCAGCTACTCGGGAGGCTGAGGCGGGAGAATGGCGTGAACCTGGGAGGCGGAACTTGGGAGTGAGCCAAGATCGCGCCACTGCACTCCAGCCGGGGCCACAGAGCAAGACTGTCTATTAAAAAAACAAAACAAAACAAAACAAAACAAAAAATAAACCCGATAATTCCACTTTGCAGCAAAGTCTGGAAACCACTCAACAATGGTGCAGTATTTATATTCTTGTACTTATTTTATTAAAGTGGAAACTGAGTCAGAGAAGTAATTTGCCAAGGTCAAGGAGCTGAGACATGATTCCAGGTGTTCTGATTTTTGAGCCGTTCCTCGACCACTGCAGTCACCCCAGTGCTTTAGTGACTACTTCCTGTATGAAAGCATTCATACAGGCATTCAAAAGTATGTCTCAGTGAAATAAGATTGCTACATCACTGACCTTTAGTGTCATTCATTCCAAAGTTTAAATTCCATGAGTACCAAGGGTATGTGATGAAGTAATAGCTCTAGCAAATGATTTTGTTCTCCAGATGAAAAATGACTTCTAAGAGTCCCATTCTGTGAGCTGAGGACCCCTAGTGGTCGTTGTAATAATAACTCTTCTGAAAATAATTTTTCAGATGCATGTATATGCTGTTGTGATTAACAAAATACAATTTCATTTAAAGTACTGCAAAAGTTACAAGGACTTTTAGTTATACATTTTTTTCAATGAAAAGATTTCCAAAATATCATTAACTAACTGGAAAGAGCCAGATGTCTTGATATTACTGAAAAAAGGCTGTGAACTCCTGCTTTAGACAATCATCTTCAGGGCAGCCATTCTCTTTTTGACAAGTGGCACCCAGAACAGTTGGACCTACTGAAAATAACAGAATTGTCCTTTAGAACTCAACCAGTAACAGAACTGTATTGATCATGAATAATGCACCTATTTTTATCACAATAAATTTTAGAAAAAAAGGCATCAACCTACAAATGAGCATTTGTAACTAACTCTTGACCAAATACCAAGTGGCAGTCAGCATAAAGTAGAACTAAATGATACAATGTGGACGTTCTTCATGTTGAAACTTTGGCATTCACTGGCTATCTGCAGAAACTGCAAAGCTTATATGTGATGCCAGGCCCCACTTCAACAAAATTTTTAACCCACCGTTTAAGAAATTCACACACACACACACACCCCCTCAGGAGTAATATCATGGCCTGCCTCATAGATCATATATATAAATTCCTTTATCCCTCTGAATACAGTGCCATCATCTCTCTTGGATTGCCTGATTTCCAGTCCTAATCAGCTGACGCAGCAGTCAGGCAAATAACATTTCTTTAATAAAAGATCGTGATCTATAATGTATAATTTTTTTCTTACTGTTTTTCGCCCCGACACTTAAAACATTTCAATCGGCACTTAAAGTGTCAGACAGGGGAAGGCAAGAATTTCAGAAAACATTGGGCACAGGAGGGCAATATATGCTGATTTAGATTCTCCCTCTCAGTATCAAAGGATAATTAGTGAGAAAGACAACAAATGCCTTCCTCACAGTTGCAATCAGTTAAAACCAGGCAACAAATTTATACATAATATGTTTGTAAAGATACATATGCATGAATACATGAAACACGCAAAAATAATTTAGTATTCAATCTCAGATACACAAATATACTTAAGAAAGAGAAGTTTTATTAGGGCAATTTCACTTTATTTTTCCATACAGCAAAGTCAACTACTGCAGTAATAATAAAATAAGCATAAAACAAATTGCAGCCCAAGACAAAATACATAATTTTAAGCAACTACAAGCAGAAAGTAAGTTGTGATTACATAATAGTAAAACCAAGCACATTTGTCCTTTCAGCAGATGAAAGTGGTAGGGTTGCTGATAAGTGCAACATTTTTAACCAGCTGGAGTGAAGGCTGGATACACTAATTCTTTTAACAAGTGCCCATTATCGCATTTTGCATTTTTGAGTGCTTCTGAGTTGAAAATTAAAACCGTGAAATTTGAAACTGCGTTTTATTTTTCACCTGCTGAAAGAACAGGATCCTACAGCAATTAAAAAACAATCACATAACAACTATAGCTACAGTGTGCTGTTTGGTTTGCCTGTTTATGATTTAAATTTTGTGAAAGTCAATACTTGTTTTGAAGATTTTTTTGTGAACAATAAACCACTGAAATTGGCAGAAACTGATCTGAATAATATATGATCTTAGTATAGTTGTTTCTCTCTTTTTTTGTTGAAGTTTTAAACATGCAGTAGTTTTGAAAAATGTAAGGAATATCTGATCCATGATTTCACCTTAATGGTAGAAGTACCTGCTATTTTTGGTAATGATCTTCAGGCAGATTTGGCCCCATGGAGTTTTTGTCAGTCATGAGGGTTTGAAAGGATGGCGTATCTTTCCAGCTGAAAAAATCCTGGCAAACTACAAGCTGTCCACAAGAAAGCAAAGCAACATGTTTGAAGGGGTATGGAGTGCTAACTCTGTGCCACTTTTGCAAGCAATTTTGCTCAGTCTGTCATTGTATTAGCCTTAACAAAACTCCTTGTAATTATAGACGTTTTTATTCAAAATAAGATCTTACTATTATACAGGTTTCTCTCTTTTGACTATATACAGAAGTGCAAAAAGTCAACCTTCTCCCTAGACGTTCCAACATGCTAAATTGCAGCATAATCAACCCTCAAGAGTTTGCACACACGCTATAATTTTCATTACGTAAACTTTGAGTATTTGGATTATCAACAAAAAGTCCCTTGTTCTATTTATTGATTATGCAGCTTATTTATAACAAGGCCTGATACTCAGGGATTTCAAAAATATTAAACAATATTTTAACATTTGAAATGGATACAGTAGAAAATAAATTTTATTCTAATATCTAGGATCTAGATCTTCTTATAATAACTAATTACAAACAAAATAAATCATCAAAATATTACTCAATTGTCTGCCAGGATTGTTGCGATAGCAACAACTTAACTTCTTACTTAGCAATGATTATATATTTATAAGATATCCATATAAAAGATCTTTGTTCTTTTAATGAAAACTAGACAAGAACTAACAATGACTGACATTCTTACACTGTAATATTAAATCAGTAAAATATAAATCATTTAGTTAACAATACGAATATTCATATGACACTACATGTAATTCAAAACTGAGTATGTTATGAAGGAAAAACTACTTTTTTTTGTATTTTGAAAAATTCATTGGTAAAATCTAATAAAACAATAGTCTATAAACTGAAATGGTATTCCATTGTTAATAGAAAATGAAAATCTAATAAATGTAGGAAATGAAAAACTACATTTTAACAAGAAAAATAAGTAATATTCTATAATGTAACTAACTACAATAACATGTGAAGTCACCATTACTTTCTTAACACGATTGAAATTACATTGGTATGGGTTCCAACCCGTAATGTAATAATCTAAGGCTTTAATAGATGTACAGTACAATCAGTAAAATCAACACATCAATCTTATATTAGAAAGCATCTCTCTCAAGCATAAAAACTTGCAGTAAACTTGGAAGTATGGAAAGTTCTATAACTGAACTTTCACTTCTCCCATTCCATACTATAACTACCAGTGACCTGGCCCCTACTTCAGCAATTTTTAGAACTGCTGAACAGAGCAAAAATATCCTTTACTAGCTGCAACATCCAAACCTCAAAAAAAGGAATTCCTTTGGATGATTCCATTCTTAAAAACTGAATGCACATCTATTTTTTTTTTTAATTTTGTAAAAGGCTTTCTAAGGCTATAAGCAGTTAATCTGAACAAAACAAAACAAAACAAAAATCACATATAAAATTCACCCATGTACTTAACCCACCCAATTACTAGGTTAATTAAACATTTCCCATTTTCATATTTTGGTTTATCATGCATCTGATGACAGTGCTGCTTTCTCTTTGTTTAGAGTCACTATTTTGAATGTGACTGTGATGAAGCATTTAAGCAAACGTGAAACCATTTTTGCAAAAGCATTTATAGTCTTTTGACTTTTGACAGAGGCTATAAATAGAAGCAAAATAATTTCCTCATTTTTTGTTACTGTGTCTCAGAAATGGCAATCCCTTTTGAATAACATGTTATACAGTATAGTACGCATAAATATTACACTACAATGCATTAAAATAATTTTATATATATCTATTATATATATATCTCCAGTATGTGTGAGTTTATCTGTATTGAGAGAGTTTGTGTTGTGCTGTCTATTGTTACTGTAAAGTTAAATTGGCCATTTCTGAGACAGCTTTGGTTTCAAAAAAAAAAAAAAAGAATGGTGCCCTTTGACTGATTAGTACTAGCAAATATGCAACAAAATGTGGCTCTGAAAACAATAACACTGAAGAAATAATACTCTAATTTGATGTACAGTCTATGGCACTTCATGAGAATCCTTAACAACATGGTACTTAAAGCCATGATGTGCTTTAAAATATACACAGTTGTGGTTTTGCTTGGCACATTCATCTCTGTCAGATCCCTCCCTCACCACGTCTTACAATCTATTACATTAAAAATATTACTCTTAAACAAAAATGACTGTGCATGCACGCTCTCATCTATAATGGCAATTTTAAATACAAGGTGCACCTTTGTTATTTGTAAACCTTGAAAGAAATAAACTTATTTTTAAAAAATTATATCTTGGTCTACAGACGTACCAATACATAATAGAATCATGGTTACACCATAGTCTGTCTTTTCAAGATGGCATGAATATATAGGAAACTAATTAGGTATGCATCTTTGAATGCATAACTCTGTGCTAGAAAAGAAAGACAATGTTGTTCTTTTAGACAGGAATATCACCTCAGCACAAATATCAATTAAATGTACAAAGTGTATAGGCAACAGTGTGCAGTGGATTTCCATGTTGTCTTTTCTTCTGGTTAACATGCAATATGTGGATGTCTTGTGGCTGAGGAACTTTTGTGTGTGTTGCTTGACGATATATACAATATGGCTAATGACCTCGTCCTTTACTCTAACCAAGCACACTGTCCTTTCCTCTTTAGCATGATCTACAAGAGAAAAAGAGATAAGCTTTGTTAGAACAGATATCTAAAAGCAGTTTCTAATATACATTTAATATGAAAGTTTTCTTTTTGATTAGCCAGTATATTCACATTATTGTATCTTCATATAAAAACAAAACCATTTTATAAGAGTAGACAGATCAGAATTTGTCTATCATCTCTACACGAATGAAGTAACATGTACAATTTAATAAAACTGTAGAATGTGCTCAAAAATTTACCAATCCTAAACTAAAAGTATAAAATACATTTGCAGAATCAAGGGGCCTAATATACGGAGCTCTTTTTTAGCACAATTGTTGTAGGGCAAAATTTAAACTTCTTTTCTGAAGTTTAATAAGGTTTCAAGAGTAAAGGTCTGGTCTACAAAATTAAAATTAATGTAATATGTTCTATTAAACAAGATTTATTCTTTTTGGGTGCTTGATTAGCATAATGCATGTTTGAAAAAAAAAAGAATGATACTTTAAGTGATGGCTTTGGATAATTCAGTTTGTTGAACTTTTTTCTCCTAAAACTAAGAAAATAAAAATCATTCTTTTTGAATTACAGAATTATTACTCATGAATTAAGTTGTAATAGACATTACAATGTACTTGTGGATTAACAGTTCCAGTTTTTACATGAAATTTGTTCTCAGCAGGGAATCTTTACATATATTAAAAGTATGCTTCACAATACAACCTTGAAAATGAAAGAAATCATAATCTAGTGACTCAAAAACCAGTTTAAATGTTGCAACTCCTCATGAAGATGAGCGATCATTTGTTAAATGAACAGAACATTAAAAGCTTAGCTTCAATACACACAAAACTACTGGTTTGCTAATTATTTTTAGAAATTTTTTTCAACCTGAATTATTGCTAAGAAACAGAATATAGTTAAATATATACATACCAAACACACCTAATTGACTATAAGATCTTGAAACAGATTTTTTTGGCATCTCAAAAACACTCGTCTTCTAAACCTACAACACTACAAAGTAATGCCTCTTCTTCTACAAATATGGCTATTGTTCAGAATCTGAACCTTTTTATCAGAACTGCTTTGAGAAAACTTATGAAATAGACAAAAATCAATTTTAATAATTCACGATTGCAGCACGTCTTTGGTAGTACTTCTCCAGTTGAGCCTATCATTTCTTTCTTAAATGGCTATTGAATTCTGCCTATTCTCCTTTCTTGCATGGGCTTTGACTTTCTCCAGCTTTGCTACAGATTAACAGCACAAGAGTTTCTGAGTTGGTTCCCAGCCACCATCGTTTCCTGACTTGGCACACTGTCCTTCTTTTACAAGGCCTTTACACCTCCATTCTCTTTAGAACAACACCTTCATTGTCCACATTCATTTGTTTATGGATCCTGTTGGGAACAGTTGCTCCTTCATCTTTGCTCTAAGAGAAATTTCTTCAAACCTCTCTTATTTTACTATATTATCCTGAAATTCCTTACATCTTTATCTTATTGTCTATTTACCTTTATCTCCTTGCCATGGTAACTAACACAAAGTAGCACCAAAAACTCATTTGTAAATATGTTAATAAACAAATAAATAAAGGAAGCAACAAAGAATGGTCACCCATCTTAACCAATTTCAGTTTTAAATGTAATGTCTCTTTCTAAATATAAAAATAAATATCTAACAAAGCATCTGAGCACATGTTATAACTTGAATGCATGCATACTGGACCAAACATATTCCTATGTACGAAAAATGGGCACCTTTTTAAGTATTTAAGACTGTTTTTAAAGACAAAATACAAGACTTTTTAAAGACAAAATAGAAGACTTTCAAACCATTTTTAAAATGTGGCAATGGCAACATTTTCAGAATTATATGATCCTCTGAGGTAACTACTTTAAAGTACCTAAGATTCATTTGAATATGTAGATTTGTGTGTACACATATATTTGATTATGTGTATATATTTATTAAAAGTCAGACTCATTACATTTTTTTTTTTTTTGAGACAGGTCTTGCTCTGTTGCCCAGGCTGGAGTGCAGTGGTGCTATCACAGCTCATTGCAGCCTCAACCTCCTGGGCTCAAGTGATCCTGCCGCTTTAGCCTCCCTAGTAGCTGGAACTACAGAGTGCGCTACCATACCCAGCTGATTTTTTTGTATTTTTTGTAGGACAGGGTTTGACCATGTTGCCCAGGCTAGTCTTAAATTCCTGGGCTCAAGCAATCCACCCACCTTGGCCTCCCAAAGTGCTTGGATTACAAGTGTGAGCCACCACGCTTAGCCAAACTCATTACATTCTAATGCCCCTATGTATGGTGGTGCATGGGATGAAGTAAGTACATAGTCCCATTTAAGGTTTAGCCAAAGAATGAAAAAAAAAAAAAAAAAGTGATAATCTACAACAGAGGTCAGCCAAACTACTGCCTGTGGGCCAAATGTGATGTACTGCCTGTTTTTGTAAATAAAGTTTTACTGGAACACAGCCACACCCATTTGTTTACATGTGGTCTCTGGCTGCTTTCATGATACAATGGCAGAGGAGAGTAGCTGCAACAGAAACGATATGGCCCACACAGCAAAAATACTTACTGTCTGACCCTATAAGAAAGTTTGCCAACCCTTGATCTACACCTTCTAATTACTTTTTGGTCATATATTTTCTTTATGCTTGTGTTTAATCAGAAATTTAAAAAATTTATTTTCTCTTGGTACTTTAAGTGGTATTAACATATTTGTTATAAATATGTCTGATAAAATTCCTCACAACCCATTTAAGATAAAAATGTGATCTGTATATATTTTCTCAGAGATTTTGCAAAATTTTAAGTGCACTATACAATTGCTATCTTAAAGAAAACCACCACAAATATGCAACTATATATTACATAATGGACTTACTGTTTAGTGATGAAAATTCTACATCTGGGTAACATACTTGTGGCTAGTCAGATGTTCGGCAGATATTATGGGTATCTAGCAAATAAAAAATTATTTAATGAATGATCCATGCAAGCAAGCCAACAATTAAGAGATGAAAACATTTTAATATTAAATTTTTAAAGAAAAGTGAAATTCAGCTGTGAGGTGACAGTCCTTATCTGGTCAACATAACAGTAAGTTAATGTAAACTTAAATGCCAAAGTAGCAACTAACTTTAAAATCTTCATGTTAAATACTATTCTATAAATGTTACCAGCTTTTAGGAAATAAGTAAACTATCAAAAATTCATGCAGAGCAGTAATTGAAAGAAGCCCTTTTTGTTGGCCTACACACACACACACACACACACACACACACACACACCCGTGGTTTCAGTTACTTAGTATCATCCAGAAATCAGATAAGGAAATGTCTTGCCTATTTTTGTGCAACCAAATTTCTAACATTTTTGTTCAAATTAGGGTGTCTAACTTTTTTTTTCCAAATTAAAAATACCAGGTAAGAATTATAAAGCAGTGATTGAAAAGAACTAGCTAAGAGCCTAAGTTTACTTCAGAACGTATTTCTGAATCCTGACGACACCTTTTATTGTATTTTAAATGGGCAAGAGAATTAGAGAACTTGAGAGAAAGTACAATAAGAAACCAATATAGTTGACTTATTTCAATAGTTCCCAAAGTTAGGAACTTCAAATTTGTAGCTTGATTCTTCAACCTGAAATTAATGGCTGCTAACCTGAGAGAGGCAGCACAATAAATTGAGACTGTCAGAGGACTGATGACACGGGTGCTACCCCCAGAGATCCATTTACTGGCTGTGTGACCCTGAGCAAAGCAACTCATTACTCTATGCTTAAGTCTCTTCTATAAAATGATACTAATCCCATTTCAGCAATGTTGTTGGGAGAATAATGAAATCACATACACAAAGGCATTTTGTTGCTGTTTTTTTCAATTTAGACATCTTAGGCTAATTCAACATACTACAATCCACAGTCTAGTGTGTATATTAATATGTCCCTGTTTTATTTCCAGTTCTCAGCTGACATTTTTACACAATTTTACAGCATTGGCAAATGGCACGAAAATGTGCTCCAAGCATAATGAAGCTTCTCATACCATTTTTCCTGCTGCTGCAGGACAGGATGTTGCACCCAACAGTGTAGAAGCATCAAGGATGGGGCTGTCGAAACATACCAAGGACCTTCAACACCAATCGATGCAGATGAAGGGCCAGCTATAAACTTCTGCATGCATGCAGGCTGCATTTTGTGGCATCAGCTATTTCCAGCATTGCTAATGTACTGTAGGCATATACATATGTATGTATATGTAGATATAATATATGTGTGTATATATATATCCATTCCCTTTTCTTTCTTTTGGTTGTCAAACAGTTTGAAGACCCAAGATTATGCATGAAATGGTCACAGCACAATGCAAAAAGTAAAGTGTCCCCTACAACCCAGGTGGCCAAGGGCATGTTGAAATTTGCTCTGCTATAGTTCTGCTTACACCAGCAATTCTACAGTCACACATGGTAGATGCATGAGAGTTCTTTATCATTGATCGGCACCATAGATGGATTGTATTGAATCCATCACAATAGTTCTACCAAAGGTTACTTATTAACATGCCACATATGCACAATCTAGCATTCTTGTAAATGAGTCTGACGTGTTCACGTAAACCCAGGGCTATTTTGACAAGCTTCTGAAAAATTAATGATTCTTTGCCAAGAAATGTTTAAAGCTTGACTGAAACGTTAAATTCATTTTTGTGTTCTGATTTTGAAAGTTTTTAATGGTTGTACTAATAGCTGAATGTTCTTCATCAACAGTACATGATGTATTGTAGAACAAAGGTGGCTACTCCTCACAGTAATAACAACAAATCGATGTCTTAATTGGTCTTCCCTTCCCAAGGGGGAACATGTTCATTCTCATCTGACAGTCATTCTTTTGAGATTCATTTGGCTACATTTAATCTTCATCTGTGTATTATCTGAAATGTGGCTTGGCTCTATGTTTTTCATACACTGTCAACTCTATTGAAGCCCAAATCTACATAAATGAAACTTGAAATCAACCAGTATTTTCTAGAAAATATTTTTAAGTAGAATCAGAAAATGCTGGGTGAATAAATGTCAATTTTTAAATTTTAAATATTTTAAATCATTTATTTTTAAATAATTATTGTATATCATAAAATTTAAATTTATGAAACAAATCCCTTTCACTTGAAAAGTATCCTGCAATAAACTTGCATGGAATACAGAATGATTGTCAATTTGCCATACTTTTCTTTTCCTTCATAAATCTCCTACATTTATGCAGGGTAATTATAAAAATAAAAGTGCTTAGGATTTTTCTTTCACTGAAAGCATTGAGAATAAAAGCTTAGAAATGCTATATGCAAACAATTTATTTTGAATCTGCTTATTAAATGATTCAGATTATAATGAATTTATAACAAACATTTACAAGAGTGGTCATTTGTGGCATATGTAATACATTTAAATATTTTACTTTCTATTAATCATTTAGGCAATAACTAAGAAACTGTATATACCAAATATTTTAAATAAAAACCTTAAAATGGCCTCTATTTTTGATTGGTCAAAATACCTGCACGATTGGTTGAAACCAATTGAGAATTGCTTGTGTAAATATCATTTTAGTAGCTTCAGAAATGGAGCTGCGACGACTTTGGAGCACTTATAAATGGCATAAAAGCATTCTGCTGCTCATCATAGAGAGAATGTGTAGGCCAACAAGAGGTATCTTTGAAACCCCATGCTTATTAAAGCACCCTCTACAGCCCTCACGTACACATGATTCCCACTGACCTCAATGGGAAATCCACGTGTGTAAGGGCTGTTGGATTGAGCCCTATTAGAGTTGTTTTTTAAGAAACAAAGCTGTAAATTAGCAAACCTGGTTGGCTGTGGCTGTTGCAGCGAAGGGAACACTTGTGGCAGATGTTGTTGCTGCGGACACAGTGGCTGGCGTAGCACCGTGCACCATGGGAACTTTCGGAGGGAAAATCATATAAGCGAACATACAGAAGAGTGTAGCAATATGGAAACCATGGCAACATGGAAGAGATAATTGGGCATGGTATTTATCACAGCAATAAGCCATGTGACAGGACATCATCACCAGCGAGTGACATGCAATCACAGCGCAAAGCAGGACAACATTCCAAGGAGAGAAGGGGAGGAGGGATGAAAGAGAAAAAAAAGGGGGAAAAAAGCTTGTTACCATCAAATCAAGAAAATTGACACAAACAGGCTTAATATGCTAAGTCAAAAACAAGAATTTTATATAGTGTTTATAGTCAGACATTCAAAATCTAAGTCAAAATACAAGTATTTACTTCATATATACAGTTATGTTTGAATGAAAGTATTTTTTTCTCATTTACTATTATAAAAATATACAGTATATTACTTTTATGAAATAGATTTTTTTTACACACCAGAACTCATAGTCCAATCAAAATCCACCAAAGGTGACTAAAGGAAACTGTCGTGTGTAAAGAAAACACTTATGTGAGTCCATGTCAATTAAATAGAAAATGGCATTTAATTGACAAGTGTTAGTAAAAGGGAAATGGACTTGCCCAATAGATATAAGTTAAACTTAGCAGTGGATTTTGAGGGGCTGTGAGGTACACCATAGGTTTAAGATAATCAAGAAACAAAGCTGGCACCTACCAACACTTGTAGCGGGTGTCATGCACAATATTGAGCCTGCCCATCATGCATTGCAACAGGAAGGTGGATTTGAAAAGGGAAAAGAATTAAAACATCCCATCACACGTGTAATTAGAAAATTCATTTGAACAAAGAAGAAAAATTGTTATTATGGGAACAGTGGCATGTAACTGTCAGCACAATCAAATCATACAATAGCACAGTGATCAATTAGAACTAGTCTCAAGTGAAGAATAAAAGCCAGTTTAACTGTGTGCTGGTACACTTTGTTTCTCTTAATTGTTGCCTATAAACAAAAGTATTTTGGAAGTAATTTAAATCCACTTAATTCTTTTAAAAATAATATTGTAATTTGTTTTGTTTTAATCTGATGACTAACCATCTGGTCGTTTTGCTATTTCTGACTTTAACTTATGAATGCCTTAACATTTTCTTTATATCAGGCACATATTAACTTACTAAAGATATTATTTATTATTAAATACTAAATAATTCAATGTACAAAACTGACTTAACAATATAATGAAACCCAAACATTCATTTTCATTCCTTTTATTTTCCTGTTCATTGTAGCAGCAACCATATAAACATGAAAAGGGTTGTGATTATTCATACAGGATTTGTATTTGGAGGGATGCCAAGCAATAAATTATATATAAAAAAGTGAAATTTGTGCATTTCCTTAGTTTGAAATTAAAATGTAGGAAAAGCATTAAGGGGGAATATAATTTCTTATAAGTATCAAATTGGTTTACTTCACGGTATCTAGGAAATCAGAGTGGTTTTCATTGCTGGTTTAGACCTTCAAGACTTCTGGGAGTAGCAAATGTTCTACAAAATTTCACACGCAAGAAACTGCTAATTAGACTTCAATAAAAACCTTGAGTGGGAGAGAGTGAAAATACATACATCACATATGGGGTGTTAGCACTGATGCTGACAATTGTTCAACCATGATAAGCAAAAATAAATGTTGCACATATAGATAGTCCTTGTTCTCTATGACATGTAAATATTGAAAATTTAACTTATTTTACAAGCACAAGGCACTTTCCCATATGCAGAACTACTGTTCTTTCTATGGGATTATTTTAGAATTCTAGGTTTTAAAATATCCGAGGATTTTATATTTCTATCTAAATCTTAGCATATCCTGTTTAAATACTAGCAGCATCTGGGACGAACATTTGTTAGAAAAATATCTGCCAAATGAATCTTATCAGAGATGGCCCTATAAAATAAAGCTGCCATTGAGAAACTCAACTGAAACATGGATTACTTAACTGGCATCTCTGTAACAGCTGCGATTAGTTTGTTATCACAATTAGACTGTGGGCAGAATGATCAATGATTAAACTCTGTAATGAATCTGGGGACACATCCTATCAAGTGGAATAATATTATATTGACAAGCATTAAGACACTTGAAGATCTCTGTCATTTGCTACTACTACTGAGTCAAAGACTTGTGAAAGACAAACAGAAACAAGCCAGTAATAACAAAGAAGTTATAATAATTTGAGACAGTAGAGCAAGCAAAACTTAATACCGGATCTACATCTTATAAAATCATTACTGTCTTAATGGTAGGGTGAAAGAATTGGAAAAGAAATGACGAATGAAAAAGAATAATGTGATAATTAAGTAATATTAAAGCCAGTTTAAATATTGTACAGGTTATATGTTTCAATTATTTATTATTATGCTGAGACTTGCCTACTGTATTTCATCCCATGCATAATTAAGTCTGCACATGCTGAAAATGAGTTAACCTTATACTATCTCTCTAAAACCCTAAAGCTATTATGATTTGAATTTTAGTTTGAATTATCTTCCTCATTAGCATTATAACCAATGCACACAGTTTTGAGAGGGATTTGCAGCAAATAAACATAAGGCAGCAATGAAAATACTAGCCAGGGTGCAATAACTCACAAATATGAGGACATAATGCTGTAGGACCCACTTACCAAAAACAAAAATCACTTTTGAAATGACCATAGTTTCCATCTTTACATGGGTTGATTTACTAATAATAATGTGCAAATGGCCAATTTAAATTTTTCCTCAATTTTCAGCACAAAGCAAAATTTAAGTGAATGTATTTGTCAATTCCCAATTTCTCCTACAAAGATATTTGCAGAGCAGAATGGTGTGCTTCTGAGAAATGTGTTATTTTAACTGCATGACTTTTTAAATCAAAAATTTTAATTGATATGTATGAAAATGTAGGAAAAACTAGGATGATAATTTACAAATAAGATGTATGCATACTTAAAATTACTTGGAGTAGAAGGGAAGTAAGTAGAAGAGAGAAAAAGAATTGTAATGAAGATTTAGTTGGAAGTTAGAATTTCGATGTAATAATTCAGTCCTATTTAGGTTGATTATAAGAAGTATTAAGCTGATTAAGAGCTTCTAAAAATAGTGTATATCATTTTAAGACTAAAAGTTAATCAGTTGGATTATTCTCAAAATTGGTATCGAAACAAGCAGTACCTTCTTTATTTTTATTAATTATAATTTATTAATATACATAATTATAAATGATTATATGTATTAATGATACTAAATGTGACAAATCTTTTTCTCTTCTTTGTATAAACACAACCCTGCCTACCCCTGCCCTTAGACCTACACCACTACCTAAGAAAGTTTCCTGGCCTTTTGTTGCCTTATTCTTGGTAGAGTTGTAATACAAGCCAAAGTAGAAGTTGTTTAAAGCAAATGTATTTTCAGAACTGTTAAAACTCATACGCCAACACTGATTGAGGGAGATATGCTAGAGAGGGAGACAAGAGGTGTGATTCTGAAGATTGTAGGTAGGCAAAAATGGTGATGTAGGGCAGAGAAAAAAATTCCTCAAGATTGAAGTGGCAGGCAGTGTGCAGCTCCACAGGTAGTTGGGTAGGTAGCCTGTTCTTTCACAATAGCCCTGCAGACATCAGGCCCTCAAGGGCATGGGAGCCTGGAGGGCATAGACAAGGAAGCCTATACCCAAGGCAAGCACAGAACCCCTGGAGTACCTGTCTTAAGAGCTCTTGCAAGCATGGACAATGATCATATCAGCAGTGAGCAGCGGTGACTGAAGAATGAAGAATGCATAGCCTGTCTGAGAATACCAGACTGTACAGGACCTCACATTGAGGTAAGGTCAGGAAAGAGAGGGAGCTGGGGCATGTAGTCCTGGATTCCCAGTAATGCCTGTTATTTCTCTCAACTCAGGGAGACAGAGATCAGAGTTCAGAGCTAGACTTAATTTCAATGAAAAAAAAAATGGTGTAAAGGAAAGTGATATTTCTTACACGCCATAATTTCATGAGTGAAAACTCATACATATAACATAAATAGATCCTAAATTATGCATAATATCTACAAATAATCAATCTGGTCCTGAAAGGGGAAGGTTAAAACAAGTATATATTGAAATTTGAAAAGACAAAACTTCAATACGAATTTAACCTAATACTTATATTTATCTTTAAATGAGGTGGAAGGTGTGAAACATCGTGGAGTTAGGTGTTCAGTAAGGGCTACTTCCAGTCTCCCAAATCATTTTTAAGGTCTTCGTGTAATAGATATTGAGAGACTAACCAAGTCAGCCTGACTTGAGTTCAAGTTGTACTTAAATCTAAACCTTACAAAAGCCATTTAACTTGGGACAAATCACTGTGCCTTACTAGGCTCCAAATTACTCATTGGTAAAATGAAAATATTAATGCCAACCTTTTGGGCGTTGTGAAAAAAAAATGAGATAATGTAGGCAAAGCACTCAGTGCAGCAGGGAACAAGAGCAACCATTCAATAAAACGTAGCTCTTTTGAACAAAATGTCTGAAACAACCTGGCCTAAGGCAATAGGGAATTGTAGCGTTTGGAACTGAAGGGTACAGTATGTGTCCTATCTAAAGGATTTACATTTAGTTTTCATTTAAACACTCTTAAACAAACAAAAATATTTCTAGATACCAGATTTTACCCTTGAGCCATGAGTTTGCAATCCTTCACATAAATACTGGTACACCATGTGGCATACAATCAATGTTTATTGACTGAATAAATGGAAAGATGGGTGGATAGATAAATGTGGGGATGAATAGATAGATGGAAATCTGAAGGACAGAGGAAAGGAGAAAGGAAAAAAGGATAGAGGAAAGGAGAGGGGAGAATAGAATGATAGGATGATGGATGGATGTATGGTTGAATGATGCTTAGATGGGTAACGTCCATATTAAATCCAATTCTGTTCTTAAAAGTTAAAGTATGTAGTAATTTTTCTTAGCTAGCTGGCTGGCTTATCACTGAACCCTGATCTTTTGCCAGCAACCTACTCTATATGCAGCCACCTGCTCTAAGAATTTAGCTAACCATGCTTCACTATAATTTGAATAAAATAGATCTACACATCTGAAGTTATCATTGAAACAAGACTACAGACCACTATAATTCTGAGCTGCGAAAAATAAAAGAATTCCATTTTCTTCCCAGTTCCAATAAAGCCTTCAAAAGTGTACCTTCCAAATTATTAAACTGTGTTCAGATCGGATTCCTTGATCATCTAATTCTTCTGTATTATTTGTCTGCAGAACAACTAAACTTTGGAAAATGAAATTCCTTTTCTCCCAGGTATTAGACACGAGATTACATGTGAATTTGTGGTAAGATAGATTTCCTTTAGTTCTCAAAGGATGTTTTTAAAAAACTGAATTGCCAAAATTTAAATATTGAGAAATTTCACATATAAACATACAAATGTCTAGAATATCTGGGAAAAAAATCATAAGACCATAAGACCTAGCAACACTGTATGTCAGGGCTACTGTGTTAGGTTGTGCGGGTTTCTTACAACCAACCCTATGAGGCATATACACAATCAACTGTAGTTTATAGAGACTATGATATAAATGAAGCCACAAAGGGTTTGCAGTGGACAGCAGGTACAACCCGCCAGGCAGACAATCCTCTAAGGCAACAAAAGGCAAAGTCTGAACACTGACTATACTCTTTAGGCTGAGCCTGTGCTCCCCTGTGCCTCCCAGACCCCACAGCTCCCAATTTATTCTTGCTTCACTTGTGTTTCCTGCCTGGCCCCTGAGGCTTTTGCATATACATTCCCTGCATTAGACTTCTTTCCTTTCTGACTGTCTGACAAAGTGATGGGGCAGAAATAATGAAGAGCTATCCATTTTAACCTTTTCATGTCATAGGGTCAATTTTTGTGCAAGCAGGTACATATTATATAACGAAAATATTTTAAAATAATCATGGAGTCACTACCTACTTCTGATTATGTGATTAATAAAGGTCCACCTGCTGTTTCAGGCCCTTAAAACTGAGTTGCAAATAAATGTTATTTTATGTTATTAATGCAATAATTTCACACTATATTGATTATATTTGAGAAATATGTGTGTGTGTATACATATATTTGTTGTTGTTGTTGTTTTGTGTGTGTGTTTTTTTTTTTTTTGAGACGGAGTCTCACTCCTTTGCCCAGGCTGGAGTGCAGTGATGTGATCTTGGCTCACTGCTCCACCTCCCAGGTTCAAGCGATTCTCCTGCCTCAACCTCCCAAGCAGCTGGGATTACAGGCATGCATCACCACATCCAGCTAATTTTTGGATTTTTAGTAGAGATGGGGTTTCGCCATGTTGGCCACGCTGGCCTCAAACTCCTGACCTCAAGTGAGCCGCCTGCCTCGGCCTCCCAAAGTGCTAGGATTGCAGGCATGAGTCACTGCGCCTGGCCAATATTTGAGAAATATTGATCAAGAATGGAATATCTCTGATGCAAAATGCATCATAAAAATGCAAATGTATCTTAAAATTTTCAGGATATTTCAATTAATGCAGATTTTATTTAAATTAGCAATGCTTAACCTAGCACAGAGAGACAAGTTTGATTCTGATTTATGAATGAGTTTATTATTTTCCCTAATTTGAACTTTATCTAGCATCTTTGGCTCTATCCACAGACAAAAAGCTATTCTAGGGAGACACTAGTGTCACAAGTAAGGGTCATCATACCATGCAATTGGTTATACTTATTTAGAAAAAAAACTATAGTCATTTGAGTGTTGTTGAAAAAACTAATGTGAAACCTATTTGATAAAACAGATTTTTTCAGCTTTCTTTAAATAGCATAGATTTGTTTTTTAGACTTTAGTAGAGAAACTATCATATTTTTTAAGACTAGTCAAGTGCAGCAGTGAGAAGACAGGAATGAGTAGAACGAGGAGTTCAATCTGTAATTGACTGTGAACAATCAATTGAGATAACTCACTACCTCTGGTCTAGCTGAAACTGTCATTTCTCATGGTAATGTTTTAGCCAGTAAAATAAACTGACAAAAATAAGTTTTAATTTCTTCAAAGAGATTATGATAGTTACATATAATCCCTTGAAACTTTGCTCATCTGACTATAGAAAAACTGATGGATTGTTTGTTGGGGGCAGGGAAAATCTAGGGACACAGCAACTTGCACAAGAGCAAAAAGATTAATTTCTGAAAAACTATGCATATTGAGAAGAAAGTTATAATATTACAAAACATAAGAGAAATGTGAGACTGCAGGTCAAAATGATTTAGTTTTTGTTCCAATATGGACAAACTGCAATTTGAAAGATACTATTTCACAAGTACAAATATCATTTTATCCACGTGTCTGGGGCACTGGCTATTTCAGCTAGTGGAATATTGTAGTTACTTGTTACTTCATATTTATTTTACATATGGATGATTGATTTTCAAAGATGTACTGTATAAAACTTATGGTTAGTATTAAAAGCTCATATAATTTATTCTTTTGTCAATCAAAAATAAATTCACATTCTCTTATAGTATTATGAACCTAATACACTGTAAATACTGCCACTATAGTCTAATATAAAATTGGGAGCTGGATTTTTGACATATATATCTACCCATTAATTTAATTAATAAAATAATTTTATTAAGTAAGTCTCTAAAACCATGGTATTCTGAAAAGAAGGGTGAAGCAATAAAGAGGAAAGTGAGATTTGAGTTTCTGGTTAGTAAAATTCCAGATAATAATGAGTTTACATGTATTTTCTGAAATAATTTCAGAGTGAATAAAAAGAGTAAATTTCCAGGTAATTAAATGAGTAGCTAGTCTGTGTTTTAAACTTTGCAATCTGTGTGAATAATTCTAGATTATGTATACATTACCAAATTGAAAATAAGCTGAAACCACAAATGTAGAACTCCATAATAAATTAAACATTGCTGAGCACTTAGGGTTATTTCAATATTAGCTTAGGAAGTCATAATTTTAAACAGTGTACTGATTGATGCCAATAAGAGCCCTTTTAAGAGCTCTAGAACGCATGGTTGTTTTCATTCTTGACCTTGAAAACAAAAAGGCTGAAAAATAAAAATCAAAACTGAAAGTGCTGTTTTATGTAATTTAAATAAACTCTATGGAATAATGAAGGCAAAGGGGTCTTACAGCAAGAAAGTATCATAAAATAGCTTGACAGACATGTATAAGTGTTGAGGAAACAGAAAAAAAAGAGAACTATATTTCATTTCCAAATTACACAAACACAAATAAATATATAAAATACCACTGATCTTTAATCCACATTTCATTAAGCTACAATCCTTAGTTTTTAAGGAAAACCACATGAGATACCTCAGATAAGTTTCCATCATTGACCACCTTACCTGACACCTCATCTATAATTACAAACAAGCTTGGGGTGTGGTTTATCTGCTCTAACAGTAGGACTCTCTGTAGATCATAAGATTCATTTATTACGAAACCCCACCCCTTACCTGGTGGGAGAAATGCTGTATGCTGTTGTAACTGCATGTTGGCTAGAGCCTGTTGGTATTGGAAAATACCAGTGTTAAAGACTGCGGTGGCACCGTTGGTTTTTTCAAGAGCAGGCCTCTTTGGTAATGGGGGAAGTACAGCTTGAGGAATTCCCTGTTTAGTGAATGAGTATAAAAAACAAATACCAGTAAAAAGAGAAAAAGAAAAAAGAAAAATCAGTCGAAGGCCAAAATTGTTAGGAAGCATGAGCAAGCAAGCAGCAGAGCACTTAACTACCCGAGGGAAAAATCCAACGAACAAAAAATTAAGGAGAGGAAAAAAAAAAAAGCAAGATAAAAGCTTTAAAGGAAGCATTATTTTTGTCCAAAACAAAATCTCACTAGTACGAGAGCACATGTTATAATGTGTTAAAGTGCTTTATGTCCCATAATGCTTCAGGCTTTCTGTGAGAAGCCATTGATTTGGGAAAAGAAGAAAAGCCGCACTGCGAGCTCCATGAGGACTGACAAGTATAAGCAATGTTAATAGTTAATTGTACAGAGTGACTGAAACAGATAAAATAAAAACTAACCCACTCTGCTCCTCCCCCCAGATCTACCTAGACATGCAAATGTCCCAGAGCATGCAAGTTTTTTTCCTTAAATACTGAACTATAAATATTAAAATGTAAATAATTCTACCACTAAAGCCATGCTAACCAAACAGGTACATAAATATACAGTCAAAAATACACTCTTTATGTCCTCCGACTATTTCTTTAGAACATTCTACAATGTAGTTAAACTGAATGTGGGCTGCTGGGCTTTCAGAATCTTTTATTGTATGATATCCATCTATGTACTTAGATTATAGTCTTTCTACTAATTTTGTCAGGAAACCACACTCAGTTTTTTCATTGTACTTTACAACTCTATAACAGAAAAAAGGATACATATTTTAAAGTTGATTAAAAAAAAAAAACTTGTATCTACAATAAAGCTACATGCCAAGCTAAAAGGTGAAAGGTCATAGTACCAGGTCAAAGGTTGCCTCGAGGGGTCGCTTCAGTGATTTGACAGCCGACTGAGTCTTAATTAGCAGGCAGCGAGCACATGATGGCAATGGGCCAGTGGGGTTCAAGCGCATTAACATAAACAGCAAGCAGAGGTGCATCATGGGGGCAGCAGTGCATTTTTGGGTAGGTGAGAAAAAACAAATAAAAAAACAAATCATCGGAATGCCATATACAACGAATAACAAGACTAAGCATGCACAATAAAGGCACTACTGAGTTGTTATTGGGAGGATAACTCCTCTTTGTAGTTAATTACAAACAAGATACTCTAACAGAAAAAAAAAAAGAGTGAAAGGAAGACAGGAGGAGAGAGTCTGCCTTCTGTATTTTTGCTCAAGTATCCATAAACACAGAAAAGATCTCTCTCATGATTATTTCACTGTGTTATGAAATACTACACAGTGACTTTTAAAATGAGTATTTCATTGATTTAAGTCATATATTTATGTAAAAAAATGACAACATTAAAACAGGTAAGCAAAGAACAAAGAATGGGCTCATTAAAATCAGCTACTAGATCACATTAAAATTTACCTTGAGAATATAGTTTAGTAGCTATTCTTAATGATCCAATTTCTAACTCCTTGGGTACTGCTGTCTCTCTCCTTTCTATATAATGGCATAGTCAAGCTTCTCTAGTGTTACTATTATGTTTATGCCACAATATTATTTCAGACAATCTAGATAGTATACTACTCAAAATCCTGTAGCTAATTCTAAGAACAATTTTGTTGAACAATTCTCCTAAATAGTTCCAGATCATGTTATTGTTAAAAGCAAGATATATGTAAAGAAGAGCCTTGATGTGCAAAAGAACACACCAAAGGAAAACAATGGCTGATTAGATGGCACACAGAAATAAGAAGACTGAAAATGGCAATATCGTTAAGTTGAAAAGGACACAGGTGGTTCTTTACAAAGCAGAGATTTCAGAAACCCTACATCCAGAATAAGACAGATTAAGAGTTAGGCCAAGAGTAGGAGCAATCTGAACCATTTGAGGAGTTACCCTCACTTCTGTGAAAGTAACTTCTTTATATATTGTCTGGGATACCTGAACAAACATATCTTCAGCAATTTTTTTTAAAAAGGTTAATAAATGAATAGCTTGTAGTCAGATATAGTTGCTTACTTTGCTTTTCTGACTGCTAACAAGGAGAGAGCTGATATCTCTACTCACCATGGCAGCTGCGGTGGCTGCAGCCTGTGCAGCTGCAGCCTGGTTGACCTGGTATTGGGCAGCCTTGATCTTGGCTTGCAAATGTGCAGGGGGATGAAAGTATTTGCACTTTTCCCGAGAGCATCTCCCTTTGATGTAATCCATGCACACAGTGACTGTGTTGTCATTGGTGTCAATCATTGTGCTGTCAGCAGGATGAGCAAACCGACAATCATTTTCTCCTCTGTTGCAATTGCCACGTTGGTACTCTCGACATACCTATGAGGTCATTAAGTACATGAGGTTTAGTCAACATGAACAAGAAGAAGCTTTCTGAAGATTTTAACTTAAAGTGCAAGACTGGTGATAGAAGGCTATAGATCAAAGGGGAAAATGATTTTCAAACAAGGCAACAAGTAACTTCAGCATTTCCTAGTTCAGTTACAAATTATAACTCCATTTCAGTATAAATGTCCATAAGAAAATGCATGTATAATGTTAATTATGGAAAAAATACAATCTGAAATGGTGTTGATATACTTATTAATTGCAAAGGGAAAAATAATAACTTCACAGTAAAGAAACATGGAAAACATCACTTTAACCAAGTGATCAAAATTAATATCACCAATAATGAGACATAGTGACATTGTGTATCTATTGATTTGATACAACGAGAAGGGCACACAATCACAGTAGAGGTATTACTGCCGAATTTAATCAAGATGAAACATCAGACGAAGTGAATGGAAAGATATTTTACTAATAACCGACTAGTACTCTTCCAAAGTGTCAAGGTCATGCAAGACAGACTGAGATATTATCACAAGTGGAGGATCCTGGAGTCACAGAAAGAATATTGGGAGGACAACTGGTAAACTGTGATTAAAGTCTGTAGATTGGTTAAACAGCCGCATATCTATGTTAATTTTTCTGGTCTTAGGAGAGATTCTACAGTTATGTAAGATACTAATATTTAGGTCTGTAAAGGGTAGACAGAAACTCTTGGGTCCATTTTTGCAACTTTTGTGTAAATATAAAATTATTTCCAAGTGAAAAATATACAAAATCAAATCTGATAGCTTTTTATGAAAATGTTTCCAGGAGTTATTTTTTTAATCTTTAGAGATTCACTTGGTAGCTATATAAAGCAGTAAAAAAAGATTGGTTTTGTTACGTCTGTTTTATATTTGCTAATTCTGTTAATTTTGCCACGGAGATCTTAGGGAAAAGGCGAAAACGTTATTTCTCATTCATCTGTGCATTTTGACTCTTACTATTTAAAAGCAGTCTTCATTCAGGATACTTTGACCCTTTTACCACAAGAGGGCCATCTAAAACACAGAATGTCCTTTTAGTATTTTCGTGCTCTTACTTCAAGCTTCAAGGAAACAGTTTTTAATTGTTCAAGTATCTTTTCACAAATAGCAAACGCAGATACTAAGCACTTTATTTTGAAGTTAAGCAAGAAAGAAAAACTGTAACCTACTATGACTTAGGAAGCAAAGGTTTTCTTTGATTTGTATAAACACAATGATTGCATTTAAATCTGGGTGTTTTCCCCACATTATATTCATATCCTATTATTGAGGAAAGTGTTTCTTAAAGAAGGAGATACTATAATCTGTACCATGCTACATCTTAAAAAACAGCATTATAAATGATATCTTGCACTAGTTGGAAACCTCAACCTAGCTAAAGCTTTGTGTTCCAAATACATACAATGAACCAGTGTCATTCATCACCACACTCAGAGTTATTAAGAACACAAAAATGACTTAAAAAGTTATTCAAGATTCTGGCTTTTTATTAGTGTATTTATCTTATTGAACAGAAGAAAAAAAAGTATTACCAAGATTTATAACTTAAAAGCAAAAATGATCAAGCTGTTACCAAGAATAACTATCCTCCTCTCTGGCTGAACATTAGCATCAGCTACGGAGCTTGCTAAAACAGTACCCAGTACCTAATCAAAATTTATTGTATGTGAGGCTCATCACTATACTCAGGAAAAGTGATGTGCCTACATTAAATAATGATAAAAAGTTTTATGTGTGTGTGTGTGTGTGTGTATGCTAAATATATACTACTGCATAAACGAAAGGGCTACTTTCCTGTTTAAGCAAGTCTATGTCAATGTAGGCATCACCAAACAGGAAACTTGCAGAAGGTCTATAAGTGATCTGTCTCAGCTGCTATTTGCTCCTCAGTAATTCCTGCTTTCTTGAATATGCTCAAAATGAATTGGCAGCAGGGAACTAACACTCTATTTTTCCAATTTAGTTTACTCTTTTCCACATTAGCAAGAAGGAAGACCTGAATTTATTTAGGTTCTGTGTGTATGTATTTGCGCGCGTGCACGTGTGTGTGTGTGTGTGCACATGCGGGGGGGGGGCGGTTCTACAGGTTAAGGATTGGTTTATTATAATTTCACGTTCTTCACTCTCCTGTGGAACATTTAGAAAGAATTCTAAAAATATTTAAGCAGTTAATAACTAATAATTAGCTCAGAATGTGTCATAAAACCAACCTTTCCTGAGGTTAAAAAAAACTTAGTCAATTGCTTTTGCATAATATGCATGTTTGACTCTTTCATATTTTTATTTTTTTGCAGCTTAAGGTTTCTCCTAAGAAATAGGACAGAAACATACTGTAATAGCTACTCTCACATTATTCTTGCCTGTGAAAAAATAAGGAAGAGAAAATCTCTTGTGAAAACTTGTACTGGTGAGAGTTACAGGCCAGCGGGACTGGAAATTTACCAAGCATTAGATATGCATCTGAATAGTGGGGTACCTACGGGAACATGAACTTCCCAAACCTTCTAAAACACATTTCCCCTAATAGACATCATCAATAAAATGGGATCTATCCCTTGGTTGCTCAGTATGGGTTTGATCTGGTTTCTCTGATAAACTCAAGGACACTTTAGACTATGCTGATACCCCAAATAAATCTCTTCGACATACTATTACATTAGTAAATTATAACTGACAACATTCCACAAATTTAATCTCATAATTAAAAACAGGATAAGAAATTATAACATTTATCATACGGAGAATTTGAAACACAGAATGTAAAATTAAATCTGAAAATTCTAATAACATTGTGGTCATTTTTCTCTTCTCATCCAGTCTTCTGTATGTATGCACACATTTTTAAAAATAATTGTAATTATAGTATAGTTACTATTTGGTGATCTTTTATGCTCAACAATGCAGCATAAGCATTTCTCATTTTGCTAAATAATTTCCAGAGTGAATACTTTTGATGGCTGCATCAAATTTCATCAAATAGTGTACATAATACAGGTAACTCTTTTGGAGGATATCTAGATAATTTCCAGTATTTCCATATTACAAATAATATTCAAAGAATATATCCATGACTGTAGGCATTTTTCATTATTTCTGGCAGATAAATGTACAGATTTATTGGTATATCTGTATGTACTGGGTCAACATATAAAAATATTTTCTGACTGGGCGCGGTGGTTCAAGCTGGTAATCCCAGTACTTTGGGAGGCTGAGGTGGGTGGATCACTTGAGGACAGGAGTTCGAGACCAGCCTGGCGAACATGGTGAAACCTCATCTCCACTAAAAATACAAAAATTAGCTGGGCATGGTGGCAGGCGCCTGTAATCCTAGCTACTCAGGAGGCTGAGGCATGAGAATTGCTTGAACCCGGGAGGTGGAGGTCGCAGTGAGCCAAGATTGTGCCACTGCACTCCAGCCTGGGCGACAGAGCAAGACTCTGTCACAAAAGAAAAAAAATATTGTTTGATAAATGGTTTTCAAACCTGCATTAAAACAATAAGATCTATTTAGCTACACATATAATGTGATTCAACATGAGCCTTTTACTTTACAAGTACTAAGGCAAGATTTGCCAATGAAGATATTCACTGAAAACATTTAAGTTCTATTTCCAGAAAAATATTTATGGAATAATTATAAACTTTAAATAATCAAAAGAAAACATAATCAGGAAAATTTCCCAAGAAAATGTAAATTAATTCTAAATAAACCTTCTTTTGTTAACTAAATAGCAATAATATAGCGGACAGACAATAGGGTTTGGAGTCAGAAATTGTTGAGTTCCAGTTCCTATCACTTTACTAGCTATGGAATCTTCACAATGAAAACACTATTAACATCTATGTAAAAGGTCATGAATACTGAATAAAATAATGCATAGCTTACAACACACCATACAAATCTGGATAATATGAATAATCCTGTCATTTGATCTCTAATTTTTTAATACATGAAAAACATATTTCAAAATGGTCAAAATAATGTAAGTTTTATAAGTAGTATTAAACTCAGCAATGCTCTCAAGTTAAAGCACTGGGATTCTAAGGAGATTAATGTCAATATTTGAATTTATTCAAAAGTGGAGAGTCATTTGCATGTTCTTTAAGGAGATATCCCTTTGAAGTAATATGTTTTGTGTTCACCATATTTGTATAATTAACTCAGTCATCTTGCAGAATAACAATCAAAAGCAGGAACAGAAAGCTAATTATAATAAGAAACAGGGACTTTGTCCATTTTAACATTTTGAGAAGTCAATTTAATAGTTAATGGCCAATATTAAGAAACGTATTCAAAGACATATAGCTACATGTTCACCAATAAGCAGCATGGACTTCACTTTCTATTAAGCTGGAACTAACAAGCTAAATTTTGGTAACTATTACTTTAAAAAATAATCCTGGATAATCACTTTGATCAATCACTTTGATCAAAGTGTCCACAGCATCGTTGATCATGAGTTTATAATTTAATGCAAAGAAATTATCTCTATTTTCATTTTAAAAGGATTAAAATATCTACTTTGTAATCCTCATAATTCTGGTGATTAGGTAAATGTAACTGTAGTCAATTTATTGTACAATTAAAATCCCTAGATAAATACCGGATGATGTGATTTCTAGTTTCAGCTGGTGATATGGTTTGGCTGTGTCCCCACCCAAACCTCATCTTGAATTCCCACATGTGGGACAGACCCAGTGGGAGGTAATTGAATCATGGGGGCATATCTTTCCTGAGCTGTTCTTAAGATAGGGAATAAGTCTCATGAGATCTGATGGTTTTAAAAAGGGTTATGTCCCTGTGCAACCTTTTTTCTTGTCTGCCACCATGTGAAACGTGCTTTCCGCCTTCCGCCATGATTGTGAGGTCTCCCTAGCCATGTGGAACTGTAAGTCCAATAAACCTCTTTCTTTTCGTAAATTGCCCAGTCTTGGGTATGTCTTAATCAGCAGCGTGAAAATGGACTAATACAGTTGGTTATTCAATAATTGTACATATTTGATCAATTTTTCTCCTTCCAAAAAAATTCAAGAAAAGGACACCTACTTTAGCTACCTCATAGTATTTCTGTTAGGATCAAATGGGAGCATTCTTTGAAGCCTAAAAGGCAGACTCCATCATTACTATTCAGGCCAGAAAACACAAGCATACTTCTATAGGTAACAGAACTAAGAATCTACCACTTGATCTCTTATAAAAACATAAAATAAAATCTGAATAGGAATGACCAAAGACAGAACCATTAAATCCACTTCCACATTGTCATTTATTCATTCCCATGAATGACTGTGCAAACCCAACAGGACAGGAAAATAGACACAACTTTGAAACAAGCTTGTCAATACACCAAGTTAGCCATTACCTTATTTCATTTATATTATTATTATTATTATTATTATTATTATTATTACTTGAGATAGGGTCTCCCTCTGTCACTCAGGCTGGAGTGCAGTGGTGCAATCTCAGTTCACTGCAGCCTTAACCTCCCTGTTCAAGTGATCCTCCCACCTAAGTCTCTCAAGTAGCTGGGACTGCAGGTGTGAACCACTGTTCTTAATCTAGCAATTACTATACTCTATACCACATCAAAACTCTAATCACATAGATTAATAATTGACAGAGCCATAGTGTATTAAATTGTTTAAATGAAGACGTGACTACATTTTTAAGAGCCATTCTAAAGTTTATTACAGATATAAAAAAACAACCTACATAAACCTCTATGTGCAAAACTCTTAAGGTTTCTTGGCAATTTTCTGGAGATATTTAAAAAAAATCACACAAACAGTAGCCAAATATCCCCTACAAAAATGTAAAATTAAAATAATGCTACCAATAAGACTTTCCTACATTATTAAAAGCATCTTCTTTTCTAATCTTTTCTGAATAGAAAGTCTTCTATCCCATCATGTTAAATCCACTAAACACCTAAAAAATCCCAACACAGGCATGCTTTTCACTGTCATTCTAATCCTCATTTAGCTTTAAACGTTCTATTTTTCATAGTCAATGGGTATTATATTTTTTTCTGCCTATATGAAAAGGGTTATTAGATTCTTCTGTGTAAGTAATGGAAACATACAACAATTAGTGGCCTGAATTAGAAACTCATGTAATGATTACCTCACAGAATAAAGCTTTCAGCCAAGAATAATTTATTTTAATACAAGCAAACGCGAACTGAAACTATCAGAAACCAACTCGTTTGCCCACCTTTCCTGCAATACTCATGCTTTTCTCATATAGACTGCTGATGTAAAAATGGTGCAGCTAACCAAATGTCAATCTAATGTTTTCATCAGTGTCTGGAATACGTGTCCCCTGGTTTTTATTTGATTACGCCTATGTAATATGAATTACCTTAACAGTCATCATTGTTTACCTAAAGTATTTCACTATGCCGTGCACAGTGTTCTTACCAACTTATCGGAGGAGACAGATTTTTAATTAAGGTTCACAAAAAACCGTATCATTTACAAATACATTAAGTAAACAATGAAAAGTTGAAGCCTAAATAAGAGATGCTAGTATCTTTTAGTGCATGTGTTTATAACTACTTGCATTTAGAATCACATGGCAGATCTGTGAAAAATATTACCAAACCCCACTGCAGATCTACTGAATCAGTCTTTGGGGATGAGGTCTTACATTTTTAACAATCACTCCAAGTGATTCTAATCTCATTAAAGTATGAAAAACACTCCTTTAGGTCTAGGTGCATAATCAAGATGCCATATTTTATAGCTGAAGTGCTCAAAATGCAAACATGTTTCCAAGGAGAATGTTAACACATGACAAACATTTTTTATATTTTAGTACCTCTGTGGGATTACCCTGAGTCCTGAATAAGGGGATGTATCTTTCTGTGTTTAATTACCTGAGTAATTGGTTGACTGACTCATTTATCCATTCATTTAACAAGTTACTGGGCATCAGTCGTGAGTTTGGGCACTATTCTCATGTGGATCTTTTATTGTCATTGATAAGACAGGAATTAAAGCATTTCAAAGACATTCCTCACATCTTCTACTTGAAATATTTTCAACAGTTTTCTACTGAATATTGTTCAGTAAATGAGAGAATGAATGCATTCATGAATTCTTTTTGCACCATAAAAAATTACTGCGCATCTTGAAAATAAGCCAAACAACAATTTCTCCAATTACTAACTCTTTGTAGTAAAGCAGGGGTATGGCTAAAAAACTCAGTCTTTCCTAGACTCTACAGATTTGAATAATTTCTTAACGTAATCATGGAAAGAAATTGCTGAGACCAGACTGGCAAACATGGTGAAACCCCATCTCCACTGAAAATACAAAAATTAGCTGGGCATGGTGGCACACATCTGTACTCTCAGCTACTCAGGAGGCTGAGGCAGAAGAATTCCTTGAACCTGGGAGGTGGAGGTTGCAGTGAGCTGAGATCACGCCACTGCACTCCAGCCTGGGCAACAGAGTGAGACTTCGTGTCAAAAAAAAAAAAAAAAGTATGAATTTTGGAGTACAGAAAGTACTTGGCAACAAAGTCTTTTAAAAGATAGCCAGTAAAGAAAGGATAATATGAATATTGACATAAATCTCATGTTGTGTGTATATGTGATATATGTAATATATGCTTATAGATATATGTATATAATTTTTAAAAATAAATGTTTCAGTAGCTTGTGGCTGGTGTTAAAAACAAGAAAATGACCTAAATGTCCCTAGAATGTTCTAACTGGAAGTGACTTTAGAGATTATCTGGTGCAACCCCCTAATTTTACATGTGAGGAATATGAAGCCCAGAGAATAAGAGCATCCTGATCCAAGCTGACTCACCCTAATTAGCAACATCACATGCAGTAATTCTTGAATTCCTGTTTTCCAATTTAACATTTTTTTTTCTGTAGTATCACACTGGGTGCTGTAGAGATGTCAGTTTTAAGCAATTATGTAAGAACTAGAAGGCTGACAATCTATGGTATTTTAAATTTCTTTACTGTCTAACAAGCTGCAGTAAAAAGAGAGAAAGAAGTGGCAAGAAGAACTGGCCAGTAGTTTAACTGATTCCGAAAATTTTTCACCTCAGAAGGAACTCAACATTCAAAAATATGGTTCAGAATTTCACAAGGAAGAAGTAGAGTATACATTTAAATGCCAAATGACCAAACATTTGGTCAATTAATAAATAAGTGTGTGCATTTATTGCCATGTCTTTTAGACTTCAATACGTAATGCAATTAGCATGCGAGGAAATAACCTGCAGGTAGGATTGTCTAAAATCACAAGCACAGAGCAGAAAGATGCGCCTCTGAGCTTCACACTGCAGTATCCTAACAGGTTGTAACTGTGACACTGGATCAGATCTTGTTAACAAGAATAAGATAGGAAGCTGCACTACAATCAAGCATTTAGATAAGCGGGATTCAGATAAAAGGGAAATGACAGTTGACGCAGTCGTAGCCGTTTGTACTGATTACAGCAAAAGAAAACAGACAAAATACACTAAGTAGCTCCTCACAAAAAGAAAAAACTCAAAGTCTTCATTTCAATTAAGCACTACAAAATATAACCAGTAACAAACTACCTGAAATTGTGAATGTGGGAGGACTGGTTTAGAAGAGTTATAACCAGCTTTTTGAATATCATCTATTAATAATGAATTCACTAAAGTTCATCTCAGACTGCTTATTTGGATCCCACTAATCAATCAACAATTATGCATTAAGAACTCAGGGTTTGCTTTAGAAAGGTTGGGGGAATAAAACTGCTTCACATGCTGAGGATCCAATAATTTCAGATGTTTAAAAATTTTTAAGTTTCCTCTTAATCCATCTGCAAACAGCATTAGTTAATTAATAAGCAAGTACAGTTGTGTAATGACAAATCACTCAAAAATCCAGGTGTATCAGGTGTATCTACCTAACGAGAAAGAGTTGCTTCACATCTCTTCCCCTAAAATCTTTCCCTGTAAAAGAGAATTAATAATAGTATCTTCCTCATAAGATTGTTTTGAGCATTAAACCTGTGATGCATGTGTCTGGTATATGATTGTCAACATGCTAAAACCTGACAGCCTTTGTAATATACGCAACAAAAGTTAATAAATAATAAATCAGCTAATTAACTAAATTCCTGCCAAACTGACAAAGTATTAGAATCAATTATGTTCATACAACAGCCTCAGTTTGCCACTTTCTCAGTAAAATTTATCAGCACTAAGTATTGCCTCATCCTCAGGAGGAGGAAATAAAAGGCATCCAAATAGGAAGAGAGGAAGTCAAATTATCCCTGTTTGCAGACAACTTGTTTCTTTATTTAGAAAACCCCATAGTCTTGGCCCAAAAGCTCCTTGATCTGATAAACAACTCCAGCAAAGTTGCAGGACACAAAATCAATGTATAAAATCAGTAGCATTCCTATAAACCAACAACATCCAAGCCGAGAGCCAAATCATGAGTGCATTCCCATTCACAATTGCCACAAAAAGAATAAAATACTTAGGAATAACAGTTAGGCAGGGAGGTGAAAGCTCTCTAAAATGAAAATGACAAAACACTCCTCAAAGAAATCATGGATGACACATAACAAATTGAAAAACATTCCATGCTCATGGATTGGAAGAATCAGTAACATTAAAATGGTCATACTGCTCAAAGCAAGCTATACATTTAATGTTATTCCTGTCCAACTACCAATGACATTCTTCACAGCATTAGAAAAAAATACTATTTAAAAATTCATATGGAATAAAAAAAGAGCCTGGATAGCCAATGCAATCTTAAGCAAAAATAACAAAGCTGGAGGCATCACATTACCTGACTCAAACTATACTATAAGGCTACAGTAACCCAAACAGCATGGTACTGGTACAAAAAAACACACACAGACCAATGGAACAGAACAGAGAGCCCAGAAATAATGCAGCACACCTACAACCATTTGATCTCCAACAAAGTTGACAATAATGAGCAATGAGGAAAGGACTCCCTATTCAATAAATGGTGCTAGGATAACTGGCTAGCCATACACAGAAGATCGAAACTGGACCCCTTCCTTACACCATACACAAAAATCAACTCAAGATGGATTAAAGGCTTAAATGTAAAACCCAAAACTATAAAAACCCTGGAAGATAACCTAGGAAATACCATTCTTGACATAGGACCTGGCAAAGATTTCATGACAAACATGCCAAAAGCAATCGCAACAAAAACAAAAATGGAAAAATGGTATCTAATTAAACTGAAGAGCTTCTACACAGCAAAAGAAACTATCAACAGAGTAAACAGCCTACAGAATGGGAGAAAATATTTACAAACTATGCATCCCACAAAGGTCTAATATCTAGAATCTGTAAGGAACTTAAATTTATGAGCAAAAAACAAACAACCCTATTACAAAGTGGGTGAAGGACATAAACAGATGCTTTTCAAAGAAAGATATACATGTGGCCAACAAGCATATGAAAAATTCCCATTATCACTAATCATTAGAGAAATGCAAATCAAAACCACTAGATACCATCTCACACCAGTTAAAATGTCTATTATTAAAAAGTCAAAAAATAATAAATGTTGACAAGGTTGCAAAGAAAAAGAAACAATTATACACTGCTGGTAGGAGTGCAAATTAATTCAACCATTATGGAACACAGTGTGGCAATTCCTCAAAGACCTAAAAACAGAAATACCATTCGACCCAGTAATCCCATTACTGGGTATACACCCAAAGGAATACAAATCATTCTACCATAAAGACACACACGTGTATATTCACTGCAGCACTATTCACAATAGCAAAAACATGGAATCAACCTAAGTGCCCATCAATAGTAGCCTGGATAAAGAAAATGTGGTACATATACACCATGGAATACTATGCAGACATAAAAAAGAATGAGATCATATCCTTTGCAGCAACATAGATTGAGCTGGAGGCCATTATCCTAAGCAAACTAATACAGAAACAGGAAACCACATAACCACATGTTCTCACTTGTAAGTGGGGGCTAAATGATGAGACCTCATGGACACAAAGAGGGAAACAACAGATGTTAGGGCCTATTTGAGGGTGGATGGTGGGAGAGGGGAGAGGATCAGAAAAAATACCTATTGGGTATTGCGCTTATTATCTGGGTGATGAAATAATCTCTACACCAAACTCTCATAATATGAAGTTTACCAATATAAAAGCCTGCACATGTACTCCTGAACCTAAAATGCAAGTTAAAAAAAACATCGCCTCATCCTCACCAGGGAAAAGAGGAAAAGGTCATTTTGTTCTTTAGATGGGTTCAATGAATGACAGGTTTGTACCTTCAATGTACATTTGATGCTGTCACTTTTTCTCTACATCTATAGTTTACCAATTCATAGTCATGCTGAAATTCTGAATAAACACTTTGAAATAAGATTTAAAACTTTAATATCTTTTTCATGTACCAACAGCAGAGCCCACGCATCTGATCATCCTTTACTCTAGAACTTAGAGGATTATGCAAAAAACTTTTATGAGAGCATACTTCATAAACAAAGTTTTCTTTCTACTTCAACCAAAATATTGTACAGCTTATGAGGAAACTTGCAATAATAAATTGTAAAATGTTTTATAGACACTAATATTTGTTAATCTTTATGAGAACAATTTTTAGGGGATTGATAATATTTGTTATTCTTGATAGCTGCAACAACAACAAGAAACATTCAGGAGGCATTTGCTATGTGCCAGATATTCCCCTAACTCTTTGAGGTAAGAGCCGTTTTAAAGATGAGGAAATTGAGGTACAGTGATGTAATCAGGCAATCTGACTTTAGCGTCCAACCTCTTATCCACTATTCTAAACATGGATGTTGTAGCCTTTATAAACATTACATTAATCAAATACAGCATTATCTATACTCTAGTAAAATGTTCCAAACCCTAAGCCAAAATCTCTGTTTTAAAATTTTTACAACTTTTTGGCCATGGAAACACACAAACAAAAAAACACACTTTGAGAATTAGAATGTAGTATATAAAGACACCAACTAGTCATTCCTACCTCAAGTCTGTCTGTTCGCATTAATTTCTGTGCAGCAGCTGCAGCAGCTGCAGGTACAGGGACACCCGGATTCCCTGTAACCAACATTGGTGCAGTCGGCAAGATCTCTGCCGGGACCAGGCTTGGAGAAACAGGTCCCAGATAGGGATTAAAGGCTGCTGATGCATTGGTGGCTAAGCTTGGTGCAACTGAAAACATTGGCTGAAAAATAAAATAAAAGCAAAATTTAACATGCATGTCTCAGCTCAAAGTTGATATTCTTAATTATACATTTGTCCTCCATCCATCTATCCATTCTTCCTTCCTTCCCTCCTTCCCTTTAATCCTGTGTTCATTTACTATCATTTAGGGTAAGGCTGTTTTATTAAATAAACATTCATCAAATCAATGTTTTTCTAAAATATAATAAGTAAAATATCCATTAAATTATTCACTGGAATTTTGTAGCTGAGGGTCTATAATACTTGTAATTTTTTTTGAAAAATAGATAAACTATGTAGAAACTTCTTGTGGTCATCTAATCTTCATCTTTGCCCTGATTTAATTCTAGATATTTGTCTAAGAAATACATTTTGTAATTGCTATGTCAGATGTACTTGAAAGACCTGTTTACAACTGTTAATAGGTTGCAAGTGTCCTATTATCTGGAATAAATAAAGTAGAACTCCCAGGGGATAAAAGAGTTTCACAGTCAACGTAAGCTGTAAATAAATCTCATGGGGTATGTGAAAGGTGATGTGACACCTTGCCTTTTGAGCACATAAGATAAAGTGTTTGGTATATTTACTTGATGGTGATTTTCCTGGGGGAAATTATGTGTTCCACTAGCCTATCACACCTTACTAGGGGAAAACAAGTCTGAAATGTGAAGTCTGAAGTAGAACTGCTACTAAAGAAATGCTACACGACTGGTCAAGGAAATACATATTGCAGCACTGAATAAACTGCTACAAGACAGAATCTCTTCCAGAAATGCTTTGATGGATATATAAGGATTGTTTCTATTTGTTGATATGCAAACTTGCATATCATAAAATATATTTGTTCTTGAATAGCATTAATTTACCTGAAATCTAACAATTTGTTTTTCTAGTGTTTAAAGTATAACAGAACACAATTTCATACCTTATTCATAGTACATTTTTAACTTCCTAATAGAGTCTCAATTCTAATTCTTGAAGTTTAATGCTTCGTGTAATAATGTTTGTTTCTGAAACACAAAAGCTTGTAGGCAAAACGGATGCTGTTCTTTAAGGTAATATTTAACAATTTATTTTCTTTACTCAGCAGTAATGAACAGAATTATAGAACACTTTTTAGAATAAAAGAGACATTAGAATGTATTAATAACTAATTCTGCCATCTGACAGGAATAAGAAGTTACATGATATCTGAATATATGTAGTATTCAAGAGAGCTCTGTAGTAAAACTTTTTGCAATATAAGGTATATATTACAAATGTAATTCTTATAGTACAAAAGAAATATGTTAAAAAATAAAATATATCCTCTATTCACTCTGGCCCTGATTCTATATTTAGAAAAATAAAATGAATTTCAAGTATTCCCTTTTTCTTAGGGCAGTGGTTTTCAACTGAGTTATTTTGCCTCTCAGGAGACACCTGGCAATGTCTAAAGACATTTTTGGTTGTCACAGCTGGAGGGGAACTATTGTATTCAATGGATGGAAGCCAGGGATGCTGCTACGTGTCCTACAACATACAAGACAGCCCCTCACAACAAAGAATTATCCAGCCCCAAAATCAATACTGTCAATGTTAAGAAGGCCTTTCTTAGGGAACTCTTCTGTTGACCTCAAAAACTGCTTGGGAAACAAACTCTTTGCATTTAGCTATACATTTTTACTAACAAAAATATGAAAAAACAGAATATGTAATACCTAATGTGATTCACTGAGAAGAAACAATACAATATAGATTATACCATTTCAACTTAAAATAATTATGCCTCTGAACATGTTGGTTTGAATGCCATGTTTAGCTGCTCTGCCAGGTCGATGGCTCTTGCCTGATGAAGTGCCCTCAAGTAGCACCTCTAATCCCCAACCCCTCCCAGCACAAAGCAGCAACCTGCAGACAACAAGAACTATCTGTGCATTCCAAATCTTATCAACAAGCTGTCAGAAACTAGGGCCTAGGGCAGTCTCTGTCCACCAACACTTCCCTGAGCCGCAGCTGACTTAATACTGTGCCACTGTCCACTGTCTGCCCAGGTGGCAGCAGGACAAGGATTGATTATATAGTGAATGTATGTTGAACTTGGATTTCTATTCAAGGATATTCAGGTTAAACTTGTACTTTGTTATACATTGTCAGATTGCATATGAAAATCCAGCCAGACCAGCACCCTAATTTCTATATTAGTCATTTAAGAATTATAAGAAATTTAGCATAGAAGACTAAAAGAGTCTATGTCAGGGGACTAACAGACTAGTTTAGCAAATGGACAACAGAAGCTATTCAATATCATTCCTCTTTGCATTCTTTTACTATGAATAAACATGTATTTCCAGATACTGCATTTTTAATGTATACTTCAGAAAGTTATTGAGATGTTTATATTATTGTACATAATCTACTATAATTATTTAAAAGCAAAGGTCAAATTTAAAAATGTTTTTGGAGGAAAAAGCAATTTTTATTTTAATAAAATGAGACCAGAGGCTAATAAAACTCAGCTCTCTTAAATCTCGTCAAATAAAATACACTGGAAATCTAAAAATGCATATGATGCAGCTGTTGCACATTACAGGCAGAATAATACTTTTATTATGTAAAAATACTGCTTTTAATAACTGGCAATAATCTTTCCTGAGTTGTTTTTATAGAGTCATCAAGAGAACTGATCTTTCACTTTAATTCAGCAGAGCAAATTCAAATCTGAACAATTTTAGGGCACTGTCCCCAAGTAAAGTTGGTAGGAGCTTTTAAAAATGTGAAACATCAACTATGCAGCAAGCACTATCTCAAATTGTTTCCTCTTTCGATAAGTAGAGCTATTTGCTGAACAGGCAGACAATCAATAACAATAGCTTTATACTTTGAAACTTGATTGCAAAAGACAGACAGACACACACACACACACACACACACCATTCCTTCATTTATTTTAAATTTTTGTAAATTTGTTACATCACTTCGGTTATATTGTTTTTTCAAAGAGCGCCGTGTTGAAGACAGGTCACGGCTAGCCCCATCAGAGAGTGCCCTAATCAGAGAAATCAGATTAAGAAAGCACTTGACCTGCACTACTGCCAGTTGTCTATTCCAAAAGCTATCCTGCAGGGGGGTCAGCAGAATCTCAAAGACAGATGTTAATGCAATGTTGTTATCAAGTGGCATCCTGTTTTCTCTGAAGGATAACATATAACAATGTAATTGGTATATTTGATACTGACTATATTCTTGTGATAATGATTTGTAAGTATCTCTGGTTCCTGAAAGACATAAGAAAGTTTGGTTTATAATTGCCTTTTGCCAATGAACATCCTTACCAGAGAAAAATAAAGTACAAACTTACTAATTCTGGTGCTGTTTATGGGTTAATCACTTGTTTGTTTTAAATCAGACATTGATTCCATTAAGGTAATCAGACTTCATTATAAATCAAAGTGTTAATTTCATATTATGACCCCAGTTAACTATGCAAACATGATTATTAGTAGTAATTCCTTATTTATTGTGTGTCAACATCATGCTGAGTGCTTTATCTGTGCTATTTATTATATTTAATCCTTACAACAGTAGAGTATAAATTCCCTTGGTAATTTTCTTTTCTTTTGTGTTTTTTTAGGGGTACAGATCAGAAGAGATCTGTTTAGTTCCCTACTAAATCTCCAGAGCCTGGAACAATGCCTGGCACACAGTAGGCGCTCAATAAATACCTGTTGAATTAATTAGTACTTGAGTGAATGAATGAATGAATGAGTGAACTGCAGCCCTCTGAAGTGCGTATTAGCCCCATTTTTGCAGATAAGGAAAAAGGCTCACAAAGATTATGTGTGTATAGACACAAATGAGTGAATCGAAGGCCTAGATGTGACCACAGGTATGTCTGATTCCAAGTGGTTCTGATAAAGTGGTTTTCACACAAGGAACCAGGTGTCCATTAAAATCACCCGGAGGACTTTTAAACCGTGAATGCCCTGGCCACTCCTCACTCGTCAGAATCTCTGGTAAGTGGCAGTATTTTTTGAAAGCTCCTAGGTGATTCTAGTTCCACACACTATGTGGTTTTCTACAGATACAGGTACATTTTTCTGACTGTAAGTAAGGTCTCCAAGGATACATGTTCCCTTATAGCTCTTTTCTTTTAAACATGGTTTATCCTCCACATTGAATGCTACCCGTGCCTAGCCAATCTGTTTAATTCCTAATTATACTTCAAGAATTAGGACTCTTGAGGTAAGTTTCTCTTGATCCATCTACATCTGTAACTATAAAGGGGTTTTTCTTACCCTCTGTTCCCACGAGCTCCTAATTACTCGAATCAGCATATACCACTGCCAGTGTTTACCTGAATATCTCCTCTAGTCTGACAAGACTGGAGGCTCCTAGAGGGCAGACTTTTGCTTTATGTCTTGTTCATGTTATGTATATGCTGCGTTTAGCATCTATACAGATCTTCTACAAACATTTACTTAACATATATACTAATGGATTTGCTGCTTTTCTCTGCCACAGAAACAAGCAAATACATTAAATATTCTTTAGAATATATACTTGAATGTGAAATAAAAGTGATTCTTTACCTCAAAATTCAATAATTACTATCTCTAATATACCTGTCCAAAGTTTATTTTTTCCTTTTGTTTTGCAATTTTTTATATTAAGCTTTCTAAGTTTCAGTAATGTAGTTACCATGCTGCAATGTTGCAAATATCACAGGGGCTGATATTTATCTTAAAACACCATGTGAACACTGTTTGTTTTGCCATGTTTGAGATTTAAAAAAAAAAATGGAGGGAGTATATGTAACAAATAATATGTAATCAATATCAGCTGAAATTCACAGATCACAAATTTTAAGTCATATCTTCTAGATTTTATGTATGTATATAAAGCAATAAAATATTTAAAAATTTTTTAATATTTCTTAAAATTTTTATTTAAAAAAATTTTAATATAAAATTTTTTTTTTTAAAAAAAGCACACATAATCAAGGTATATGAAAGCATGTTTCTGGGTAGGCGTAACCCTGTAACTAGTCTCAGTGAACTATTTTGAATATAAACAGTGCCAAAAGCTAACAGGAGTTATCAACGAATTCATATTATAAAGTTCTTTTTTTCTAAGAAAGCAGGGCCAGGCACAGTGGGTCTGGCCTATGATCCCACCACTTTGTGAGGCTGAGGCAGGAGAATCACTTGAGCCCAGGAGTGTGAACTTACAGTATGCTACGACTGCGCCACTGCATTCTAGCCTGGGTGACAAAGCAAGACCCTCTATCTTTAAAAAAAGGGTAGCAAATGACGAATAAAATAAGAGATACTGTTATAACTTTGCTCCTAGACTGACTTGTAACTGGATAAATCAATGAGTACCTCCTTTATTCTTAGTTTCACTTTATCCTTCAATCCAGTTTTACTGAAATAACAAACATTTAAATAAAGAACACTCTGGCCTTCCTAGTAGAAAGGTATCAACCAGGCATGGCCTAGTTCCTAAAATCCAGGGCCCATTCTCTCAGGCTGCTTGAGGATTCACAGGCTCCTTAATGGAAACAGGCAGTAAGAACAGCAGGATGGATGAAAGGCTACTCAGAGAAACTGACATGGAAACATTTTACCAGAAACACTATGGGATAAAGTGCCTTATCTCAACCATTACCTGGATAAAGTGGAAAGTAAAGAACCAAAAAACTATTTAAGAATTCTAGGTGTTCCTGGAAGTATGACAAATGATGACTTCAAAGCATTCTGCATCTGAATGGCAACAAATGCTTGGAACATGACGTGACAGCAAAATCTATCTAGGTTACAGAAGCAGCAAAGAAGCTCTCAAGACATTAGCTAAAACCAGAAACTGAATTTCTCTATTCCTAGGCTATTTCAAAATTCATGTAATGCACAGGATTTCTACACAAATTATGTACCTTAAGATAGCTAATTCGTGTACCCAAAGAATAGCTGCCATCACAAATTATGGATAGCCAAGGTTAACTTTGGGATCACAGGTAAAGGCACATGAGACCATTACTAGAGAAACTCCAGAGATCATGCAAAGCTCTTTATAACCACTGCTTATGTAGAGCTCTTTGAGGGCAATGAAGAGAGCCTGGAAACAACAGAATTTCTGAATGACACTTGGCTGGGATGCACTAAAGAAATCTACCAGAGGTCTCCAGGTTGTAAGCCACGATATACAGCCTATTTTTGGTTAAATTATGTACCAATTTTTCATTAGATAAAATTTGCACCAGACAGTATGTGACAAAGTAAAAATAATAATTCAGAAAAAGAATCCAGAAGTTTTGTTTATTTTTTTGATTATTTTTGATTTTTATTATACTTTAAATTCTGGGATACATGTGCAGAACGTGCAGGTTTATTACATGGGAATACATGTGACATGGACAATGGTGGTTTGCTGCACTCATCAACCCGTCATCTACATTAGGTATTTCTCCTAATGCTATCCCCCACCTTGCCCCCGCAACCCCCAGGAGGCCCCAGTGTGTGATGTTCCCCTCCCTGTGCCCATATGTTCTCATTGCTCAACTCCCACTTATGAGTGAGAACATGAGGTGTTTGGTTTTCTGTTCCTGTTGTTAGTTTGCTGAGAGTGATGGTTTCCTGCTTCATCCATGTCCCTGCAAAGGACATGAACTCATTCTTTCTTATGGCTGCATAGTATTCCATGGTGTATATGTGCCACATTTTCTTTATCCAGTCTATCACTGATGGACATTTGGGTTGGTTCCAAGTCTTTGCTATTGTGAATTGTGCTGCAATAAACATACGTGTGCATGTGTCTTTACAGCAGAATGATTTATAAAACTTTGAGTATATACCCAGTAATGGGATTGCTGGGTCAAATGGTTATTTCTAGTTCTAGATCCTTCAGGAATTGCCACACTGTCTTCCACATGGTTGAACTAATTTACACTCCCACCAACAGTGTAAAAGCATTCCTATTTCTCCACATCCTCATCAGCATCTGTTGTTCCCTGACTTTCTAATGATTGCCATTCTAACTGGCGTGAGATGCTATCTCATTGTGGTTTTGATTTGCATTTCTCTCTCTCTTTTTTTTTTCTTTTTTTGAGACAGAGCCTCTCTCTGTTACCCAGGCTGGAGTGCAGTGGCGTGATCTCGGGTCACTGCAACCTCCATCTCCCAGGTTCAAGCGCTTCTCTTGCCTCAGCCTCCTGAATAGCTGGGACTACAGGTGTGTGCCACTATGCCCAGCTAATTTTTTGTATCTTTAGTAGAGACAGGGTTTCACTGTGTTAACCAGGATGGTCTTGAGCTCAGCTGCCCTGGCCTCCCAAAGTGCTGGGATTACAGGCATGAGCCACCACGCCCGGACCCTGATTTGCATGTCTCTAATGACCACTGATGATGAGCTTTTTTTCATACATTTGTTGGCCACATAAATGTCTTCTTTTGAGAAGTGTCTGTTCATACCCTTTGCCCACTTGTTGATGGGTTTTTTTTTTTCCTTGTAAATTTGTTTAAGTTCTTTGTAGATTCTGGATATCAGCCCTTGGTCAGATGGATGATTGCAAAAATCTTCTCCCATTCTGTAGGTTGCCTGTTCACTCTGATGATAGTTTCTTTTGCTGTGCAGAAGCTCTTTAGTTTAATTAGATCCCATTTGTCAATTTTGGCTTTTGTTGCCATTGCTTTTGGTGTTTTAGTCATGAAGTCTTTGCCCATGCCTAGGTTCTGAATGGTATTGCCTTGGTCATCTTCTTTTTATGGTTTTGGGTCTTACATTTAAGTCTTTAATCCATCTTGAGTTAATTTTTGTATAAGGTGCAAGAAAGGGGTCCAGTTTCAGTTTTGTGCATATGGCTAGCCAGTTTTCCCAACACCATGTATTAAATACAGAATCCTCTCCCCATTGCTTTTGTCAGGTTTGTCGAAGATCAGATGGTGGTAGACGTGTGGTGTGATTTCTGAGGCCTCTGTTCTCTTCCAATGGTCTATATATCTGTTTTGGTACCAGTACTATGCTGTTTTGGTTACTGTAGCCTTGTAGTATGAAGTCAGGTAGTGTGATGCCTCCAGCTTTGTTCTTTTCGCTTAGGATTGTCTTGGGTATACAGGCTCTTTTTTGGTTCCATATGAAATTTAAAGTAGTTTGTTTTGTTTTGTTTTTTTTCTAATTCTGTGAAGAAAGTCAATGGTAGCTTTACGGGAATACCATTGAATCTATAAATTACTTTGGACAGTATGGCCATTTTCACGATATTGATTAATCCATGTGCATGGAATGTTTTTCTATTTGCTTGTGTCCTCTCTTATTTCCTTGAGCAGCGGTTTGTTGTTCTCCCTGAAGAGGTCCTTCATATCCCTCGTAAATTATATTCCTAGATAATTTATTCTCTTTGTAGCCATTATGAATGGGAGTTCACTCATGATTTGGCTCTCTGTTTGTCTATTATTGGTGTACAGGAATGCTTGTGATTTTTGCAGATTGATTTTGTATCCTGAGACTTTGCTGAAGTAGTTTATCAGCTTAAGGAGTTTTGGGGCTGAGATGATGGGGTTTTGTAAATATACAATCATGTCATCTGCAAACAGAAACAAACAGAAACAATTTGACTTCCTCTCTTCCTACCTGAATATCATTTATTTCTTTCTCTTGCCTGATTGCCCTGGCCAGAACTTCCAATACTATGTTGAATAGGAGTGGTGAGGGAGGGAATCCTCGTCTTGTGCCAGTTTTCAAAGGGAATACTTCCAGCTTTTGACCATTCAGTATGATATTGGCTATGGGTCTGTCATAAATAGCTCCTATTATTTTGAGATACATTCCATCAATATCTAGTTTATTATTTTTAGCATGAAGGGGTGTTGAATTTTATTAAAAGCCTTTTCTGCATCTATTGAGATAATCATGTGGTTTTTGTCATTGGTTCTGTTTATGTGATGGATTATGTTTATTGATTTCCATATGCTGAACCAGCCTTGCATTCCAGGGATGAAACCGACTTGATCGTGGTGGATAAGCTTTTTAATGTACTCTGGATTCAGTTTGCCAGTATTTTATTAAGGATTTTCACATCGATGTTCACCAGGGATACTGGCCTGAAATTTTCTTTTTTTCTTGTGTCTCTACCAGCTTTTGGTATCAGGACCATGCTGGCCTCATAAAATGAGTGATGGAGGAGTCCCTCTTTTTCTATTGTTTGGAATAGTTTCAGAAGGAATGGTACCAGCTCCTCTTTGTACCCCTGGTAGAATTCGGCTGTGAATCCATCTGGTCCTGGGCTTTTTTTGGTTGATAGGCTAATATAATTACTGCCTCAATTTCAGCACTTGTTATTGGTCTATTCAGGGATTCGACTTCTTCCTGGTTGAGTCTTGGGAGGCTGTACATGTCCAGGAATTTATCCATTTCTTTTAGATTTTCTATTTTATTTGCATAGAGGTGTTTATAGTATTCTCTGCTGGTAGTTTGTATTTCTGTGGGATCAGTGGTGATATCCCCTTTGTCATTTATATTGTGTCTATTTGATTCTTCTCTTCTTTATTAGTCTGGCTAGTGATCCATCTATTTTGTGAATCTTTTCAAAAAACCAGCTGCTGGATTCATTGATTTTTTGAAGGGTTTTTTGTATCTCTATCCTTCAGCCCTGCTCTGATCCTACTTATTTCTTATCTTCTGCTAGCTTTTGAATTTGTTTGCCCTTGCTTCTCTCGTTCTTTTAATTGTGATGTTAGGGTGTCGATTTTATATCTTTCCTGCTTTCTCATGTGGACATTTAGTGCTACAAATTTCCCTGTAAACACTGCTTTAGCTGTGTCCCAGAGATTCTGGTACATTGTGTCTTTGTTCTCACTGGTTTCAAAGAACTGATTTATTTCTGCCTTAATCTCATGATTTACCTAGTAGTCATTCAGGAGCAGGTTGTTCAGTTTCCATGTGGTTGTGTGGTTTTGAGTGAGTTTCTTAACCCTGAGTTCTAATTTGATTGCACTGTGGTCTGAGAGACTGTTTATGATATCTGTTCTTTTGCACCTTTTGAGAAGTGTTTTACTTCCAATTATGTGGTTGATGCTAGAATAAGTGCTGTGTGGTGCTAAGAATAATGTATATTCTGTTGATTTGGGGTGGAGAGTCCTGTAGATGTCTATTAAGTCTGCTTGGTCCAGAGCTGAGTTCAATTCCTGAATATCCTTGTTAATTTTCTGCCTCGTTGATCTGTCTAATATTGACAGTGGGGTGTTAAAATCTCCCATTATTATTGTGTGGGAGTCTAAGTCTCTTTGTAGGTATGTAAGAACTTGCTTTATGAATTGAGTGCTTCTGTATTGGGTACATATCTATTTAGGATAGTTAGCTCTTCTTGTTGCATTGATCCCTTTACCATTATGTAATGCCCTTCTTTGTCTTTTTCGATCTTGGTTGGTTTAAAGGACTTTAAACCAAGTCCTTTAATCCAAGTCCTTGCAACCAAGGACTAGGATTGCAACTCCTGCTTTTTTTTTTTTTTTTTTTTTTTTGGTTTCCATTTGCTTGGTAAATATTCCTCCATCCCTTTATTTTGAGACTATGTGTGTCTTTGCACGTAGGAAGGGTATCCTGAATACAGCACACCGATGGGTCTTGACTCTTTATCCAATTTGCCAGTCTGTGTCTTTTAATTGAGGGATTTAGCCTGTTTGCCTGTTTACATTTAAGGTTAATATTGTTATGTGTGAATTTGATTCTGTCATTATGATGCTAGCTGGTTATTTTGCCTATTAGTTGATGCAGTTTCTTCATATGTCAATGGTGTTTACATTTTGGTATTTTTTTTTAGTGGTTGGTACCAGTTTTTCCTTTCCATATTCAGTGCTTCCTTCAGGAGTTCTTGTAAGGCAGGCCTAGTGGTGACAAAATCCCTCCGCATTTACTTGTCTGTAAAGAATTTTATTTCTCCTTCACTTATGAAGCGTAGTTTGTCTGGCTATGAAATTCTGGCTTGAAAATTCTTTTAAGAATGTTGAATATTGGCGCCCACTCTCTTCTGGCTTGTAGGGTTTCTGCAGAGAAATCTGCTGTTAATCCCTTTGTGGGTAACCTGACCTTTCTCTCTGGCTGCCCTTAACATTTTTTCCTTCATTTAAACCTTGGTGAATCTGACAATTATATGTCTTGGGGTTGCTCTTCTTGAGGAGTATATTTGTGTTGTTCTCTGTATTTCCTGAATGTGAATTTTCTGCACCCAGTTTAAACTTCCCCGTGGCTTTGTTTACACTGTTTGGGGAAAACCACCTCTTCAAGCCTCAGTAATGGCAAACACCTTCCCCAAACCAAGCTCCTTAGTCCCAGGTTGACTTCAGACTGCTAGGCTAGCAGCGAGAATTTGAAGCCAGTGGATCTTAGCTTGTTGGGCTCCATGGGGATGGGATCCACTGAGCAAGACCACTCGGCTCCCTGGCTTCAGCCGCCTTTCCAGGGGAGTGAATGGTTCTGTCCTGATGGCATTCTGGGCACCACTGGGGTACAAAAAAAATCTCCTGCAGCTAGCTCAGTGTCTGCCCAAACAGCCTATCTTGCTAGGTTGGGGAAGTTCTCCTGGCTAATATCCTGAAGTGTGTTTTCCAACTTGGTTCCATTCTCCCCATCACTTTGAGGTACACCAATCAAATGTAGGTTTGGTCTTTACACACAGCCCCATATTTCTTGGAGGCTTTGTTCATTCCTTTGCATTTTTTTTCTCTAATCTTGTCTTCACGCTTTATTTCATTAAGCTGATCTTCAGTCTCTGATATCCTTTCTTCCACTTGATCAATTCAGCTACTGATACCTGTGTATGCTTCATGAACTTCTCATGCTGTGTTTTTCACCTCCATCACGTCACTTATGCTCTTCTCTAAACTGGTTATTCTAGTTCGCGGTTCCTGTAATCTTTTATCAAGGTTCTTAACTTCCTTGCATTGGGTTAAAACATGTTCCTTTAGCTCAGAGGAGTTTGTTATTACACACCTTCTGAAGCCTACTTCTGTCAATTCGTCAAACTCATTTTCCGTCCAGTTTTGTTCCCTTGCTGGCGAGGAGTTGTGATCCTTTGGAGAAGAAGAGGCAATCTGGTTTTTGGAATTTTCAGCCTTTTTGAGCTGGTTTTTCCTCATCTTCGTGGATTTACCTCCCTTTGGTCTTTGATGTTGGTGACCTTCGATAGGGTTTTTGCATGGGTGTCCTTTTTGTTGATGTTGATGCTATTGCTTTCTGTTTGTTAGTTTTCCTTCTAACAGTTAGAAGCAGATCCCTCTGCTGCAGGTCTGCTGGAGTTTGCTGGAGGTCCACTCCGGACCCTGTTTGCCTGGGTATCACTAGCAGAGGCTGCAGAACAGCAATGACTGCTGCCTGTTCCTTCCTCTGGTAGCTTCATCCCAGAAGGGCATCCACCAGATGCCAGCTGGAGCTTTCCTATATGAAGTGTCTTTTGATCCCTGCTGGGAGGTGTCTCCCAATCAGGAGGCACAGGGTCAGGGACCCACTTGAGGAGGCAGTCTGTCCCTTAGCAGAGTTCAAGCGCTGCACTAGGTAGGAGGATCTGCTACTCTCTTCAGAGCTGGCAGGCAGAAATAAACATTTAAGTCTGCTGAAGCTGCACCCACAGCTGCCCCTTCCCCCAGGTGCTCTGTCCCAGAGAGATGGGAGTTTTATCTATAAGCCCCTGACTAGGGCTACTGCCTTTCTTTCAGAGATGCCCCACCCAGAGAGAAAGAATCTAGAGAGGCAGCCTGGTTACAGCAGCTTTGCTGCGCTGAGGTGGTTTCTGCACCCAGTTCAAACTTCCTGGCAGCTTTGTTTACACCGTGAGGGGAAACTGCCTACTCAAGCCTCAATTATGGTGGATGTCCCTCCCACTACCAAGCCTGATAGTCTCAGGTTGACTGCTGTGCTGGCAGCAAGAATTTCAAGCCAGCAGTATCTTAGCTTGTTGGGCTCCATGGGGGTGGGATCCGCTGAGCAAGACCACTTGGCTCCCTGGCTTCAGCACTCTTTCCAGGCGAGTGAACGGTTCTGTCTTGCTGGCATTCCAGGAGCCACTAGAGTATGAAAAAAACAAAACAAACAAACAAAAAAAACTCCTGCAGCTAGCTCAGTGTCTGCCCAAATGGCCACCCAGTTTTGTGCCTGAAAGCCAGGGCCTTGGTGGTATAGGCACCCGAGGGAATCTCCTAGTCTGCGGTTTGCGAAGACCGTGGGAAAAGCATAGTATCTGGGCTGGATAGCACCATCCTTCACAGCAGGGTCCCTCGTGGCTTCCCTTGGCTAGGGAAGGGAGTTCCCTGACCCCTTGCAATTCCCGGGTGAGGTGACACTCTACCATGCTTCTGCTTACCCTCTGTGGGCTGCATCAACTGTCTAACCAGTCCCAGTGAGATGAACTGGGTACCTCAGTTGGAAATTCAGAAATCACCTGCCTTCTGCATTGATCTTGCTGGGAGCTGCAGACTGGAGTTGCTCCTATTTGGCCATCTTGCCCGGGCAATTCCAGAAGTTTTATTTTTTTTAATGTCAATAATTAAACACTATAGGCCTTCCATTTGTCCTCAAAGAACATATGATTTAAAAAAAAGATCATTTTGCATTTTATTAGTGATATAGGAATGACAGCAGAATGTCAATTATTCTATAATTGATAATATTAGTTTTATTAATCTGTGTGGACACAGATTAAATCATTCATTTTCTACTACTTATTTTCTCATCTTATGAAATGAGATTATGTTTACATTATAAGATTGTTGGCCAGGCATGGTGGCTAATGCCTGTAATCCCAGCACTCTGGGAGGCTGCAGCAGGCGGATCACAAGGTCAGGAGATCAAGACCCGTCTCTACTAAAACTATAAAAAATTAGCCGGGCGTGGGGGCGGGTGCCTGTAGTCCCAGGTACTTGGGAGGCTGAGGCAAGAGAACGGCATGAACTCGGGAGGCGGAGCTTGCAGTGAGCTGAGATCACGCCACTGCACTCCAGCCTGGGCGACAGAGTGAGACTCTGTCTCAAAAAAAAAAAAAAAAGATTGTTAAGACCTTGTAGGTAATATATTTCAAACTTTTCACTATTTGTTGAAGAAAGTCAGAGATCTCTCTTTTTGTTTTTTTTTAGAGACAGGGTCTTATTTTGCCACCCACATTGGAGTGCAGTGGTTTGATCATAACTCACTGCAGCCTCAACCTCCTGGGCGCAAGTGATTCTCCTGCCTTAGCTTCCTGAGTAAGTTGGTATCTTGCTATGTTGCCCAGGTTGGTCTTGAACTCCCGGCCTCAAGTGACCCTCCTGCCTCAGCCTCCCAAAGTGCTAGGATTACAGGTGTGAGCCACCACATCCAGCTAGGTTAGAGATCTTAATGAATCAACCAAGGACCCTGAGTTGGCCAATGGTATGTCTCCAATTAGGTGCTTCCACATCATGAATGCCAAAAGCAGAACAAGGTGGTTAAAATCCTGGCCTTGCTACTCACTAGCTGTGTAACCTAAGGAAACTTTTTAACCCTTCTGAACTTCTCAGTCTATCTCTAAATTTAGGGTAACACTACTACTTTAAAGGATGGTTTGTGAGGATTTAATATACAAAAAGTGCCAAGTGCAGTAAATGCCCCTAATTGTATTGTATTTGTCTCAAACATTTTAAGTCTGGTTTCTGATTCTTGGCTTGGTACATTTCAGTAGAAGCTCACAAAGTATATAAAAATGGGAAACCTTCCTACAGATCCCCGCATTCCCCAAGTTAGCCCAGTGTTGTGCTCTGAAGATATTAAATGTATAGACCTTGTTACTCACAATTTATGAGAAAATGAGAACCCAAACTTGGTTGCATAATAACCCAAGCTTAGTGGCATATTACTTGTAGCCATCAAGCCTCTAGCTGCCTTTGCTAATAATCTGCCAATATGTGTCCACTTGTATGCCCCATTCTATGTTGCAGCCTCTGTAACTGGGCTTGTGTTCTGGGTGCTGGTTATGATTCCTTTGAACTATGGAGCAGGTAAACTACTATGAATCTCTGCCTGTTTTTCTGGTGTTTCGGAAACTCCTTCCTTCATTTGTTCATTCATCAAGTAATTATTGATCTCTGCTATATGCCAGACATAATACTAGATGCTTCCAAGTTTGCTTAGACCTTGCTGTCTACCTCTCTCCTTCCTGCTCCTCCAAGGTTTGAGAGCTAAACTGGCCCGAGAGAAGTTAGATGCTGTCACCTACTTGACTAAAAGTCTTGTCACTGCTCAGATACTCTGAATACTACTGATGGTACGGAACTGCTCATAGTATTTATCTTCTTTGATATGACCACTACCTGGGTTGGATCCAAGTTAATGCCCTGTCTTCAAACACTCATCTGTAGCAGTGGCCATTCTCTTTGAGTGGCAACCCTTTTCCACATTAGTCACCTGGCTTCTTCTAGTCCTGTTACAATCCCTATTTGTAAGGCCCACATTAAACTCCCAGTAAGCAGCTGATTATGACCATTCCATTCATTTCTGCATCTCCATGTCATTACCCTCATCAAAACAGGGCTGACTACAAAAAGGATAAAGAAGTCTCAGGTGAGGTTTTGAAGGCAAATTTCCTGTACTAAAACTTTCTCTACAGTCATTGAAGTCCCAAATGCCTTAAAATTGAATAATTAAAATGATTTCTGTACTTATTATAAAGTCATCACTCTGAATAAAGTATATTTTTAGACAATGATCTCAGGATACCTTTAGCAGAAGGGTAATTCCACATTCAAATCTAGTCATATGAGGAAAAATTAACATAAAGCCTGAATATGCTCACAACTAATAAAAATAATTTCTTTGTCTAAGCAGAGAATTTTCTAACAAAAGCATCAGAAAATGTGATGATTGTTCAGATGGTTTCAGAAATCTGTGATTCAGTGATTTCATGAACAATATATTTGTTACTAGTATTTCAAAGAGCATAAATATTGTTTACAGTTTGTCCCAAGATTGCACATACGACACCCTAGAATGGCCTTCAGAGTCAGACTCAAGGACTAGGTTAGGAAATATGGTGACCAGTGTTCTCTTCCATCTGGGAACCACACTTGCTGATCTCAAAGGTGCTCCGGGTCACAGAGAGGGTACAGCCTGGTGGTAAGCATGCTTTAAATGTTTAAGTAGAACAAAGTATCTTCACATCAAGGATAGGCCTTAGAGCAGCTAAGGTGGTAGCCACCCTAAAGACTTGTCAGATCTTTGAAACTGTATGTGAGAGCCAAGTGCAAATGAGACTTTTGTCCTACATGTTCTGTTAAGAGAATGATTATAGCTAATTTTTTTTAACCAAATGGAAATCTTCCTGCTATCCCAATACAGCCATGCAAAATTAGTAGATGTCACAGAAATAACTTTAAGCTATCACATTTTTAACTGAACCCACAATAATGGGGGAAAAAACCAGATCAGGTTAAAACAGACACATAATTAATTATATTCTCTCACTTCAACTGTATAGAACTGATAATTGGTATCACTGCCCATGTAATGTGGAGATCCTCCCACCTTGAAATGCAATCCCCCACTCTTTTTGGAATGATTGTTGCATTAAGTTCTAAAAGAGAATAATAATTACATTGAGTTCAGGTTTTAGAATGTATTCGGAAAAAAACAGCACACATGCTACAGTTAGCATAGCAGAAAAACATGGGTCTTCACATTCCCATGACCCCCACAATACTGCATATAAGCTAGTGACATAAATTACTAACAGATATATTCTGATCATTGCAAATTTCAACATGCATTTAAATTTAAATGTAGAATTACTATATCACAATTAACATCAAAGCACCTTTTTCAACCTAACACTAATTCTTATAATAATCTTTCACATTTTGATGAATAAATAAGAAGAGATTATTAAAGTCATTTCTTACACACATACTCCTGAAATCCAAACAGTTAAATAGAAATGTGTGTTTCGAAGCAAGAGTCACCCACATATACTGCTCAGCAAACATTAAATATCTATGACCGCCCAGTTTTTCAACTTTAGCTCTTTAAGCCCTCGGAGTTTCAGCCTCCCCTGATTAATTCTTCTTTAATGAGACTTCCAAGTCTATGATATTGATTTACTACTGTCAGAATTTTCCTAGCATTTGTAGCTATGAAATAATTTCAACTTAAATTATAGAAGAATAAGAAAGGTGCCTTTTCAAGAAAAAGAACTATACACATTCTTTTCAAGGAGGGAGGAAAGGGAGAACTATTCTCAAAATTAAAGACTATACATACCAATTTTAAATATCATTATTACCTCTAAAGGTGGCTAAAAATGTATACTGACTATACTGGTGAGTTAGATGATCATTGTAACACAGACCATTTTAACACCTGCCAGTCTTGGGATTTATTTTGAAGAAAAATTTAGAGGAAAAAAAAATGCTATAATGTAAATGTCCACATGATTTAGCCAGAAAATGAGTACCTACACAAAGTACAAATTGTTCCAGCATTTGACTGATACTTAATTTTGCTAGAAAATGGTAAGGCAACTGAAATTGTTGCCTGTGTTCATTTGATCCGGTGCAATAATCACTTTAGTACTAAAACTGAGCACTTGGAATTACAAACTTAATGAGTGAAGACTGAAAACATGCTTACCACTGGTTGTAATGGGGCACCAGGCATCATGGCATTGGCTAGTTGCATTTGCTGGGCCAACATGGCCATGTTCTTCTGCTGAATCAAGTTATTGCGTCCATTTATCTCCAACTGTGTTTTTAAATGTGGGGGTGGATGAAGATATTTGCAGTTTTCTCTGGAGCAACGGCCCTAGAAAAACAAAAGCAGCAAACATCATCTTAGAAAAGAATAAAATCAGCAAATTATGAAAAAAAAATATAATGCAAACCACCCACTTGAATGTATCATTGGTTTTTCACACAATGCATTGTCCATATCATTTGATCATACATTTAGAACAAGTAATGAATTCACCAGAATGTACTGTCAATATGAGAGGTCAAGATATTTGAAAAAGTTTAAAAGCTTAAAGAGTTTCAATTATTTTAATAATATTAGCATTAACATTTCCAGATTCAAGTTTAAAAATCTACAAACTGCTAGGGTAATACTAAAACACAAAATATCAAACAAAGAATATCAGGCTTCTGTCATAATATCTTCCTGGTTAAATTTAATGATTTAAGAATCCAAGTTTTATATTTTATTTTTACTTGTACTGAAATCTTAGGAAATGAACTTAGAGGACTCAAGGCACATTGTATCTTCTGTAAAACACCTTTAAAAGTATCTAATAACAAATAAAATTAAAATTACTACTAGGCTTTACCAGTCCATGCATTAGGAATTTACAATTGAAAAGAAGAAAACTCCCATGTGTCCCCATTGTATATAGAAATTAATAAGTATAATGAAATATTGGAAAAATGTGGCCTTTAACTTTTCAAAGATAAATCTAGTCTTCTCCATTTCACAAAATCTATGAAACAATAAGAAATGGATATATTTACCCTCCAAAAAATTTAAAAAATGGAGAAACTATGTTGCTATAAGCCAGGAATGGCAGTGCACTACCTCTGTACTCTGTCCTAAGCACTTCATTCTAGTACCTTCCTTGAATATATACCATCCAGACCACCCTACCAACGAACATAGCCTGGACTGAAATAATGGAGATAAATCATATATGTTTAGTAATCTTAGCACTTTGGGAGGCTGACTACCTCCCAAAGCAAGAGATCCCCTGAGCCCACGAGTTTGAGACCAGCCTGGGCAACACAGTGAGAGCTCACCTCAAAAAAAAGAAGTTACTATAAAATCATAAGTATAAATATGCCTTCCTTTTGGATAATTCTTTTTAATAAAAATATTCATTGAAGCCTATAATATGCAATATGGTGTGAGGCACTCTACCCATATTATTTCAATATATTTTCAAATCATATCAATAGTAGCAGATCTCATCAACCACCTTGACAATTTCTTTCACCAATAAATCTAATTAAAACTGTTCACAAGCAGTAGAATAAAAGAAAGATTAATTGAAGCCATCATTCACATTCTAAAAAAACCAATTTAGTATAATTTAACTTTATGCTATAAATTGACTCTGATGCTTATACTTATGATAAAATCTGTCATAATTCTAATTTAAATGATCGGTTTTGGCTCCTTTTGTATGAGGTTTTTAGGAGTCTCTACACTAGGCTAGAATCATAGGATACAGCTTGTTATTTTTACAAGCTTCATGTAATACTTGAAATCAGTAGGTAGCAGAGGACAGTGGACAGCAAAGACCTTACAGGTCTCATGAGCTGGGACAGAGGCCTAGCTCTCCTACTCATCAACTGCATGAACTGCATAAGAAGCTAACTTTTGTAAGCCTCAGGCTCTCTATCTAGTACCGAATTATTAGAAAATGTGTATCACTGCCACCACAATTTAAATTGTGTATCAAACAAAAGAAAAACAAAACACTGGTATGAAGATGATTTTTTAAATATCTTTTAGTTATGGCTATTGGTATGCTCACGAAGTAACATATATATTAAACTTATTCCATATAAAATCACCATGCTTGATGTAGGCTGGGATCATGAGCGCGTTATGAGCTTAAAAGCATCTTGATACAAAACAACCAAAAACAACCTTAGACTCGCAAGATAAACCACAGAGTAGGACTGGCAAAAATAAATAAACTCCTGGATAGCATATGGCCTAATTTCAGGGATATTTAGTTGAAGTCTCCTAGAAAAAGCCTGCTTTTTCAATACAAAGAATCATTTGGCTGCAACAGAAATTCTTGCTCTCAGTATCTCCGCATCATATTTCTTACTAAAACTGGATTTCTTTAAATGCAGGTAAGCGGGGTTATGGTCACCATCAGAATTCACTTCCCATCAATTCACTCATGTCAGTTTCTATAGTTCTGTAAATAGTAGATAGATAGCCCTGGGCCATGAACCAGACCTTCCAACACTAACTCTGGTCTTCCTAAGCACTTCATTCCAGTACCTTCCTTGAATACACACCACCCAGACCGTCCTGCCAATGAACATAGCCTGGACTGAAATAACAGAGAGAAATCACATGTGTTTGGTATACATTCTGCATCAGTGCATCTCAAAACTTTTACAAGAAGCTCAGACTTTTGATTTTCATTCTGAATATATGACATCTCCTCAGGAAAAATGCTGTTCTCCTACATTTTTTATCTATGGTACCTTTCTATGCCCAGCTTGATTTGATTGTTGAGCCCTTCATTTTCAAAAAGCTGTGTTCCTAAGAATCAACTGATATTTGGTGAAAATGTATATTGACTACCAAGACTCTCCCACAGAGAGCTGTGACCACAGGTTTGAGGGCCCAGAAATTAACATTTTAACAAGCATTCCATATAGCAGATATATAGCATTCCATATAGCAGATTCTGATATAGCAGAAAACACTACAAAATACAATTGTGCAAAGCCAGATAAATTTTCATTTGACATGTGTGGAAAAAATAAGAGAATAATGTCTGCAAATGATATTAGATACACTTCGCTTCTTAGGAAGTTTAAAACATGTTTAGTACTGACTCTGCTGCTGAATGATTATAGTTTGACAAATAAAAAGGTCAAAAATAAGTTAGAATAAACATCCTCCATTAGAATTGCCTAAAACCACGAGGAACATACCTTCCTTTGAGAGTTAAGGTAAATACTACGTTGGTATGTTGCCAGCTTCATCCATCTCTGAGCCCTTAGTAGCATCACACCTCAATAAACATTCACAGAATGAATGAATGTTCATTTCTTACTAAATGCCTCAAGATGAATTCTATTCTAACTCTATTCTAGAGACAATGGAGATAATAGAAAAAAACTAAATATGATACCAAATCTTGGTTCTGAGTTGTACTGACCTAATGATGCTTTCACTAAGAGGTCAGTCATTTAAATACATGATAAAGCTAGCCACATAAAAGAAGAAAAGGAAACAGAAGGAGGTTTGTAAGTTTCACCAGGTACAAAAGGAGATTTGTATAGACATTCAATGTTTCTGGCATCCCAAAATCTATACAATGACATTTTAAAAGTCTAAAAACAGAAATTCATCAGTATCTAAAGTTCACATATACAGACTTTTATATTGGAGCTACTACTCTAAATCATTTAGAGATTTCACTTCAAGATACATTAAATTGGGCTGCTAGGTTAATGCGAAATATAAATATAAAAGATCTCTGTCTTCAGTTTTTTTTTTGTTTTGTTTTGTTTCTGAGATGGAGTCTTGCTCTGTCACTCAGGCTGGAGTGCAGTGGCGCGATCTGGGCTCACTGCAAGCTCCGCCTCCTGGGTTCATACCATTCTCCTTTCTCAGCCTCCTGAGTAGCTGGGACTACAGGCGCCAGCCACCATGCCCGGCTAATTTTTGTATTTTTAGTACAGACGGGGTTTCACCGTGTTAGCCAGGATGGTCTCAATCTCCTGACCTCATGATCCACCCATCTCGGCCTCCTAAAGTGCTGGGATTACAGGCGTGAGCCACCGTGCCCAGCTGTCTTCAGTTTTGATAGGTACAGGTAGCTCCAACTATTGAGATAACTGTATAATTTTATCAAATATAGCTTTGTTCAAATTGTAGCTATATTACTTATTTGCTGTGTGACCTTGTGGAAGTTAGTGAAATTCTCTGAGTGGTCACATCTTTTCTATATAATAGTAACAATAACATCTCATTGGTGATGTATGAAGATCAGTAAGACTACAGGCCATCTTCACAAATGGCATCTGACATAATAGGCAGCCAATAAATATTAGTTACTTTCCTCTCTTTTCTGAAGTTCTCAAGCTAATAACAAGCAGCAGTTGCTCAATTTAGCAGCATATCTGTTAAAAGCTCTAAAAATAATACAAGTAGCAAAACCCAGTGACAATGCATATCAGTCATCAATAATGTAATAAAAGCTTGGCTCTTAATCATTGTGTATTTGCCACATCCACCAAGAAAAAGTGTCTAAAAAAAACCACATTTTTTACAATGTTACGTTTCTGTGCCTTGCTTTTGTTGATTACACTGAAATCTTACTTTTGGAGAGCTGTCCTGCTGACTAGCAGGCCACTCTATAGAGCCTCCATAGTATTAGGTTGGGGAAAAGTAATTGAAGTTTTTGTCATCAATGGCAAAACTTTTGCCCCAGCCTAATAGATCCCTTAGGCTCCATTCAAGGAGGCTTTTAAAACAGAATTAATCCAACAAAGATTCCAAAGACATCATTGCAATACATGCAGTATATATTTTAAGTGAAAGAAGGAAAGTTAACAAAATATTGGTCTACACCAAGTTCATTTCTTGTAATATTTTTTCTATACTTTTCAATTAAAAATAATCTGTCCAAAAAAGGCAAAATTTGTCCCTTGTAGTCTTAAAAACCTGTATGAGACCAATAACAGTCATTCAATAAATTCATCGAGTAATTTCTGAAGTTGTAAGTTGTTCAATTGTGAATTTAAGAATCATCTCATTAGTCTTTCAAAGTGCTATAAATTTTTTGTGGCTATAATAAGGGAAAATATACATTTAGATTAAGTGTTTAATCCTCCAAATAAATGTATGATTCATTTATAAACATTACAGTATACTTTACATATACAGTAATACAGTATACTTTTACATTACATATGTACAAATATAGTATATATATATAAACTGCATATGTGATATATAGAGTAAGATATAAATTATAAAATATGATGGAAGCTAGGTAATTAATAGCCAATCAAAATAAGAATAAAACTAAGTGAAACTAGAGATGGTAAGTTAGAAATATGAGAAAGCTATTTCCTAGCTATGTGTAATGCAATTACGAACTAGCTAATTGAAAACAAAACGATTAGAAGTTGGTTGGACTTAATAAAGCAAAAATATCAAAATCCGAAATGAAAACTAATTTTCCATTTTTAATTATATTTCTTCTACTTAAAAGGAATATTGTGATTTGTGGAGTCAGAGTCTAAAGACACATGTTATTAAGCAGCCAAATGGTAACTATGTGGCAGGATTACAATTACCAAGTTCTATTTAAGCAGACTCTGGAAATAAAGGAGCAATGGGAAAAGTACAGGACTACTAGCTTATATTCATAAGTCTTTTCGAATTTTCATTATGGTTTTCTGGTAAGACTATTCAAGCTATAATCATTTATTTAAATTGTTAAAACCAAGATTTCTTTTTGGGATAGCTGATATATGCAAATGTTTTTGAAGCACTTTCTGAGTATTCATTGCTCAGATATTGCCCAGAAACTCTGGCTAACAAGTTTGGTAGTTAGCTATTGAAAATTCTTACCATTTTTTTTTTCAGCTAAGATGATACAAATATCTCAAAAAATTTTTGCCAAAAATAGTAAGATTGGCAGTCAAGCCATATTATTTCACACTTGCAAAAAATGTTTTTTATGGCTCTGCCATGCTTTTTAGTTATCAATTCTAATGCCTGGGTGAATAAACACACACACACACACACACACACACATATAAAATATTTAAAAATTATGAGTATCTAGTGTTAGAAAATTTATGGCAGCCTATAAGGTGAATGATTTTAAGAGAAAATTATACTTCACATATATACAAATATAAATATGCATGCACACATATATACTTCAGGGTTTTGTTTTCACCTTGGTAGATATGAGTTTGATTCACTCTAAGAATCACAGTTTACTAGCTTTTGCAAGTACTGAAAATAACTGCATCTAACACAAAGTATACTGTTGCTCTTAAATGTGTATTTCCTGATAACTCACTTGTTTCCATAAAGGACTTGGGTTAGCTTACAAAAGCACATACATCCTGAAAAGATGTTCACAATTTCTCAACCTCAGCACTACTGACATCTTGGGCTAGATATATTTTTGTTGTGGGAGTTGTCCTGTGCATTGTACTATGTTTAGCAGCATCCTTAACTTACAACCACTGAATGTCTATATTACCCCTACCCTCAGTTCTGATAAACCAAAATGTCTCCAGATATTGATAAATGTCTTGGTGGGGAGGAGGGAGGACAGCATCATCCTTTGTTGAGAGCCAACCGCCACTTTACACCTAATGGAATTTAGTGCGGGGTTGTATTCATCTGCCTGGGATATCATAACAAAATATCAGTTATACCAGTATCCGGTATACCAGATTTTATCATAACCAGTTATAACAATATTTATCATAACAAAATACCAAACATAACAGTGTATAATTATGCATAAATACACACTTATATATTCACCCCAATTATGCACCTATTTCTAACAGCAGCATATGTATTACAAACAGATTTTGCTTGTGTTACAAATTCAAAACTTAGGATATATGACATAATTTATATTTCATGTTTTATTTTAATAAACTCTTAAGAACTTTTATGGCACTATAAAATAAAACCTAAAATTTTTAGAGTAGTTATAACAGATACATTACATTCATTTTTTTCTTTGAAAAGTCTCTAGGGAGATTTCACTGTTTTGATGCTGTTATTTGTTTTACAAGTAATATACTATACCAGAGTAAATATACATAGTATATATCCTGTTAATAAGTAAATACTATGTATCTACTATGTTTAAATCATATGTTAAACTATGGAAGAAATGTTTTCATATTAACACTATTGTTTTTTGTTTTATTTTAAGTTCTGGGGTGCGTGTGCAGGATGTGAAGGTTTCTTACATACGAAAACATGTGCCACAGTGAGCGGTTTGCTGCACCTATCAATCCATCACCTAGGTATTAACCCCAGCATACATTAACTATTTTTCCTACTGCTATCCCAATCCCCCTCAATCTCTTGCCTCGCCCTCCCCAACAAGCTCCAGTGTATGTTGTTCCCCTCCTTGTGTCCTGGTGTTCTCATTGTTCAGCTCCCACTTATAAGTGGGAACATGTGGTATTTGTTTTTCTGTTCCTACATTAGTTTGCTGAGGAAAATGCCTTCCAGCTCCATCCACGTCCCCGCAAAGGATGTAACTGTGTTTCTTTTTATGGCTGCATAGTATTCCATGGTGTAGGGATATCACATTTTCTCTATCCAGTCTATCATTGATGGGCATTTGGGTTAATTCCATGTCTTTGCTATTGTAGTAACACTAATTTTTCTATTAATTTTTAAATTCTCAAATATTCATGACTCTTTAACCTAAATAAGTAAATAGGATTTTTTATTACATAATTGTCTGTGTTTAGTATCATAGCACCCTTGTACTTATTTCATAGTTTTACCATCTTTAAAGGCAAGAAACTATTCTTTAAACCAAACACAACTTCTACTGTTTTGATTTCTTCATTGGTCTTTCAGGTAACACCAGCGACAAATGCCTAGCATCCCCACAGAAGGTGAAAAAATGAGGCAATTCTCTTATTTTGCTAGGCAAGCAATCTCTAGTCTTCTAAATCAAAGTAGATATAGCAATCCTAATCAATATTTAAAGCTTAACTTTCTAGATGTAAATTGCTATTTATTCGCCCAATCAGCGTAACAGCAAACGCATGGAGCTCAATCCAACCACAAGAGCTGCGAGATTTTTTTCGTACCAGTGAAACAAACTAAAAAAAAAATGAACATATTTCCACTGAAATAATCCCAATTTCTTTCAATTACTTTACCACAGATATAAAACATGTTTTCAAATGAAACACAATATAAAACAAATTTAGATTTTTCCCCTTTCCTGGTCCTGTGAAAAGTTCACACACACACACACACACACACACACACACACACCCCACACACACAGTGGCTTAACAATTATTGAGATTGCCAATAAAAGACAGAAAAATACACACATACACATACACACACAGCCTATTGAGTTCAAATTTGTAACTTTACCATGGCCTGAAAGAATATAATGTAATAGATTCTTTTTAATAGGCATTAAACATTTTTTCATCAGTGCATAATCTAATCTCAAATGGGATTTTAGGTTAGACTTTTCTAGCTACTTAAACAGCCCTCTCGAGTATTCAATAGCTGTTCTGGGCACTACTTTGTAGAACACGCCGAAGCTTAATGGTGAAGATTCTCAGATATTGAAACCAATAGCGACATTTACAATATCCCAAAATATCCTCACTATTGACGCAATATCAACACACCCCCACTCAAACACTGGGATACTATGACTTTTTTTCCCCAGAGAACCTAAGAGCTTTAATTGCACAATTCCCATTAATCATCTTGAAAATGGCATAACTGAAACTCTACACTTCTAGAGAATGTTATGTAATGCATGAGAGTCAAAGTAGCTGCCACTGAGAGGGTTGAGAAAGGGAAAAAGGCAACAAATCACACACACATTCTTGTGACAAAAAATACCACTTTTTTCTCTAGCAGCTTTTGCCTGTGAGAAATCAGATACACATACAACTGTTGCAGTAGCAGTTATTTCAGCACACAATTTTAGCTGATAGTCATCTGAAGAAATCTTAATCTCCTCAGAGTGGGCCTATAAGGCTCTTCTATTCAGAGTTGCTTGTGATGGGATGCTGTAAAAAGAAAGTCTCACTTTTTTTTCATACCTATGGCCTCCTCTATCCCAGAAAATCTTAGAAAAGTGTATCACCACTGCTGAGGTTAATGCTATGCAGGGCTTAACTGCACCTATTGTCTGCCACTATTCCATAGTCTTCATAGGCTCCAAAGAGAGATCTGACCACCATCCCTGAGCCAAACCAGACTCTCTATGACCTTGTGAAAGCCCAGTGACATTTGGTAGGTGCCAGCATCATTAAACAGTCCAACATTTGTTGGCTGCTTTTTTATAGCATCATGAAACTGGAAATGCCAGATCACTATGTTTCTATTATTTTTAAATTGCTTCATTATTTTTTCGGTACAGCAACAATCAGATTTCTAAACTGTTTGTAGCTGAAATACTTCTGAAGTTTTATGACATCCAAATCAGATACTTTTCAATCTTAGCTAATAATTAAAAGCCCTAACATTTACATAATAAATGTTAGTGCTCTATGTGTAGAGCATGCCTTTCGGTGGAGAAACACAAAATGTGTTATAAATATTCATCCAATTTATCACTGTACCATTACTAGGTGGATTTACAGTATGACTGTCTCTATTAAATTTCTAGAGCTTTCCTGGGGATAAAACGGAGGTAAACTTCTTAAGTCAAATGCATCCAATTTTTCTTCTAACAATCTCTTGAAAGACTTGTTTAAGCTGTTCTTTATAGACTGCTTAAACATAAGACTAGTTCCTAGTACATTTACAAAGCAAAAATGCTCCATCTTTAAATCTCTCCTTCCCTTCATGAAGTACTGACTAAAAACCAAAAGGTATATTTTTATTATAACACAGGAATAATAAAACTTACATAGTGCTTCCTATATTCCAGGTACTGTTTTCAAAACTTTACCAATGTTAATTCCCTTAATCCTCTCTCAATATTACTGGGAAGGGTTGTTTATAACATTTCAGTTTTTCTGAATACGTAAGTACAGACAAAACAAGTGACTGAACCCAGGCAGTTTAACTACAAACTAGGTGCTCCTAATCATTACTGTAGGGATATGTATTTGTACCAAGTGTATCCCACTTGATCATCTGTAAGTTGTTTTGCTTTTGTTTAATCATTGACTGCTAACACTAGAAACAGATGACTCTAGGTCAGAACCAAATGGAAGTCTTCAACCCTTTTGAGTTCTGCAAAGGAAAAGATATTTCATAATGTAAGCAACTGAATTTGGAGAAGACTAATCCACATAGCATTTCCAAAGTGTAATGGGAAAAATTTGGATGCTTTTGTAAATTTCAATTTACTTGTCTTTTTTTTTTTTTCCTCAGAGGAACCTGTCTTATGGTATCAACAATATTTTTAAGAAATGGAACACCAAAGAAGTTAAAATATTGCTTCATATTATCTACTTCAATAAGAACCTAGTGAAGCAAGAGGTTCTTGCATTATCTATATATTTCACTGACATGCCTCTTCAATTTGGATATAACACAAATAATGAAAAATTTATTATATATAGTTATATATTATGTTTAGATATAAAATAATTTAAAAACTATTATATAATGAAAAAGTTATATATCTTTGTGTGTGTATATATACATACATATATATGTACACATACATACAAACACATAAAATTAAAGATATAAAGTTAGACAGTAATATAGGATGGTATGTTTTAAGGGGCAAGTCGTTATTGAGAAATATAAAAGTAACTAAAGGAAATCAGAGAGGAAAAACATTTTGGTTAAGTCAGCTTGAGAATAATAACATCATTACTTAGTATTTATATGAGGCATTTGTTGTATTTGTACCTGCTAGATCCCACATATCCCTACAAATAAAGGATCTCTAAAGTGATAACACTTATTCAGTCATGATAAATTTCAAAGTATAATATTATGTAATATGTTTCCAACAACCTATGTCAATATTTCCACTGTAACTCTTCCATTGAAGTCTACTCAGCCTTCTAGATGGGACAGCATATATTATGCATATAATTAGTGCTTAAAAAATTTTCTAAACTATAACAGATGTCTAAAATTTTGGCTGCCATTTACATGCAGAAATTAGTATATATTACACTGCTCTGCATTGTCTTTGCCAAATACAAAGACCCTTTCTTTTTCCCAATTTTTCATTGGAACTCCTTTCTAAATCTGTGGGATTCCCTAACTGAAAAACAAATACTGTCAATTTCTGACCTCACAAATTCTGCCTCAAGTCCAGCCATTAAATGCTACTGCTTCACATAAACAATGACAGAGCACGAAGAAAAGGTGAGGCAATAAAGGTCCTCACCACTGCTGACCACAGTCTCCTTCAGACAGATCAACTCTGTACTTGAACAAAATGTGCTCAATGACACTGGCTCTGTCCCCATGGAGAAAACACTCCCCTCCCTGCCCCACCCCCCTGCCTATGACAATTTGCTAAAATTGTGCACTGCCATCAGCTCTCTCAGACTTGAGGCAGCAGCGAGGGGAAAGACAATTGGCTCATGAGCCCAGAACATGTTTCTATTGGATGGACTGCAGCAGCATAAGCAGTAAGGGTAAAGAAAATCTCTTGAGGCAAAAAAAGCAGTATCACAACACAGGTTATCTGAGCCTGTCTCCTCCTCTGCACTCCACCCCCATACCTAGAGAATTTCACTGGTTTTCTAGGGCACTTCCCCAAATAGCTAAAGTAATACTCAACAAACTACCTAAAAATTACCACTGAGAATAAAATAGAAAAGTCTCAGAATTTTTAGAATCATTTCATATACAGTATGTGTCTAGTATCCTTGAATAGTTTTTCAGAAAAAGATCCATATTAACAATAAACATACAAATAAAAATAGATGACAACTATAAACTATGGAACTTGTACCAAGTATCTACAGATGAGTCTATATAGCAAAAGGGTATTGAAGCCATCACGTTAAGCACAGATACTTGAAAGAGCTTAGTCATCACAAGGTGCTCTGTTCTAAATGGCAATCAGAAGCTGTAGCGCATATTCTTAAGTGCTTAGTTAAGATGAAAAGTATGGAAATGTTGGGCCTCACAGGAGTGTCAGCCATGGCAACACAGTTTTTTTAAACAAACCAGAATGTGAACGTGAGAGGGAAAAGCACAGAAGGTTGTCACATGATTTTTTTTTTTTTTTTCTTGCTATCATACCAACAACATTTAGGCTGAAAGCCTGGATCTGCTAAACACTCTGCCCGGGTGCATTAAGTGAGTAAACAAATATATCTGTGATTTCTACACTCTCTACCTGTGCTGAGAACAGGTGGCTTTTATTAGAAATAGTTGTTGTATCTTCCTTTGTACTTTGTACATGTTCCTCTCCTAATACTGGGCACTGTTTACACATCTTCCTTCCCTGGTGACAGCCTCCAGAAGGAGGCTCATGCCCACAGTCTATATCAGGCCAAGAAAACCCCATAAGTGTTTACCAAGTGAATGAGTCCTGACTATATTTCAGAATATAGGATATTCTGTCCAATAAAACAGTTCTCAAACATTCCTTTTGCATCTTTTTCAGGGTCCATAAACTGACATACTATAGCCCCATTTTTTTCTTCATTCAAATATATTTTTCTCTCCCCTAGTCTTCTACCATTTCCTCCTTTTCTCAGTTAACTGCTTACTACTGTTATCCAAGTACGAATTTGTGGCTCTGCTCCCACCTAAGTAAACAATATGGTCACCTGTTAGATGTATCTGTATCCTAAGCTTGTAAGCTTCTCATATACACAAGCCTTAGAGATAAGCACAGAGAAACAGTCCCAGGAGTTGACATGGAAAAAGCAAATACAGTCCCAGCTCAATGGTTAAAAATCACATGAACTGAAATCAGAAAGTTGCTTGTTCAAATCCCAACTTTGATATTTAAGAGCAGTGAGACTTTGGGTTAATTACTCAACCTCATTGAATTGTAACTTCCTCTTCTACGAAAATGAGGATAAGAATACCAGGCTAGGGATGACGTGAATATTAAATGGGGGAATAAATACAAGGGCCTCAATTATGGTCTGGTACTCAGAAAAGGAAAATGACCAGGCACTCTCACTCTCCTAGCACGTTCTTTACCTTGCAACCCCTGGTTCCCATCACCCAGGTCAATTTCTCCAGAGACGCTTGAAAGCATCCTTTTCTCCTGTTCCTTCAACATTCCTTTGTCAGAGTTTGCCAGCTCACCATCAAGTTAAAACCTCCTTTAATGAACTAACCCAACAAAGCCTCTAGTAAATCTTTTTTTTTTTTTTTTTTTGAGACAGAGTCTTGCTCTGTCACCCAGGCTGGAGTGCAGTGGCGCGATCTCGGCTCACTGCAAGCTCCGCCTGCCGTGTTCACGCCATTCTCCTGCCTCAGCCTCCCGAGTAGCTGGGACTACAGGCGCCCACCACAACGCACGGCTGATTTTTTTTGTATTTTTAGTAGAGACGGGGTTTCACCAGGATGTGTTAGCCAGGATGGTCTCGATCTCTTGACCTCGTGATCTGCCTGCCTCAGGCCTCCCAAAGTGCTGGGATTACAGGCGTGAGCCACCGTGTCCAGCCGCAAATCTCCTTTAATGAATTAACCCAAACGAAGCCTCTAGTGAATCTCTTTTAATTAACTAACCCAAACGAAGCCTCTTTCACTGGACTATAGTATAGTTTAGTGCAATGAAAGAACACATATCCAGGAACCAATGAGACCTGTGTTCATTGTAGCTCTCTCACCCGCTAGCTACACGACCTTATGCAGGTACTCAAAACTCCCTGCCCAAGCCGTACCTTCACTTGGGAAATTGTGTTCAAGAAACAGTAGCTCCTAAAGTAGCTGTGACAAAGCTTTCCTCAGGCCAAAGAATCAACTCATGTTCATTTCACTTACCATTAAGAAACTGGGCATCTGTTTTTAAAAGGAGTTGATATTAAAAGTAAATCATTTTAATAGGTTAAATTTGATTATGAGAAGTGACCCTTTTCAAATGTCACTTACTAAGGAAATTTTCTTTCACTTTCCCTCCCTTCTTCTTTTCTTGCCAAGTAGAATAAACTCACAGTAGTGAATTCAGCACCTCCCAAGCTATATTATAGGTAATTTCTACAAGTCTGTCTACCGTTCTTGATTAGGAATTATATACTTTGGCAACCTAAGCATTTAAAATAAATGTCTGTAGAATGAATAAGAGACAGAAGGGCATTTCTGGGTGTCCCAGCTATCACATCACTTGACAATACTGTAAAGCTTAGTCACTGGTCCTTGACCATCCATGACTGTATATTATAAATAAAAAATTCCTACATCCAGCCTCCACTCCCAGAAATTCTTATTTAGATAGTTTTGGCTGGCTCCCAGGCATAAGTGTATTTTAAAGGCTCCCCAGATGATTCTAATGACAGCTACTCCGAAGACCACAGGTTGGTTTACATATACTAACACACATTCTCATTTACCAATCAACCACAACCTTTTCCAGAGTTTTTTTAAACTCTGTTTTTGCCAGTGACTTCAAGATAACTGCTAATGTTATCTGACTGTCAGTTAACTGATACTTCTGTTTTTAAATTATCCATTTTCCAAATAGCTGGTTTCATATACACTGGGGAAAAGGGCACTCAAGTGCAATGGACGGCATAAAAAGCTACTGTTCCCTTGGGCATATAATCCTGGACAGGGTCTCAAGACCAGGAACACCTGCATAATCACAGGGTTATTTCTAAACAGCTTGTTTACAAGAAAGAAAATATTTCAAGGGAAAAGGGGGGATAACAGATCCACAACATCAATGTACCCGTGAAAGCCCTTATTCTTTTAAAAATATACTCAACATACACAGTACACTTAAGAAAGAGTGTATTATCAGTGTTATTTATAGCAAATTAGGTAAGTAATAATAGATTCTATATAATTTAGTATTCTTATCACCCATCAAGGGCTAGAGGTCTTAGGCAGTTCCTATGTTAACCTGACAATATTGCTTTTATAACTCAATTTTAAGTTGCTTAAGCTCAAGTTAAAAATTTCATAGCTATAGCAAATGTTTATAAAAGTAAAGTGGCATATTATAAAATTTCAAGTAAGGAGATAAGATGTCTCAACAGGACTGCTGCTGTTTGTTTAGGAAGACAATTAGTACTATCAATAGAATCCTCTCCTCAGTGGCCTGTTCAAAGGTAATTACAATGTCTACCATTAACTCTCACAATAATATGCAGCATTTATCCTCATGGCAATCCCATGAGGTATTCTTATTAGCCTCATAGTACAAATCAGGAAACTGCAGTTCCCAGAGGTTAAATATCTCATGTAAGGTCCTGACAACATTAAGTTATGAAGTTAGGAAGTACTAGTAATGTCAGGGTCAGCATGCATTCCACCATTTTGTAGCCAGAATGAAAGTGGCCTAAATAATCCAGGGATTGAAGGAAAACTTTGTCATTCCTGCTTGTTTTCAGATACAACAAATGATTTTACTACAATAGAGATGGAAAATGAAAATTGATAACGTGCTTCTCCCATTAGAAGTCATCAAAAATTAAGTAAGAACGGGTGGGTGCAGTGGCTCAGGCCTGTAATCCCAGTACTTTGGGAGGCCAAGATAGGAGAGTCACTTCAGCTCAGAAGCTTGAGACTAGCCTAGGCTACATAGTAAGACCCCGTGTCTACAAAAAAATAGAAAAAAATAGACATATGTGGTGGCACACATATTTGGTCTCAGCTACTTGGGAGAATTGCTTGAGCCTAAGAAGTTGAGGCTGCAGTGAGTCATGATTGCACTACTATACTCCAGCCTGGGTGACAGAGCAAAAGCCTGTCTCAAAAAAAAAAAAAAAAAAAAATTAAATAAGAAGTCCCTTTTGTTTTTCTTAGAATAATAACAGAGTATACCTACTTTCTGAAATTGTTGTAGAAGAGCTAGATATCTAGGTCAGAAATACAGTATGTGTAGACACAGATGCAAAAGAGAAGGCAGAACAATTAATTCATTGTTTTCTAAGCTAGGAGAAAAAAGGTAATAATAGATGAGACAAAAGAAACAGGAGGAGGGGGAGGGAAGGAAGAATGATGAAGGAAGAAGAAGGCAAGGCAAGGCAGGCAGAAGTGGTCTCACCTTGAATATATTTTATACCAAATTGCAGAACAGCTCACTTGTATATTTATTTACCTACTGTATGGTGAGACCTCTCGTGCTCTGTGCTATGGGACAGTGGAAACACAAAATGAACTAGAAACCTATCCTAAGAAAGGAAACAAGGCACGCATATAAATAGCTATTAATAGAATATAAGGTTATAGGGCAAAGAGTGTCACAAAAGACATTCAGATAAAGAGTTCTTGTCATTTTAAAGACAAGGGGACTATTTCCATTTAGAAGTATCAGGTAATAGCTTCAAAAAAGAAGCTAAATTTACACATGAAGAGTTGGAAAAGATATCTAGGTAGAGGAAATATCATAGATTGGGGCATCAGTGACAAGTAATAAATCTGTAATAAGAGCAGCAGGAAACAAGTTTGAAAAAGCACCTAGAAAAGTCTAGCTTGGGGAAGGTTTCAAATACTGTATTACAGATTGTCTACTTCCTTTTGTAAGCCAGAAAGAGCCACTGAATGGGGTGGAAAGGACATTAGCAAAGCTGTACTTCATGAATTCCTCAGACAAGAATGTAAGAGGGCTTGAAGTGGCTAAGAGCCTGGAAAGGGGAGACCAATTAAGTAATTATGTTAACAGTCCAGGCAAGAGGTAACAGACTTTACCATTGTCCAGATAATAATCCCAGACCCATCTTTCATAATCTCCCACTTTACTCCTTTTCTAATGCATACTAACACACATACACTCCATATTTTTGCCTCATTTGATTCTATTAGATAATTTTAATGTATGTTTTTTGAATGTGACATATTCAGCCATAATATTTAAAAACAATAATTTACTACACACCCTAAAAGAATCCTAACCTCTCCTGAAATTAAACATGAAAGGTCTTTTTTAATCAAAAAAAAAACTGTGCTATACTAATATATTACATGCACTAACATAAAGAGAAAGAATGAGTAGATGGGCCTAACTTTTAAACAACTGTTCTGAAACTGTTTCAAAAATCATAATTGAGTGACTAAGTTCTATGTTATTCGAAATAGGGCCCAGTCTCTACATGCAACTGTTTTTGCCTGTTTCCAAAATTACGCATATCTTGTTTCATAGCACTTACCTATAACTCAAAATAATTTCAAATTTCATTTTTAAAATATGGCTCTGAATTTACAATGCATTTCTTTTGTACTGTAGTTGGGCAACTGTTCTTGGTTTGTTTTGATTTTTTAAAAATACATTGTTAAAAAATATAAATGAATAAATTGTGGTTTGAAAAGACTAGCGAGTGAATTTGTTTTAAATAATAATCTCTGAAAGAGTAGAAAATTGGCTGATAATAAAATGAACTGATTACACAAACAAAATAGAATTTCTTCTAAAACCAGTATTCCACATTACAGACTACTGATTTTTGCTAGTTTACTAGTTTATGGTGGGGGGAAGGTTCCTCCCTACATGTGTGAATTGGTAAAAGCACTGGAGCTCACATGACACACAGTAGGAAAGTATTTATAGTATGTTAGTCAATAGGGTTATTTTAAGGAAAGATTAAAGAAGATTACCATGAAAGGACCAAGAAATACTTTAAATAGATTCAAGTAAAGTTTAAAGATTATCAGCGCTTTATTATTTATGCTTAAAACATAGATAAAGAAAATGTGGCATATATACACCATGGAATACTATGCAGCCATAAAAAAGGATGAGTTAATGTCCTTTGCAGGGACATGGATGAAGCTGGATATCATCATACAGCAAACTAACACAGGAAGAGAAAACCAAACACTGCACATTCTCACGTGTAAGTAGGAGTTGAACAATCAGAACACATGAACACAGGGAGGGGAAAATCACACACCAGGGCCTGTCGGGGGAGGGGGGCTAGCAGAGGGATAGCATCAGGAGAAATACCTAATGTAGGTGACGGGTTGATGGGTGCAGCAAACCACCATGGCATGTGTACATCTATGTAACAAACCTGCACATTCTGCACATGTATCCCAGAACTTTAAGTATAATAATAATAATAAACATATTCTCAATCATTTGAAACCTAACAGGTCTTAGAATGGAATGCCAATGTTCTTATCTCCAAGATTTTTTTAAACTGGGGAAACTTTCAGATTAGACAATCCATTTTGGCAGTACATCACATCCTATTACATGTGCCAACAGCATTGCATTATTATATTTTCTCTTTGTATTGTCCGGCCAGCTTACTACTTAACCATGAGTGTATTTCTGTCATTTTTTTCCTTTTGCTGTTTTCCCAATGTTACACTTAGGAACATGCTATACCCCCATGAGTTTTTCTTTAATAGATTTCTATGGGTCCACCATGGAAAAGAAATTGTTAATTCATACAGACCATTTCTTGTACTTCATTTATACTAAATACTGTTCAAGCAATTGAAAAGATGGCTCATTACAATAAACAGGTAATCCCCAAACTTTTTTGAGAATCTTAACTCTGTTATCTGACAAACTACCAAAAGCAAAACAAAAACAAACAAAAAACAGAAGAAAAGGTGGAATAGGGTCAAGGTAGGGCAGCAATAAAGCTTAATATAGGATATATTACAGAAAATAGATGAATGTTAATATGAAGTGTGCTGTAAAACCAGGGTGGAAAAAATGCAGAGGAAAGACAGACTGGGAGTGGAGCACTTTCAAAAGCAGATTCAATTAACCTGAAATGATGATATGAGTTAAGTGTACTAACTACATTATGCCAATGAGGAAATTAAAGCTCAGAGAGGTGAAAGGATTTGCCTAAGATCACACAGTAGCAAATCAGGTCTGATATCAAGTCTGAGCATTATGTCTTCTATAACAGTGGTCCCCAACCTTTTTGGCACCAGGGATCAGCCTCGTGGAAGACAATTCTTCCCTGGACTGGTGGTGGTGGAGTGGGGGATGGTTTGGGGATGATTCAAGTGCATTACATTTATTATGCACTTTATTTCTATTATTATTACATTGTAATATATAATAAAATAATTATAACACTCACCATAATGTAGAATCAGTGGGAGCCCTGAGCTTGTTTTCCTGCAACTAGATGGTCCTATTTTGGGGTGACAGGAGACAGTGACTGATCATCAGGCATTAGATTCTCATAAAGCGTCTCCAACCTAGATCCCTTGCATGTACAGTTCACAATAGGGTTCACGCTCCTATGAGAATCCCACACACTGTCACTGATCTGACAGGAGGCAGAACTCAGGTAGTAATGCCAGCAATGTGGAGCAGCTGTAAATAGAGATGAAGCTTCATCTACTCACTGGCCATTCACCTCCTGCTGTGCGGCCCAGGGTTGGGGACCCCTGCTCTGTAACACAGCTGACTTCCCAGGAATTAAAAAAGCCAGGAGGACCTGATAGGTAAAATGGCAGTAACTAAAACCACACAGGTGTGAACATTCCTGCTAGGAAACAGACAGTAGCTAAAGCAATCTGTTTGGGGTAAAGGCTTTGTTCAGGGGAGGTTAAGTTCAGAGTTAATGCAAGAGTTAAGTGAAAGTAACATCAATGCCAGGTTAAGAACTCTACAATATAAGCAAAGATAATCCATCCATCCAATGCTCTTGCTGAGGCCTACTTGAATTTCAGGAAGATACTCCTTAGTGAAGATGACCTAAGGATACAGAAAGACTGCACTCATTAAGAGAAGTCAAGAGTAATGACTGATTGTCTGGTTATATAGGACCTAACAATCCAAGACAAAACAGCTGCCTAAATTGTTCAAGTGGGGTAGCAAGATAAGCTAGCACACAAATGTCTTCTGTGAAATACAGCACCAAAATGCTTGAGAAGAAAAAACAGACAAACATTAATTACGACTATTATCATTTGATAAACAGCACAACAGTTGGCCTGCATTTTATTTAAACAAAAAGTTTACAATAATTTATATTATGCTACAAAATAATGAAAATGTACTAGTCACTCCATTAACCTTGAAGCAATAACATGTCTGCTATGAAATTTTAAACTTTCAAAATATTTCTCACAGGATAAAAACTACATATCCATATTTTTGTTTTATAGACTGTGAATATAATAATTAAATAAAAGCTGAAGGCTGGGCATGGTGGCTCACGCCTGTAATCCCAGCACTTTGGGAGGCCGAGGCAGGTGGATCACGAGGTCAGGGGATCAAGACCATCCTGGCCAACATGGTGAAACCCATCTCTACTAAAATACACACAAAAATTAGCCTGGCGTGGTGGTGCATGTTTGTGGTCCCAGCCACTCGGGAGGCTGAGGCAGCGGAATCGCTTGAACCTGGGAGGTGGAGATTGCAGTGAGCCGAGATAGCTCCACTGCACTCCACTCTGGCAATAGAGTGAGGCTCCCTCTTGGGACAAAAAAAAAAAAAAAAAGAGAAAAATTAACTATAGATGATGAAGGGAGAAAATTACCATTTATTGTTTATGCTCTTCCAGGAGTAGTGGACATAACACCCATCTAAAGGTCTCCCAGAGTCAGGCTCCATCTGACACTTGTCCCTGTTTATTTTCTGTATAGTACTTGTCATGCCTGTAATTATGTGGCTTATTTATGTGTTTATTTATCAACTAATTCCTGCACTAGGGAATAAGATCCGTGAGGGCAGGGGCCCTGTTTCACCTAGCTTAGAGTGTGCCACAGAGTGCTGAACAAAGGAAAGACTAAATCTCACATTATTCTGTCCAGGATTCTATAGCACCAGTACTGTTACTCCCCACTTTGCTGACAAGGATTCAGACATCCTGTGAAATTAAATAATTTGTACAAGGTCACAGAACAATTAAGGTGTCGGAGACATCTGCATGATGCATATGTACCGTATAAACAAATTTGGCAGGCTATATTCAGAACTAAAACAGTGTTAAACTGAAATTCAAATAGCTAGTGGTGTTTAAAAATGCAGCAATTAAGCAAACAGTCTGTGGACGACTCTTCTCACTGTATATAAATATAGTCAGACAGACTTCTTATAGCTTTCATCACAGTACACTTTAGTTAAAATATGTATTTCACACTAATTGACTATGACTATTTTGCAAATTATAAACAATGTTATCTGTTACCCTTTGGATGAAATTGTGAAGAAAATCTATCCAACAATCTTGGTTTTTAAAACGGTAGGTTCGTTTTGGAAAACCATGTAGGATGAACTGAATGTCAGTGATAAAAACAGATTTATGACTAAATTGGTTACTCTCAATAACCGCTGGAATAGCTTAATAAATTAGACACTTTTTTCAGTACAGTTCTCAGAAAAAATTATTTAAAATAATTTCATATCTCCTACTAAAAGCGATAAAGAAATTACCTCTGAGAAAACAATTTCTACAAAGAACTAGTGAACTACATAATGCTGAAATTCACTGTGCCAACTATAGCTCACGCACAGGAAAGGGGAACATATATCCACAATGTGTTGTTAATACTCTATTTATATTTATCCATTAACAAATATATATATTAGGTATCTACTTGCTTATCATTATGCTGGGTGATGCAGGATAGAAAAAGAAACACAAAACGCAATTCCAATTGGTAAAGAAAGCTAGCTATAGAAGACATCAATGGAAGGTAACTTCATGAGAAACACTCTCAAGAAGAGGTACAAATAATGCTGGGATACTAATAGTCAAATGATATTCTCTCAGACCTGAATCATATTTCACCCTAACATTCATTTCCTAAAGAAGCTAAGTCAATGGCTTTCTCACCCAGTGTTTCAGTACAGTTCCAGAGTCTTTTAGCTCTTTGCTGCTATTCTTGGGTAGATTCAATGCTCAGAAAGTAAAAGGCCTAAAATTATCATGCCCATTAAAAGTCATCTGATACCTACGATTAGTCTTGGATACCAAGAAATTCTCTAAGATAGACTGTAGCTGCATGCTAATTTGTAGTTCTAAGCTACATTCCAGATTTAAAAGCCATTCATTGGCCAGGGGCCCTTTCTACTCTCAGTCCACTGGGAATACAATGTCTATTTTCCAGCAGTTCAGGACTATTTAGAAAGCAGGTATGCATGGAAAAGGGATTTCAGGGAGGAATGACAGAAGTCAAGGAGACCGGCCAGGGAGGGTTGGGTGAGAAGACAGAGATGTTTATGTAAAGGAGTTCTGGTACCTTCCTATGGGAGGCATCTTGGCAAGAGATTCTGGGCTTCTTTTAGGAGGTACCTTGAAGCAATAAGACAGCAGCACTCTAGAAACTTAAGATCCAAGGCAACAAATTGTACACCATTTTAAAAGCTAGAAAATTCAACTAGCCATCTGTACAAACATGTTTTCCTGTTAAAAACAACAAAAAAAGAAGACCTTTGGGATTTTCTACTCAGAATACTTCTCAGGAATATTTTTACATCTCATATAAAGTTTCCCTGACATTACTGCAAAAAAGTGGGAGTAGCTACCTTTCAGAAGAACGTGTTTGTATTGCCAGAACACAGAATATTCTGAAAGGTGCTTTTGTAATATATCTTCCTTCTTTGTGTATATCTTACCCATCCGGAGATTATGGCTCACCCAGTTAAGGCTATTACATAATTTTGCCAAGCAGGACAAAAATAGAAAGGGGTTAAGGATAAATGTTAAAACAGACATATATTATTCAAAATCTCAACACTAAGGCTTTGAATGTTTTGTTTTACTTCTTGTTGGTGCTTTTAAAAAGTAGAAATTCTGGGATAGTAGTTTATTCAGAGGCAGAAGTAGGATAAGTATGCTGATTTTCAAAAGCATTCCATTCATTTTTGGAGTTTTTAAAAAGCACATGAAATGTAAATATGTACAAAGGGCTCAATTTGTTTAACTCTGTCTCCCATTAACACCACTCCAATGGTTTTAATATCAATTTCAGTTCTGAATTTTTATCTCAGAAATGAGCTCTGAAATTGATAATAAAAGTATTACATAGAAATAAGTGAAATACATATTAACATATGTCTAATGTTACCTAAGCAGGGGATTATATTTAAAAAAATATTAAGGCCCATCTTCAGGTACTTCTTGCGGAGATTTCTGTTCATGTTGCACTACGTAAAGAGAAAAGAAGTCTCTATGCCACTACTTACTATTTATAAATGTCAACTGCTTCTCCATAATGTAATCATACTTTTTTTTTTTGCACAAAATGACAGGACTTAATGATGAGCTCTGTATTTGAAACCCATGTTCAGTAAAAGAAACGACAGTTTGCAATTTATTGATATTATAGAAACAAAGAAAGTGCCAATACTTTACTACCAATTCCCTGCAAACTCAGCCTTTCCCACCAAAAGAGAATTGGAATGCATTCATCAGAATTTTCAAAATGTGCTTCCCTGTTAGCCCTGTGAGATGGGGGTGGGTACGGAATAGACAAACAGATTCAGCAAGCCAGAGGCAATTGAATGTACTTCTCAGTGCTTCCAACTGGGATGTCAGCACTTTACTAATCAAATTTGCCTTTTCACCTCTCATGTATATTCTATTTTTCATCTTGAATTATACCAAGGTGTTTTCTATAGGAAATATCACTACAATAACGTCTCGCATGTGTTTAGCAATATGCTGCACATGTCAGGCAGGAGCTAAATGCAGAGAATAAAGAAGCATGTAGAATTAAGCCCCCAACACTGTCGGCCTTCCTCTCAAAAGTTTTCTGGAGCTGTATGAAATACTGCTTCCCATGTGATTTTCAGGAAAGCTTTACGGACCAAGTTTTCAAATGCAAATAACAAGGTCAAAAGGAGGAAGGTTTATAGGTATGAAGAACTGGAAGAAAAAATGAAAACGTAGAAAGAAGGTCATAAATTTGAAAGGTAGGGTCAAAAATCTGTGAACAGAAGTTTAAGCAGTTACATAACATCTGTCCTTGCTATGAAGATTTCATGGTTCAAACTTAGAATCATTATTCATTTTAGGTAAGGTTTTAATTTATCTAAGAAAGGGCAACTTAATGTGTAATATTATGCTGCAACATTCCTTTAAAACTGAAAAAGGAGAGAGTGCTTAATAGTAGGAACTCAAAAAGCAGAAAGATGTATTCAGGTTCAAATCCCAATTTTGCCATTTACCAGCCCTGCGGCCTTGTACATAGCACTTAATCCTCTAAACCTCTGTTTCCTCATCAATAAAATGGGAATAACTATACTATCTCCCTGATAAGGTTATATAAGAGGATTTAAATGAACATTTGTGTAAAGTCAATACCTTGCACCTAGAGAACACAGGTGGAGTATAGCTGTTGTTCTTATTATAAGTTTATCTAGGCTGAAGTGCAGTGGTGTGAAACTCCATCTCAAAAAAAAAAAAAAGAGATGCATGACTGTATAAAAGGGTATGTATAAAGACTGATCCCCATTTAAATCTATGAAATATTTCATGTCAACTGTTTAAAAGCACGTGAATTAGGCTCTAAACCAGAAAAGGTTTATTATTAATCTTTATTAATAATGTCTACATTCATATTTTCCAGTAACTCAGAAACTATTCCTCCACCACTTCACCTTCCTTCTTTACCCTTATGTTAGAACATGATTCATTGTGTGTGATAAAGATATTTCTTCATTTAGTCACTTCATCTACCTGAATACCTGTGTAAATAATGCACACGCAGGCTACCAGATGTGCTGCCAGATACCTACTGAATATCATTAATAAAGCTTCCAGATTTCCAGCTCTAGCTTTCAACTGCTAGGCCTCTGAACCAGAATCAGTGGTCATTTCCCAGGAATTCTATGCCCCTTTCTATCCTACCCTTTTCCCATACAGTACCTAGTCATACCTCCTCAAAGTCAGAAACTTTAGATTGGACCTAGGTAGGTAAAGGTAAGAGCTGGAAGTCTGAAGCACTCACAATCAAGGGAACCGCACTTGGCATAGAAATTGAGAGCAAAGAGAAGACAGACATATATTGTTTCACTCAACTATGGGACTGGGACTGGTAGGGTTAATAAAAGCTGAAAAGCTAAAATCCGTAACTACTGACATTTATTATACCATTCTCATTTCTCAAGTCCTGTTTGTAAAGCACCGGTATGAAAAGAGCCTGATATTTTAATGTTATGTGTTCCACGGACCTTTGTAAATTCCCAAATGGACAAATACTCCATCCTTCTTACCACAGTTATGGCTTATGTGAACAGTCAACAAAGATATCTTGAAGAGGGTGGCCAACTAGATGCCTTCTCCAGCTGAGTCCTCAAGCCAACTCAGAGCACCTGATGTAAATTTCCTCCCAAGGACCAAAAACAATCAATTACATGTAATGAATCTTTGGGACAGTTCCTGAATGTTAAAAACCAGAAATCTAAACTACAAGAATGTCAAGGGTCTAGTGAAATCCTGTTGGCCCATAAAACAATGCCCAAGGCCTGTGGTTCTGAGAATGGATTATTTTACAGGGAGCTGTAAGCCATCTAATCTTTATTTTTACTTTTACCTTTCTCACTAATTTATGGAAAAGCCTTGGTAAACTGGCTTACCACTCTTCATCTAAGTTATTAATAATATCATCTCATCCTTTACTTAGACTACTAGAAATAAATTCATACAAATATACCCACAGAGCATATATGCATGTGTGTACACATACTTATATTTATAAATATATATACACACAATTTATTTCTTTTAAATATAATTATAAAATTAAAAGAGTCATAACTGCTCAGGAAACATATGGATTAGAAAGATACAACGGCACTTTACCTAGGTAAGGTTGAACTATTCAGCCATAAAAGCTTTCTGTGACTTCTGATGAAAAGGACAAAAATCCAAAAACACAGTAAGGACAGTTTTAAGAGACAAAGATGATATATGAGAAAGGAACACTTTTACAGAATATCTGCAACAGTGAAAAATAATTAAAAAGAGTGACTAATCAGATTTTGGTCCTTGACTACATGAAGTCATGACTTTTGAAGAGGGGAAACATAGTTTCATTTAGTCCTTTCATATTTTAATTTTTAGAAGACAAATTTGATTTTAATATTTTAAGTCTTGAATGTAGACAATTTCCTTCTTTCCAAGAATTTGCTTTATTAGCTTTCATTTAATAACAGTATTACATTCAACACAAACTGCAATACTGTCTTGTACTTGGTGCAGGGTTATGCTACCGCAGTGATATAAAAATAGCAAAGACCAAAAAAAAAAAAAATACACAGCAGACTGGAATAGCTTAAAAATTGAAACTTTCAGATAAAGCGCTCTGAAATAATTACAAAAGATACAACACCTGATTCTTGGCTGTAAGACAGATCTTCCTTCATTATATAATATTAAAATTACCTGACGGATTCATAATTTTTCCTTCTTAGAACTAAAGACTATTAAAGCTATACTGGGTCTCAGAAGGGTTCAAAATTCAAGCTGCATTGGCCTGCTGTGTCTGTTTACTTCATCTATTTTTATAACACTGCAGTAGCCAGATCCAACTTACCAAATACCTGCTTCAACATTCTGCACCACATTGATTCAAGAAATAAAATTTATGAGTAAGAAAGCTGCAAACTATGTTTCTAACAAATCAATCTATACTATTAAAGTCAGGGCCATAAGGAAATAAAAACTATAAATATGCTGCTTTAAAAACTCTAAAACGTTGCCTAAAAGGATTTTAGTGTTTTTTTCAAACTTTTTTTTTTTCCTGCCAAGTAAGGCACTTGCCTACTTTACTTGTGTGAAATAACCCAAGTTGCTATTTTCAGTGTGCAAGCCCTAAGTGTCTGTATCAATTCTCAACAGGTATCTTGACACACCAACAGGATGTTGAGATAGATGTATCATCTGTACAGCAACTTATTACACATACTATAAATTATTTAATAAAATAAATCCTTGACCATGAACATCTTTCATGCCAAACAGTAATGCCAAATCTAACTTTTACTTTGTGAAGCATTTCTAACAATTCAATGTACCCAAGAAAAATCCACTTGAGAGTGCTGACAGAATGGGATTTGCCAATTAAAAGTTGTTGCCATAGAAACAGGCTTTAATATGTTCTATGAAAAATATGAACAGGTTATGCTACCTCTTCAGTCATCTATACTTGAACATAAAATGTGAAAAACACAATTAGAGAAGGGTGCAACAGTTTCCCAAGAGAGCATCAAACGCATTCTCTTGTTCTTAAAAAAAGTTCCTTTTTTTCAACCAAAAATGAACACATGCTCTACTTTCTTGAATTTTTTCATAGATTATTTGACTAATATATCACTTCACTGTATGGTATGATTTTTCTTTTTCTAGAACTGAGCTTTTTTTTCCCCAAAGTACTCTAGATTTATATCTTATTAAAATCTTCAAATACTGTGCTCTTTGAAAAATAACTTTAAAAATATCTTTTGAACTACCCAAGGGGAAGATCATTACAAAGCATCCTTTGACATTCTAAACATTCTAAATACCACATGTTAAAAATATTTCAAGTATATCATTGAATGTTCCCGACTGTTGACTCAAGGGATTAATATGGGATAGACTTCAGCCAGATGACCATAACCAGCCACAGGACATAAAATAGTGAACTACTCTATCACTTTTATTACTGTTTTACTAACACGGCCCATGACAAGAATTCTAGACATAGTGCTATTAGTCTTCAGGTGGTGACCCAGAAGATAAATATTAATGTTTGGTAGAAATTCTATCATGCATTTTCCAGATTGCACCACTTCAGTATCACTCTAAAAGGCAAGTGGCACATTTAAAATTTGATTTTTGAAAGTATCAATCTATTAGCATGTGTCTTGATTTATTATGCATAAAATGAAAATATCCTATGACTATGAAATTTAAAATTATTTATTCCTTTATCAGTTGAGGGTAGAGTTACCCAACATGTAAAAAGGTACTGCATAGAATACTTCAATTAATACATTAGTATTAATTGTCCATCATTAATTATCCAGAAATAGCATGATTTGATATAATTAAAATCCATGAAGATTTTAACATCTAATGTCTAATTTAGATGAAAGAAAGCAGTTGTTAAGAAAGAGGAGAGTGATTTTTTTAAATCAAAGAACTAAAATATTACAAAGTATCTGAGAGTACCAGTCCTTCCTTTCTCTATACCCTGTGGGCATTTTCCCCACTCTCAGAGAGGATTAAAGAAGTACCTTATTTACTTAAGGAAACAATGGCTCTCAAAGATTTAATGTAAGAGAGGCCTAAATACGAGAAGAAATATTTTTTTAAAAGGCATATTTTTAAAAATACCTCAAACTTCATTTAAAAACATGCACCTTAAGCCATTTGTCTTTCAAATTACAGCAAAGATGCAAATCACATCTCAAAACTAAGTATTGCTACCAAATGGAAAGGGTTCTTTTCCTGAGATTTCTACTAGGGATGTATAATCTCTCTTGTGTTACACATAAAGTGTAAATAATTCTGAAAATTACACCATAGTTATTTGACCTTCTTTTCATGCTTAAAGAATAAATAATAATTATCTGAATAAGCTTTACGGGAACATTTCCATTGAGGAATCAAATCTGCAAGCAATACTCAAACAACTGGCCCACTCAGGACCACAGCCTATCTAATGGTACAAAGTTTGGAAATACAAACTCCGGACAGCATAGGTTTATAAAAGTGAACATTTCAAAGCAACACAAAAGAATGTCTGTTTTATCAGGCAAGAATGTTCTCTGCAAATTAAGATTTCAAAGTTTTAAAATCAAAAGTTGGAAAACAAACATCATATAAAACCTGCACCTGCCAGTGAATGTTGGAAATGACCTGCTTAAATGCCTGTCTGACTTGGTCACTAACCAGCACTGTGACAGGCTGCCTAAAAGGATGTTAAATATGCTCATTGCAATCTATTTGCCATGTAGTTTCTTTTTCTAAGATATGTTGTTCTATAGTATTGTCATTAAACCCACACCTGAAGTTTGATGGTTTTTAAATGGCAATCAAGTGTGATTTTTTACAAATGTAACTTCTAAAAACCAATCTGAATTTAGTTTGAATATTTTTCAAACTGCATACATTTTATTTTCAATTATCTTTCTGTAACTCTCTAGTCAGGCAAAAACCCAGAAGCAACAACTTCTGAGGATAAAGGGTTATTTTATATGCCAAAAAATTTAATGCCCTGATAATATGGATAAAAAGCCTAACTATTGGTGGCTACTCCAATCGTTATGCTTTTCTCTAGGAAAAATAAAAACATTTCCTCTAGGCAGTTTGGTACATTCTGCCTCCATGGATCACCCTTCCCAAAGTGTAACTTTTCTTAAAAATAAAACATTACAAACTTCTGTTGTAGGCTAAGCATATGGAGTCTATAATAATTCAAATATAAATCATTTACATTTTACATTTTGAAAAGTAACATCAAAATGTTTGTTACTTCATTACCCAAATAACTAATACACATTGCAAAGCCAAATTCTCATTTAACCTGGATAAGTAATACATCTAATAGGTAATAAATCTAAAACTCCCTTTAATAGTATGAATTTATTTAGGTGCCATGAGTACAATATAGATCTGCTAATGTCCATTACATAGAACAGGGATTTGAGGTGAGTGAAGATGAAATTAATTTCTCTTCATCACAGATTAAAGATGCACCCTTCCACATTAATCATTCTTGCTAGGTGTTATTTTTCCAACATGGCAGCAATATAGTTTTCAAGGTAAAAGGATCCTGAAATGTATCATAACATGTCCACATTCTGAAAAGTATTCATCTATCACCTCAGCATGAATACAATGCACAGCTGCCCAGATGATTCTACAAAAACAACTCAGGAGGGATCACTTGGGAATTAGCTCCATGGCAGCTATTCCACAGGCATAAGAAACCTTTGTTGCTTTTGTTACAATGACTCCTTTACACCAGCTCATCTAGTCTAATATAATGTATTCCACACTCATGGAACAGTAATTCTCTAATTCTCTATAACCAAGGTTTCATATCTTTGCTGTTTCCGGAATACCCTTGGGCTCTGTACAATGCATATAAACAGCTCTTAAACTATGGTGAGGCATGACACAAACACCTCTGTATGCTACAGACTCACTCTCCAGAAAACTGTACACGTGAAATTACATAACATTTCAGGGCTTTTGAATATCCTCAAAACTCAAATATGGACTCCTCATGGGTTTGGTGGACTTTGTAAGAATCCCAATTTTAAGGTGGAATTCTAAGTTCTACTCATTGCAGTAGCTGTTACAGACTACAGGAAATAAGGCTCCACTAAGCAGCCAAGAGCAAAGCAGTTTGCACAAAACCATTCTCTGTAAGCATTTGGATAAGTTTTAGTAGGTAATGAAAGGAGACTATAGAAAACGCATGGTAAAGTTATGTCAAAACAAAAGCCTGATGCTACCATATGAGACAGCCTTTATCTCATGGGCTCCTTGAGTCCAAAGATGGAATCAGGCAGGTCTTCCTTTCTCCTGGTTATGAGCTGGAAGAAAAATCTCACTACCTCTCAAGTAAGAATCATTTCTCAAGAGATGTGACTGGCAGACATGGAAAAACCCTAATAAGTACGGAGTGATATACAAGATAAAGCAGCATTATAGAACCAGAATGCTAAAGCAAAATATAAAATGAAGTTGAATAAAATGCTAAAGATAACAAAAACTGGATTTAAAAGGTGAGGAAAAACAAGGAAAAGATAGCCCCTGCTAGGGCAAGCAGTGTAAAAAGAAAAGATAATGGAACAGAAAGAAACCTATTCAACTCCTATTTATATTCTGCCACTGAGGACAAATATCTTCAAACTGGAAAAGCATTAAAGACAAATGTACGTTGCATTAATTGCCTGGGATACATATTCAGAAGCATTCTTAGAAATAAGTGCTATCATAATGAAAAGAGCTTCTAGGGAAGCACATTGTTCTCCACTGATTTTTTAAGTTTCATTTTCTTTTTCACGCTTCAAATTACTTGAAGCTTTAGGGAAGGGGCAGGAAAGTCCTGCTTCCATTATCTATTTTTTCTTGCTAACACAACGTATGAATTCTCCAGCTTTTGTCCCTTTAAAAAAAAGCCACGCAACCTAACATATTATGGCAAGGAACAAGGATTCTATCACAGATTCAAAATGTACTCTATATTTATTATTTTACATTACGATTTTAGGAAAGAAAAATATTTTCTTTGCCTTAATAAATAAATCATTGTCTGAGTGGCATTTAGCTTAACTACTGTGTAAGACAAACAGGATCAGAGTGGTCAGCTAGTTTTCCATTTGGCTCTTTCCACTGCCAAGTGGGTTTAAAGGCAAACTATTTCATACTTATATTTGCTTACTTGGTTGACTATTACCACCTCTGCTTACTAAACAAGTCTAAATATACCTTTCTTGGGGTAACTAAAGAGTGTGCTATGCCTACTTAGTTACACTAAGTTTGTTTCTAAATCAATTGACGAATACGACAAACACCTACCATGTCCCCAGCCTCAAAAATTTGTTCCCTGCACTGAAGCAGGTTAATATGTCAAAAGAACAGTTGAAAAAACGAAGTATAGGTTAATCAAGCAATTATTTGACATCTAATAGCTAAACCCTTCAAATTATTTGGCTGATTTAATCAGTTTGAAAGTAAGTTAAGCATTTCAGAGAACAAACCATAGCCTTTTCTCACTCTAAGTTACAAAGCTAAACTAGATAACATTTTTTAATCAGAAAAATTAAAAACAAAGATTTCATAGAAACAGGTGTGGAAATTAACATGTGAATGAAAAGAATTATTTTCATGTTAAATTAAGAACAATTTTCATAGCAATATGAATATAGAAATATAAAATAAAATTTTGCTAACTATAGAATTACTAGATGATTACCAAAATGAGTTTTCTAACAAGTGATTTTCCAGGAAACGACACAGACACATTTATCTATTCTGCTTTAATATTCCAAAAAGTAACCAAAATGTATTCACATTTTTATGTTGTTTTAAAATTTAAAATATTTTAACTGTAAATAGGAATTTTTCTTTACAGAAGAGTGTGCACTTATGGACAGTTTGTTTTTACTTTTTTTGTTTGTTTGTTTTAGCAAGTAAGGACACATACTAGCTCAATATGCTGTGGGCTTTTTCTACTCCTGCCTGAAGTATATAGACAGAAGTCTAATAAGGAAAGCTATAAACTGCTACTACCTTTACATACAGCCATATTTGTACACATTTCCCCAAATCCAGATGTGTTCATATTACAATCCAGTCTTTGTTACAAGTAACTTTCAATGTGGTCAGAGCTTAGAGTTGCCTTTTATATAAATGAAATGTAGATATACAAGTTGTTATAATGAAAACATCTATTATAAAATCTTAGTTTGAGAAAAGATGCATGGTTGTTGCCATTTGGATTTGTCTAAAAACAAGATAATTTGGTGAAGCAAAGCCAGTTTATCTTATTGCTGCTCCTCCTTCTGTTTTATTAACTGTATGTTTCTCAAATATTAAGGTATAAGTACTTGCTATTAACAAAAAAATAACAAAAATACAAAGATATTCTAACTTAGAATTGGCTTGTGAATAGTTTGATTATTCAAAGAGTCTGTGTGTGTAGTGCCACAAAAATGTGAATATTCAGAAGGAAAAATATTAACTCAGTGCTTAGAAAAATGTGTAGTGGCATCCACACACATTTGAAATACATAAACAGAAGTGCCTTTTTAAAAAAAAACTCAATATAGGAAATGTTTGAAGTTGTGTTAAAGTACATAATGTGAAAATGCAGTAACTCCCACATGAAGGGCTAAATATAATGTATTAAGGTATCTGAAATATTACTCTTTTCAGCTCATACTCTGAGCTCAAAATACTCTGGACACATTTAGCCAAGGTTTTGAAGGTAAGGATAATGAAGCAAAAGCTGTAAAACCTCTTTCAATACCTCTTTAGAGGCTTACATCTAGTAATCAATTAACAATTAGAAAGTTTTTCCATTCCTGCTGTTTCCCTGTCGATTCCTCTTTTCTTCTCATTCTCTCCATTCTATCTGGCTCAATGCCCGTTTAGACCTTACCATAAACTTTGAGTTTAGATACAAGGAAACAGATTTGAGCAATTTGGAAGATAAGGAGTGTGTCAAATTCTCGAAATATTCCACTTTCTTCCTCTAATCACTCAGACACTGTATTTTAGGCATTCAATATGTTCTACAACTGTTAATGTTAAATTTTGTGGGCATTTCCTACTTTTAGACTTTATGATGCATCTTTAAACTTCAAATCTGTAACAAAAGGAGACTTTCCAAATACAGAGAACCTAACAGTAAGTGACGAATAGGGAAGGAAAATTTCTTCATCACAAGGTTATACAACCTGATACGTATTACTGAGCAATGGTATAAAAATCTTCATATCTAGCAATCTTTATGAAGATCTTTGTGGTTTAGAATTAATATTAATTTATCTGGGCTAGGAATAGCAGTCTTGTGGTTCTAGGTTCTGTTTTACTTTCAGAAATTATATCTACTTAGAAAGTATTTAATTGCCTTACAGTATAAACATCCTATATAAGTAGCCTCCATCTATCCCAAGGAAATTCGTCTATCCCATTCCAATGGAGCAGAGGCAGGAAAGCTTAACCTATCTTCTGACTCAGTCTTCATCTGAATCTTTAACTAAAGGGAAAAAAATCCAAAATAAGACAAATTTTAAAACTTCTCAAAAACAAAACAAAACAAAACCCTACTGCAACCTCATGGTTCTCCCAACAATATTTGCAGCAATTATTAAATGTAGATGTCATTTAGAAAATTTTTGAGATTCTGCCTTGTAATGCCAAACAAACACATATCAATATTCAGAAGGAGAAAGTATTACGTCAGTGCTTATAAGAATGTGTAGTCCTTTGGGTATATACCCAGTAATAGGATGGCTGGATCAAATGGTATTCCTAGTTCTAGATCCCTGAGGAATCGCCACACTGATTTCCACAATGGTTGAACTAGTTTACAGTCCCACCAACAGTGTAAAAGTGTTCCTATTTCTCCACATCCTCTCCAGCACCTGTTGTTTCCTGACTTTTTAATGATTGCCATTCTAACTGGTGTGAGATGGTATCTCATTGTGGTTTTGATTTGCATTTCTCTGATGGCCAGTGATGATGAGCATTTTTTCATGTGTCTGTTGGTTGCATAAATGTCTTCTTTTGAGAAGTGTCTGTTCATATCCTTCACCCACTTTTTGATGGGGTTGTTTGTTTTTTTGTTGTAAATTTGTTGGAGTTCATTGTAGATTCTGGATATTAGCCCTTTGTCAGATGAGTAGGTTGCGAAAATTTTCTCCCATTTTGTAGGTTGCCTGTTCACTCTGATGGTAGTTTCTTTTGCTGTGCAGAAGCTCTTTAGTTTAATTAGATCCCATTTGTCAATTTTGGCTTTTGTTGCCTTTGCTTTTGGTGTTTTAGACATGAAGTCCTTGCCCATGCCTATGTCCTGAATGGTAATGCCTAGGTTTTCTTCTAGGGTTTTTATGGTTTTAGGTCTAACGTTTAAGTCTTTAATCCATCTTGAATTAATTTTTGTATAAGGTGTAAGGAAGGGATCCAGTTTCAGCTTTCTACATACGGCTAGCCAGTTTTCCCAGCACCATTTATTAAATAGGGAATCCTTTCTCCATTGCTTGTTTTTCTCAGGTTTGTCAAAGATGAGATAGTTGTACATATGCAACATTATTTCTGAGGGCTCTGTTCTATTCCATTGATCTATATCTCTGTTTTGGTACCAGTACCATGCTGTTTTGGTTACTGCAGCCTTGTAGTATAGTTTGAAGTCAGGTAGCGTGATGCCTCCAGCTTTGTTCTTTTGGCTTAGGATTGACTTGGCGATGCAGGCTCTTTTTTGGTTCCATAAATCATGCTGCTATAAAGACACATGCACACGTATGTTTATTGCGGCATTATTCACAATAGCAAAGACTTGGAACCAACCCAAATGTCCAACAATGATAGACTGGATTAAGAAAATGTGGCACATATACACCATGGAATACTATGCAGCCATAAAAAATGACGAGTTCATGTCCTTTGTAGGGACATGGATGAAATTGGAAATCATCATTCTCCGTAAACTATTGCAAGGACAAAAAACCAGACACCACATGTTCTCTCACTCATAGATGGGAATTGAACAATGAGAACACATGGACACAGGAAGGGGAACATCACACTCTGGGGACTGTTGTGGGGTGGGGCGAGGGGGGAGGGATAGCATTAGGAGATATACCTAATGCTAAATGACGAATTAGTGGGTGCAGCACACCAGCATGGCACATGTATACATATGTAACTAACCTGCACATTGTGCACATGTACCCTAAACCTTAAAGTATTAATAATAATAAAATAATAAATAAATAAATTAAATAAATAAATAAAAAACAAAAAGAATGTGTAGTGACATGCACACGCATTTGAAGTGCATAAACAGAAGTGCTTTAATTTAATGAAGACAATTCTGAACAATTTGGAAAGGTCCCCAGGAAAGGAAAATATATTTTGCCAAAAATATAACTCATAGTTAAAATAGTTCCAAAGAAAGGCTAAAAGAGTTTTAATATTTAAACCTGCAAGAAAAGCTGCTACACCTCCATAGGTGGTTTCTATTGCAAGGGAAAATGCTGTAATTACCACATATTAATGATCATTGGTTGACAGAAAACGCTGATAATATTTTTCAGAAATAACCACATTAAAAGCAGAGAGCTAAATATATAGGAGTTCCTGCTTCAGTGTAGAGTCTATCAATTTGCCAAGAGAAACCCAAGGTTAATTATCAAAAATGTCAGTGGTGACTTCATATGACAAATTTTTAATTAATTTCCATTGCTTCTAATCTAGTTTGAAATTATTTGGTAATGTTAAACATGCAGGATGACCCTTTTACAAATCAAAATATAGTTGATAGAGTATTTAGTCTACTACAAACACACATTTTAAACTTCAGGCCAGGCATGGTGGCTCATACCTGTAATCTTACCACTTTGGGAGGTCAAGGAGGGGGACTCAATTAAGCCCAGGAGTGTAAGACCAGCCTGAGCAACATAGTGAGACCTGATCTCTAAAAAAATGCAATAATCAGCCAGGCATGGTGGCGTGCCTGTAGTTGCAGCTACTTGAGAGCCTGAGATAGGAGGTTTGTTTGAGCCTGATGGGTTGAGGCTGCAGTGAGCCATGATTGCACCATTGTATCCCACCCTGGGCAGCAGGGCAAGACCTTGTCTCTAAATATAAAATAAATAAATAACATAAGGATAAAAAGTAAAACTCCTGTTTCAATAATGATGCAACATAGTATCTTGGGTATGATTTCTTGATATTATTGGAGTTGTAAAAAGCCTTGGAAGATTTCAAAGAGAAAAGCTTTCAAAGGAAAAAGTAATGATATAAGCACATTTAAAAAGATTTTTGCAAAAAGCTGTCTAGCTATTACACAAATATCAGATAGAAATATACTATTACCTACCTAAATAAATATAGAGAGGTAGCATTAAAAACATGTTGTTGCATTATATTGTACCCATTTCTTGGTAGGAGCTATCATGCAAAATAGAAATATTTTTTAAAAGTACATTACTATCTCCCTCTTGAGTAGCTAGAACATACATTAATTTTAAAAAAAAATAGACATAGAGTCTTGCTTTATCACTCAGGCTGGAGTGCAGTGGTGAAATTATGCCTCATTTCAGCCTCTAATTCCTAGGCTCAAGTGATCCTCCCACCTCAGCCTCCCAAGTAGCTAGAAACACACCTAGCTAATTGTTTTTTTGTTTTGTTTTGTTTTCGTAGAGATGAGTTCTTGCTATGTTGCCCAGGCTGGTCTCAATCTCCTGGCCTCAAGCAATCTTCCTGCCTTGGTTTCTCAAAGCACAGGGATTACAGGAATGAGCCACCCCACATGGCCTGAAACATTCTTAATATAGTTAGTCCTCACTTAACATCACCAATAGGTTCTTAGAAACTGTTACTTTATGTAAAACAATATACAGCAGGTCCTCAAATAATATCGTTTCCTTCAAGGTCATTTAGTTATAACACTGATGAGAAAAACAATTGGTTTTGTTATACTACATTTCATGTCAAGTCATAGTTTCCAAGAACCCACGAAAGACAGTAAGCGAAGATTTCCTATACCTTATCCTTGTGCCCATCATTTGATAGCTCAACCTATTATGAAACAATAGATTAACATGATAGATCTGATCACAGATGAAATTTAGATCACTGTAGAAGTTAATTTACTAAATGTTAAATAATTTTAAACAATACCAAAGATTCTGAAACATGAATGCGGCCTCCAGATATATTAATGTGTGTCACAATATAGGTTTTAATTCCATCAACAATTTGCCTTTGAACACATAATGACAACTAACATTTCTTGCTATATAATGTGTACTATACAATGTTCTAAGAGCTTCACATATATTAGGCCCTAAAATTCTATTCAATAGGCCTTTTATTGTCCCCAAATAAGAGATGATACAATATAAATTAACAAGTTAATTTACCAACAGTCTATGGCTGATGAGTGGAGGTGTCGGGGCTTGAATTTAATTTCGGTTCTATAACCACCCGATGGGTCCTAGCTACTACACAACTTCTATATGATCTACAGGTTCAGATCTCTGCAGACAGTATAGAGGACAGCAGTAGGTAGTTTCAAATCAACCCAGATTCAAAGGCCCACATAAAAACAAGGACCAGGCCAATTCAATGAAAAAAGCATCTTATCTAAGCATAATTCTATTAAATGTAGTAAAATATCATCTTATCAAAAATGAGAAAACCTTTGAAAAAAGGAACAACCACAACCATCATTAACGGCCTCTCACTCACAATGAAAATCTTTCAACTACTTGGAATAGCCTCACTGTTTTTGCTATATTATCCTCATTGCCACGGTTTTGGAGCTTTGTTTTAAAACAACAAGAAGTTCGCACGTAAATCACTAGCCACAAACTCAACTTCATATAACATTTTAAGTCTAGGGGAAGTAAGGGGAAAAGGGAACAAAAGGGAAAAGAGGCAGTGAGGAAATGAAGAGAAACTAGCAGAAGATAGGGAATAAAAAGCATGCAGACTTCAGGAGAAGCAGCAAGACCCATTTTCCCCAAGAAGAGGGGTGTGTGTATGTGTGTGTGTGTGCATGTGTGTGTGTATATATACAGAGAGAGAGAGAGAGTGCTGCACCCCTCAGCTCATCTGCTAGGAGATGGACGTGCAGCTAATGACATGAGGCTTCTGCATTCTTTACAGCAGCTCTTATTCCTAAAAACACATTATTAGCCAAAAAAAAAAATTTTTCTTTAGATTCCTTGGGCTTTTGCTCTCCTCTTAGCTATATTTAATATATGATCATCTACATAACAATCTGACAAATGGAAAATTTCCAACAACCATTAGTCAGCAAGTCTTGTCCACCATAAACATCACATTTTACTTCTAAAACAGCTTCTTATTTTAGGGATGAACCATACCTAACTACACTCTCAAGAGCTTCTTTTTTAAGAGAGTCTAACTGTGAAGAGAAAACTGTATCACTGTATTAGACAAAAGATTAAAATGATAGAGATAAACAATTAAAGCATAATTCAATGTATGTTTCCTCAAGATAATATGTGAGATTATTTTCTGAGGCATCTGAGTCAAATACTTGTATAATCTGAAAAAGTTAACAAAATATAGTCTTTTCTCAAGAAAAAAAATCTTACATTTTAAATATTTTTATCATAAATAGAAACTATTTCTGAACTTGAAAACTTTTGTAAAATATGTCATACTACACTTAAAACTAAAAACTTATGAATATATTCATGCATCTTATAGTTGGAATATAAGATACCATGGGATACCGGCCTGACAGTATGAGTTTTGAGCAGCAATATATAAAGAAAAATGGAGAAATTTATCCAGCAAACAAAGAATTGGTATCTAAACTTGGATTTTTCTGAAGGCTAAAGGGAAATAAATGTGGCTAACATTGCATCTCAAAATCTGGTTAATACTGTTGTTTAAGGATATATCTTATTCTTATTAAACAATAGTATTAAACTAGTTGGAAAATATTCCTTTCAAGATGGAGAAAGATATAGAAATTTAAGTACTAAGTCTTTTTTTTTTTTTGAGACAAGGTCTTGGCTCCGTCACCCCGGCTGGAGTGTAGCAGAGCAATCACGACTCACTGCAGCCTCAATCTCCAGGGCTTAAGCAATCCCCCCACCTCAGCCTCCCAAGTAGCTAGGACTACAGGCACACACCAAAGACCTGGCTAACTTTTTTGTTTTGTTTGTAGATATTGAGAAGAATAGCCTGGGGCTTACTGGTTTCATTGCTGAATTTTTACCAAACATGTGAAGAAGACCTAATACCAATCACTATGTTGCTCAGGCTGCTCTTGAACTCTGGCCTCAAGTGATCCTCCCCCCTTGGCCTCCCAAAGTGCTGGGATTACAGGCATGAGCCACCACACCCAGATCTAAATCTTTATTATTATAATCATTATTTATTTTTACAAGTACATTATACAAGATGCTATAAATATCTGTATGCATAATTCAACAGTAATCAGTGGTGTTTATCTACTAACTGATAATCTACAGATTGCAGTGCATTTATGATTTCAATGGAATTAATCTAATTCTCCACACTTAATTGTGAGAATAGCTATAAACAGATTGTCAAGAGGAGCCTTTTAGTGCCAATGCTTTACTTGAGGAAAAAAATTTCTTTTGGGCAAACCCATCTTTATTCACTGTAGAATACGATTCTCAAAAGTATCTTAACAACCCCAACTCCGCTGGGTAAGTGTGGTTGGCACACGCCTGTAATCCCAGCTACTCGGGAGGCTGAAGAGAGAAGGCTGCTTGGGGCCAGGAGTTTGAAACCAGCCTAGGCAACATAACAAGAGTCTGTCGCGAAAAAAAAGCAAACAGGCAAACAAAAATAACCTCAACTTCTTATAACATGCATGTCTTAGAAGATATCTTCTTTGCCACATAAATAAAATATGAAAATAACAGACAAGTTCCAAGAAATAATATAATGAAATCAACTCTTCTTTGCTCATGGGAGAAATAATTGCTTCCATTTCCTGAGTCCTCTTTTGACCTATGAGAACACAAAGGATCTGCCGCCAGTGGGCAGAAGACAGTGGGTGTGGCAATTTATATATGCCATGTTAGAAACAGTTCAAGCATCCCTGAAGCCTTCCTCTACTTTTCCACTTATTTTTACATGTTTCAGATCCCCAGTGAACACTTTGTTTGGTAAATTTGATCTAGATTATTTAATGAGTGTGACTTCAATTTCACCTTCCTGGTAATCGTATGCTGCCCATTTTTCAGTCAGCTTACTTTGAGTCCAAGTTGACACCCTAGTTTGAATGGTCATGGCATATAAGGGGAATACCAGGCATATCTGTCAACTCTATGGGTTTAAGGCACTGCAGTGTGATTACTTAGTGATTTATAATAGAGCTGGGAAATGACTACTTGCTGTGCTGCTGGGAGACACTGGTGGCTGACCCTGATTACAGAAAGTAGTAATACATATTTTCCAGCTGAAGATGCCCTCAGAGCAGTTTTCATCAGGTCATTACAAGAATCCTCTATTCAAAAATGAAAACGGCCCTTCTCCATCCAACTCTGACCTCCCACAAAAATCACTTTTAAAAATTAAATAATTTGCAAATAATAAAGTATCATACTTTTAAAAATTAGATGATTTGCAAAGAATAAATCACTGCACATATGAAATTTAAAAGTGCTGTTTCTATAGCTAGGCTATTTCCCTATTCTATTTCTTTTATCTTTAATCTTATATGTTTCTAAAGAAGAAACTATAAAGCAGCGACTCATTTTTAAAACAGCCTTTATATGTAAAAGATGCATATACACAAGAAATGATATGCCATTTAAGATATGCTTTAAAATGTTCTAACCTATTCCCTTCTCCCAAAAAAGTGAGAAGATAGAAGCAACAAGATTAATAAATAAGGAAAATCATCAACACTGAATTATGGTATATTACACTATTCTCTCTACTTTTGTACATATTTGAAAATCTTCATTTAGAAATCTAATTTAAAAATATGTAAACATGGATAAGTTTTGCATTAAATCACCATTTCTCCCAAACTACCTAATCACTTAAAAGTAAAATATGAGTGGCTGGCAAGATGGCCTAACAGGAACAGCTCAGGTCTGCAGCTCCCAGTGAGATCAACACAGAAAGCGGGTGATTTCTGCATTTCCAACTAAGGTACGTGGCTCATCTCTTTGGTACAGGTTAGACAGTGGGTGCAGCCCATAGAGCGTGAGCCAAAGCAGGGGGTGTGCATCACCTCACACGGGAAGCTCAAGGGGTGAGAAAACAATCTCCCCCACCAAAGGGAACCCATGAGGGACTGTGCAATGAGGAATGGTGCATTCCAACCCAGATACCATGCTTTTCCCATGGTCTTTACAACCCACAGACCAGGAGATTCCCTCAAGTGCTGACAATACCAGGGCCCTGGGTTTCAAGCGCACAACAGGGCAGCTGTTTAGGCAGACACCAAGCTAGCTGCAGAAGGTTTTTTTTTTTTTTTCATACCCCAGTGACACCTGGAAGGCCAGCGACAGAACTGTTCACTCCCCTGGAAAGGGAACTGAAGCAAGGGAGCCAAGTGGATCAGTGGATCCCACCGCCACGGAGCCCAGCAAGCTAAAATCCACTGGCTTGAAATTCTTGCTGCCAGCACAGCAGTCTGAAGTCGACCTGGGACTCTCAAGCTTGGTGTGGGGAGAAGCGTCTGCCATTACTGAGGCTTGAGTAGGTGGTTTTCCCCTCACAGTATAAACAAAGCTTCTGGGAAGTTCGAATTGGGCAGAGCCCACCGTAGCTCTGCAAAGCCACCATAGCCAGATTGCCTCTCTAGATTCCTCCTTTCTGGACAGGGCATCTCTGAAAGAAAGGCAGCAGCCCCAGTCAGGGGCTAACAGATAAAACTCCCATCTCTCTGGGACAGAGGACCTGGCAGAAGGGGCAGCTGTGGGTGCAGCTTCAGCAGACATAAACGTTCCTGCCTGCCAGCTCTGAAGAGAGCAGTGAATCTCCCAGCACAGCGCTTGAACTCTGCTAAGGGACAGACTGCCTCCTCAAGTGGGTCCCTGACCCCTGTGCCTCCTGACTGGGAGACACCTCCCAGCAGGGGTCAACAGACACCTCATACAGGAGAGCTCCACTAGCATCTGGCGGGTGCCCCTCTGGGACGAAACTTCCAGAGGAAGGAGCAGGCAGCAATCTTTGCTGTTCTGCAGTGTCTGCTAGTGATACTCAGGCAAACAAGGTCTGGAGTGGACCTCCAGCAAACTCCAGCAGGCCTGCAGGAGAGAAGCCTGCCTGTTAGAAGAAAAACTAAAAAACAGAAAGGAATAGCATCAACATCAACAAAAAGGATGTCCACACAAAAACCCCATCCAAAGGTCACCAACATCAAAGACCAAAGGTAGATAAATCCAGGAAGATGAGGAAAAACCAGCACAAGAAGGCTGAAAATTCCAAAAACCAGAACACCTCTTCTCCTCTAAGGGATCATAACTCCTTGCCAGCAAAGAAACAAAACTGGATGGAAAATGAGTTTGACGAATTGACAGAAGTAGGCTTCAGAAGGTGGGTAACTCCTCTGAGCTAAAGGAGCACATTCTAACCCACTGCAAGGAAACTAAGAACCCTGAAAGAAGGTTAGAGGAATTGCTAACTAGAATAACCAGTCTAGAGAAAATCATCAATGACCTGATGGAGCCGAAAAACACAGCACAAGAACTTTGTGAAGCATACACAAGTATCAATAGCCAAATCGATCAAGTGGAAGAAAGGATATCAGAGATTGAAGATCAACTTAATGAAATAAAGCATGAAGACAAGATTAGAGAAAAAAGAACGAAAAGGAATGAACAAAGCCTCCAAGAAATATGGGACTATGTGAGAAGACCAAACCTATGTTTGACTGGTGTACCTGAAAATGATGGGGAGAATGGAACCAAGTTGGAAAACACTCTTCAGGATATTATCCAGGAGAACTTCCCCAATCTAGCAGGGCAGACCAACATTCAAGTTCAGGAAAGACAGAGACCACCACAAAGATACTTCTCGAGAAGAGCAACCCCAAGACACATAATCATCAGATTCACCAAGGCTGAAACGAATGAAAAAAACGTTAAGGGCAGCCAGAGAGAAAGGTCGGGTTATCCACAAAGGGAAGCCCATCAGACTAACAGGGGATTTCTCTGCGGAAACCCTACAAGCCAGAGGAGAGTGTGGGCCAATATTCAACATTCTTTTTTCTGTGTGTGAGATGGAGTTTCACTCTTGTTGCCCAGGCTGGAGTATGATGGCAAGATCTCGACTCACCGCAACCTCCACCTCCTGGGTTCAAGCGATTCTCCTGCCTCAGCCTCCCAAGTAGTTGGGATTACAGGCATGTGCCACCACAGCTGGCTAATTTTGTATTTTTAGTAGAGATGGGGTTTTCCCATGTTGGTCAGGCTGGTCTTGAACTCCTGACCTCAGGTGATCTGCCAGCCTCAGCCTCCCAAAGTGCTGGGATTACAGGCGTGAGCCACGGCGCCCAGCACAACATTCTTAAAGAAAAGAATTTTCAACCCAGAATTTCAGAGCCAGCCAAACTAAGCTTCATAAGTGAAGGAGAAATAAAATCCTTTACAGAAAAGCAAATGCTGAAAGATTTTGTCACCACCAGTCCTGCCTTACAAGAGCTCCTGAAGGAAGCACTAAATATAAAAAGGAAAAAGCAGTACCAGCCACTGCAAAAACATACCAAACTGTAAAGGCCATTGACACTATGAAGAAACTGCATCAACTAATGGGCAAAATAACCAGTTAGCATCATGACAGGATCAAACTCACACATAACAATATTAACCTTAAATGTAAACAGGCTAAATGCCCCAGTTAAAAGACACAGACCGGCAAATTGAATAAAGAGTCAAGACCCATTGGTGTGCTATATTCAGGAGACCCATCTCACATGCAAAGACACACATAGGCTCAAAATAAAGAAATGGAGGAATATTTACCAAGAAAAAAAAAAAAAAGCAGGGGTTGCAATCCTGCAATCCTAGTCTCTGATAAAACAGACTTTAAACCAACCAAGATCAAAAAAGACAAAGAAGGGCATTACATAATGGTAAAAGGACCAATGCAACAAATAGAGCTAACTACCCTAAATATATAGGCACCCTATACAGAAGCACCCAATTCATAAGCAAGTTCTTAGAGACCTACAAAGAGACTTAGACTCCCACCCAATTAATACTAGGAGACTTTAATACCCCACTGTCAATATTAGACAGATTAATGAGACAGAAAATTAACAAGGATATTCAGGACTTGAACTCAGCTCTGGACAAAGTGGACCTAACAAACATCTACAGAACTCTCCACCCCAAATCAACAGAATATACATTCTTCTCAGCACCACATCACACTTATTCTAAAACTGACCATATAATTGGAAGTAAAACACTCCTCAGCAAGTGCAAAAGAATGGAAATCATAACAGTCTCAAAACAGTCTCTCAGACCCTGGTGCAATCAAATTAGAGGTCAAGATTAAGAAACTCACTGAAAATCGCCCAACTACATGGCAACTGAACAACCTGCTCCTGAATCACTACTGGGTAAATAATGAAATGAAGGCAGAAATAAATAAGTTCTTTGAAACCAATGAGAACAAACACACAACGTACCAGAATCTCTAGGACACAGCTAAAGTAGCGTTTAGAGAAAAATGTATAACACTAGGTGCTCACAGGAGAAAGCAGGAAAGATAAAAAATCAATACCCCATCACAATTAAAAGAACAAGAGAAGCAAGGGCAAACAAATTCAAAAGCTAGCAGAAGACAAGAAATAACTAAGATCAGAGTAGAACCAAAGGAGATAAAGACACAAAAAACCAAAAACAATCAATGAATCCAGGAGCTGGTTTTTTGAAAAGATTCACAAAATAGACTACTAGCCAGACTAACAAAGAAGAGAGAAGAATCAAATAGACACAATAAAAAATGATAAAGGGGATATCATCACTGATCCCGAAGAAATACAGTCTATAATCAGAGAATGCTATAAATACCTCTATGCAAATACACTAGAAAATCTAGAAGAAATGGATAAATACCTGGACACATACACCCTCCCAAGACTAAACCAGAAAGAAGTCAAATCCCTGAATAGACCAATAACAAGTTCTGAAATTGAAGCAGTAATTAAGAGCCTCTCAACCAAAAAAAGCCCAGGACCAGATGGATTCACAGCCAAATTCTACCAGAGGTACAAAGAGGAGCTGGTACCATTCCTTCTGAAAGTATTCCAACCAATAGAAAAAGAGGGACTCCTCCATCACTTATTTTATGAGGCCAGCATCATCCTGATACCAAAAACCTCCAGAGACACACACAAAAAAATAAAATTTCAGGCCAATATCCCTGATGAACTTCAATGTGAATATCCTCAATACCATACTGGCAAACTGAATCCAGAGCACATCGAAAGGCATGTCCACCACAACCAAGTCAGCTTCATCCCTGGGGTGCAAGGCTGGTTCAACATATGCAAATCAATAAATGTAATCCATCACATAAACAGAACCAATGACAAAAACTACGTGATTATCTCAATAGATGCAGAAAAGGCCTTCAATAAAATTCAACACCCCTTCATGCTAAAAACTCTCAAGAAGCTAGGTATTGATGAATGTATCTCAAAATAATAAGAGTTATTTATGACAAACCCACAACCAATATCATACTGAGTGGGCAAAAGCTGGAAGCATTCCCTTTGAATACTGGCACAAGACAAGGATGCCCTCACTCACCACTCCTATTCAGCATAGCATTGGAGGTTCTGGCCAGGGCAATCGGGCAAGAGAAAGAAATGAAGTGTATTCAAATAGGAAGAGAGGAAGTCAAATTGTCTCTGTTTGCAGATGACATGATTGTATATTTAGAAAGCCTCACTGTCTCAGCACGAAATTTCCTTAAGCTGATAAGTAACTTCAGCAAAGTCTCAGGATACAAAATCAATGTGCAGAAATCACAAGCATTCCTATAAACCAGTAATAGACAGAGAACCAAATCATGAGTGAACTCCCATTTACACTTGCTACAAAGAGAATAAAATACCTAGGAATACAATTTACAAGGAATGTGAAGGACCTCTTCAAGAAGAACTACAGACTACTGCTCAAGGAAATAAGAGAGGACACAAACAAATGGAAAAACATTCCATGCTTATGGATAGGAAGAATCAATATCATGAAAACGGCCATACTGTCCAAAGTAATTCATAGATTCAATGCTATGCCCATCAAGCTACCACTGCCTTTCTTCACATAATTAGAAAAAAACTACTTTAAATTTCATATGGATCCAAAAAAGAGCCTGTATAAGCCAAGACAATTCTAAGCAAAAAGAACAATGCTGGTGGCATCATGCTACCTGACTTCAAACTGTACTACAAGGCTATAATAACCAAAACACCATGGTACTGCTAGCAAAACAGATATATAGACCAATGGAACAGAACAGAGGCCTCAAAAATAACACCACACATCTAGAACCATCTCATCTTTGACAAACCTGACAAAAACAAGCAATGGGAAAAGGACTCCCTATTTAATAAATGGTTTTGGGAAAACTGGCTAGCCATATGCAGAAAACTGAAACCGGACCCCTTCCTTACACCTTATGCAAAAAATTAATTCAAGATGGATTAAAGACTTAAATGTAAGACCTAAAACCATAAAAACCCTAGAAGAAAACCAAGGCAGTACCATTCAGGACATACGCATGGGCAAAGACTTCATGACTAAAACACCAAAAGCCAAAATTGACAGATGTGATCTAATTAAACTAAAAAACTTCTGTATAGAAAAAAAAAACTATCATCAGAGTGAAAAAGCAACCTACAGAATGGGAGAAAGTTTTTGCAATCTATCCATTTGACAAAGGGCTGATATCCAGAATTCACAAGAAACTTAAACAAATTTACAAGAAAAAAAACCATCAAAAAATGGGCAAAGGATATGAACTGACATTTCTCAAAAGAAGACATATATGCAGCCAAAAGACACATGAAAAAATGCTCATCACCACTGTTCATTAGAGAAATGCAAATCAAAACCACAATGAGATACCATCTCATGCCAGTTAGAATCGCAATCATTCTAACTGGATTGGAAAACAAGAGTTTTCCAATCTGTTGTCAGGAAACAACAGATGTTGGAGAGGATGTGGAGAAACAGGAGACACTTTTACACTGTTGGTGGGACTGTAAATTAGTTCAACCATTGTGAAAGACAGTGTGGCGATTCCTCAAGGATCTAGAACCAGAAATACCATTTGACTCAGCAATCCCATTACTGGGTATATACTCAAAGGATTATAAATCATTCTACTATAAAGACACATGAACACGTATATTTATTGCAGCACTATTCCCTATAGTAAAGACTTGGAACCAACCCAAATGCCCATCAATTGAGAGACTGGATAAAGAAAATGTGGCAAATACACACCATGGAATACTATGCAGCCATAAAAGAGGATGACTTCATATCCTTTGCAGGGACATGAGTGAAGCTGGAAACCATCATTCTCAGCAAACTAACACAGGAACAGAAAACCAAACACCACATGTTCTAACTCATAAGTGGGAGCTGAACAACGAGAACACATGAACACAGGGAGGGGAACATCACACTCCGGGGTCTGTCAGCGGGTGGGGGGCTAGGGGAGGGATAGCATTAGGAGAAATACCTAATGTAGATGACGGGTTGATGGGTGCAGCAAACCACCATGGCACGTGTATAACTATGTAACAAACCTGGACATTCCGCACATGTATCCCAGAACTTAAAATATAATTTTAAAAAGTCAAATGTAAACTATGTCTAATGTATTGTTCCTTTAGAATTTACAGCTTTGTTTTATGTAAATATATAATACATCCTCAATCCCAGAATTATGAACACTGTATTATTTTCTCTTTTGTTCATAAAATTATTAATGTCTAATATTCTGCAAACTATCCCTTCACTGTTAAGGGAAAATAAATGAGATGATATCTAAAGAAAATTTGTCTTTATTCACCATCTAAAATAACTGACATTAATAATCAATTAATTTGATGCCCCTCATTTTCACAACAAAAACAACAAAGCATAATGACATTCAAAAGCTTGCTCACTTTCCTAATTGGCTGTGATAGTTTCTTCCTTATGCCTACATATTTAAATTGCAGTCTTACACCTGTTATAATTTATCCTACCAAAGTATCCTATCAAAGTATTATATTTCCAAAATATAACAATGAACTGAAAAGATTCCTTCATTAATCTTCTAACATGGACCACTTAAAAGTAAGTGAAGCATTATAGCTTAATTCGGTTAAATTTTCCATAGCATCTACATTCAAATGGAAATGTATCTGCCAGCTTATTAGGTGCTGAGGGTATTACACTATACTCTGCAGAGCTTGGCAAGATGACTCACACAGCAAAATAAGAAGACAAATGGATTGAAATGGAGTAACATTAAGTGCTATAAAAATCAGCTGGTAAAAATTACATGCGATGAAAGGTGTGTACTTTCTCAAAGAATTATGTCCTGAAATCACAGATATTTGGCCTTTAATATCAGAATAAGACACTTCTGATGGTAATTAAACTCAAGGTTAGAAACCTGTTACTCAATATTCAAACAGCAACAAACCCTCGGGCTATGATTACCAGCCTAGTTAACAACTTTTTAGCTACACTGTGATCAACAAAACTACTCTTTTTTTTCTGACTTTAATTTTGCAGTTAGTAATTTCTTAGAGTTAAAATAGAATTTAGAAAGTGTTAAGCCAACTACTTTATTCTGGAGATGAAGAAATGAAGGCTCCTGAAATGTCAGTATTGTCTTCCTGCTAGGTTGTAGCAAATATAGCACCTTTTTACATATTTGTCCTAACAAAGGCTCTATTGTTTATGATTTTGAAAGGGTTCTTTATATTTAAGTCCAAAAATATCTTCCTATCACTAATATATGTGTGTGAGTTTGTGTATATCTTTTCTTTTATGCTAATAAAATATCTGAGACAAGAAAAAAGGTCCCTTAAGCTATCTTGGAATTTCTGGAAAAAACATTTCATAAACCTTCAGCCTTTTAGCCTTTAACAGATGTTTAATAGAATTGCATAATTAAAATAATATAGTTCTGTTTATATCAACCTCATGGTTATATCAGTTGTATACAAACTGTTCTTAAGACACCAAGTAAAATTAAGCAAGGGTTTCCCAATTCCATTTTTAGAAGCCATAATTTTAGGGAAAAAAAATTAACTGCTTAACATTACTAACTTAACCTCTAGTACATCCTTTTAGCAACCTCTGAATTTAGTTAGGTAAGATAAACTGAGCTTAAAGGCTCAATTATATTCATCCAATTTAAGGTATCAAAATTTGAAAAGGGAAAGTCTTTGAGACTTTAGACAGAAAAGAAATAATGACAATTTTAATAGGTGAGTTATTTTGCCTTGAATGAAGCAATGTGGAAGTAGCAAACATTCAACCATTCTGTCTCATTGCTGAAACCTGAAGAGAATAGTCATGTGGTAACTATTCACATAATCAAGTGATAAGAGGGGTTATAAAAAAAAAATCAGAAAATTGTTTAGGCCCCATGCCCATTTTACTTTCAAAATCAATGAACTGACAAGAGTTTTTGGACTACACCTTAGGAAATTCATCTCAATATATATGTTAAAGGTGTTAAATTCAATAAAGATATGACTTGCATCTATTTCAAATCTGTAGCATAATTAAATTGCTTTCTACATATGCCACCTGCAACTATCCTAAGGTTTGGCATTATACAGTGTCTGGAATTGTCTGAAAAGATCTCCAAAGGAGAGGTCAATTGTCAAAGACAACTTGTTGAGATAGAAGACAGATGAGCACACACATGAAGCAGTCCATTTCCATGCAGCTGCTAGCACATCGAACCAACGTCCCCTGGATCTTTACTAAAAACTCTAAAAGTGGTTATGAAAAAAAAAAAAGGCAGGACAAGTCACAAAACAACAAATTGGATTCCTTTTCACTGTTGTCATAACAAATTTACTCCCTATTCTTTTGCAATCTCTCTCATAGTATCTGACCAATTTTTTTTCCCCTCAGGTTACAAGCTGTTGTCAAAACTTAATGTTACTAGTTCAAAATATTTTATGAGAAGCTACATCATGTTAGTAAAACTGGGTTTGGAAAATAAAACATAGTTAGATTTTTTTTTTTTTACCTCCAAATCAAAGCTATCCACTAATGAGTCAATTTTAGCCATAAATATGTAATGCCATTACAGCTCTTACTGTACAATTCAAAGGGCAAATCTGATTAATATATCACTTGAGTGGCATATATGTTTCAACTCCCACACCACTTCTGATTGAGGTGGATTTCTGATGTGATGACAGGCATGTAATGAATTTATCCTTCCTGACCTCCACCATGCCTTACATATGCTTGACATGTAAAACTATGTAGTGTTTTACTAGCAAGTACAAAGGGTGTATTGTCTCTTTGTAAGCGATCTCTTGCTGATAACAAAAACACAAAGTTATTGTAAATCACACTATAGCTACATTGTGTACAGATGTCTTAAGGAATTTTAAACATAAAAGATGTAGGCACTGCTAAATAAAGATGCTATTTCTTGAGCTATGAAACAGATGGAGATTATTACTATAGCCTCTATTTTATAGCTTAAGTAATCAAATTAGAGACAAAAGGAACTAACTAGCTTCCCGGAGTTGTCCATGAAAAACAAAGGGCATCTTGAATTTATAATGTATTGTAGGGAAAAAAATGCACCTGACCAATAGTCTTATTATTAAAAAGGTTTTGGTGAAATATGGCTACTGTATCAACACAGGTTATCAGCTGTATGAAGGATCAATCTCATTCTTAATTTGTTTCAGAAAGAGTATGAAAAAGGGTAGAATGTGAAGAGGATCTGATAAGGATTATTATATACAAATGGGCAGGAATTGATATTTTTTCATTAAAAAAACTACGTGGTACATTTGAAGGTGCTTGTTGAATATATCAAATAAGGTAATGATGTAGCAATGAGGCTCAATCTCTAGTTGCAATAGGAACAGACTGTATGACCCGTATTTAGGCATTTAATTCTTAGTCTCCCTCTCTCTAAAATGGAACTATCAATACCTGCTTCAGAGGGCTATTTTATAGACTGAATGAAACCATGTAAATGAAAGTTTCTAGCTTAGCACCTTAATGCCTGGCATATTCTCAGCATTTGGTAAGTGATTACCAAAGAAGAAAATGATGGATAGTAATAGTTTAACACTGGACAAAGACAACAATTAGTTTCATTTTGGAATATTCATTTATCTACCATCTTTATCCTCCTCTTCTCAGAAACTTTGTCTTCCATGAACTGCTCTTCTATAATAGCTAGAAGGATCTTACACCTCTATTCAACTTAATGATCATAGCACATAGTCCCTGCTAAGGCCTTACTCTTTTCCCTGCTGTCTTACAGTCTGATTTAACACTGAGTTAACAACATTTTAAAACAAAGATCAGGCTCTTGGTGTGCAAGGTCCACATAAAATCCCATAACAGCTTCAATTTATATCCCTCAATGCTATTTTCACATGCTAGTAACACCATTTGAAAAGTGAAAAAAATAAAATATATTAAACATACATATGAAAATAAAATTACAAAACAAATGCATAATTCCAATATTCTAAACCATGAATGAAAAAGATAATCTTCTGATGATGTTCTTACATATGCAATTCTATTTCTCCTATTATTATGTCAAAACACAGAATTTTTAAATAGAACATCTATTTTATTTGATACCCATTTCTGTGATTTAGTTTCCTGCCTATCCTAATTTTAAAAACATGGAAACTTCACACACACATTAATTTAGCCAATTGCATGGATCTTTCAGATCTGTTCATTCTATAAAATACTCCCCAACTTTGAGTACTTAGCAAAGTGCCAAACATTTATCTATATCTCTATAAGTACAGATGTATCAATACAGATTTTTAAATAAATAAATACAATTAGCCCATGGAAAGGTTAAGTGAACTACTTTTTTGTTTTACTTTAACTGTTAAATGTCTGCAACTATGGTTCTCAATCAGGGGCACTTTTGCCTACCACGGGACATTTGGCAATACCCAGAGATATGTTTGGTTGTCACATCTGGAGGTTGGGGGAAAACTGTTACTAGCAGGTAGAGGCCAGAGATGCTGCTAAGCATTCTACAATGCACAGGACACCCCTCTACAACAAATATTTATCGGGTCCAAGATGACAATAGTGCTGAGGCTAAGAAACCCTAGACTACATGGAAATTTAACAATCTGACATCCTTCAGAAATCAAACTAGTAAGCTCTTTTGGTGTATTAGAGTATGAACTATGCTATCTGACTGTAGGAGTGTAAAACTGTTAAAACAAAGTGTTAAACTAATACAGCTAGGTAACTTTTTTGAGTCTACATCATATGACTTTTAACATCTGCACAAACCACCCCTATTAGTGCTATCTCTGACAAGATCCCTGCAGCCTGATGATCCCGCCAGTGGATCCGCACTGCAGTGAGCACACAGAATTGAAATGTTATAAGCAATGGGTGCTTTGTCAGAGCTGCTGCAATCTGCAAGTCAATCAGGCTTAATTGATCCAATAAACAAAAACATTACATCAATTATAAAACCTCCAGAATCACTGTCATGTTGTCATTGATTAATTCCTACTCATTTACTCAACAGAAAGAGTTTTGCAGCAAGAAATAAAATGCTTTAAATGACATCTAGTCCTCTTACAAAGCCAGGTGTCTAATTATAGCAACTCCTTTCCCTCTTTCTGTCTTTCAGGCAGCAATATTAGCTGCAGAAACTACTAACTCCTTGCTGAGAGCAACACATTTTTAAAATTTTAAATACTGGTTTCCTTAGAAGAAAACAATGTGGAAGAAAACAAAATTCTTAGGTAAGATAAATTGGCTGAGGCATCAATAACCTGGATAATTTATTAAATGTACAGTAATCACCTTTGAATAGCTTTTAATATTTGAGTTAGCTCCTATTAAAGCAAGATTTAATCTCCCTAAATTAAAACTATCAAGACATCAAGATCAATTTTGTTCCACAATCTTTTTCAGGGTAACCTTATTAAAAACACAAATCTGGTATCTATCATTATCCATCTGAATCATTCAGGGGTTTACCATAGCTTTTAAACTCTTCCGCTCAACTCACAAAGTCCCTCATAACCTGGGCCTAACCCTCTAGCCCTGTGTCTTTCCTTTTCTCATCATTGCCCCTTAGCATTTGCCCCTCCCATTGTATTAAACCACTACCAGTTTCTGGAACATCTTGTATCTTTTTCATGCTTCCTTGACTTGAAATATAATAGTGCCTCAATCTCGTATGTCTTCTGTCTCTTTATCTACCTAGTTTATTCCTTCTACTTATCCTTCAAATTACTATCTAAGCATCACTGGAACTACACAGGAAGATTTGCCTGCCTCTCTGTCTTCTGTTTCCATAGAACCATGGGAACTCCATTGATGTTCATACTCCACTGCTTTCTTGGATAATATTCTGTCTCTCATGTGAGATTAGATTATTTAAGGGTAAGAAGCCTCAAATATATACCCACAGTCTCTGGCAGTACCTAACACAGAACAGCACAGAGTAGACAACTGGTGACTGAACAAATCAATGATGAATCAGTGATGACACTTTCATAGATCTGGGTATATGGTTTTTTTTCTACACTTACAATGGTAATATTTTATTCCTCATCTGATCTGGTCATAATTATATCATATACATCTAAAATATCCTGTAATGAGGCTATGTACACATTGAAACCTTCAAGGCTTTAGCATCTGTTACATAATAGCTGCTTAATACATATTTGATGAATGAATAAATCAGGAAATAAATCTTCAAAAATTATTAAGTATAATTAACCTAAGAATAGCAAAATCTAGATAAAGTTCACTAACAAAAGGAATGGATACGCACAACTTATTTCCTTTAAAGATTCAGAAAAATGTATATGACAGAGAGTGTCAGCAAAATGTTAACAACTGGAAAATCTACTTGAATGGTATATGGTATTATTATACTAGTATTACAACTTTTGTTGGGTTTAATTTTTTTCAAAATAAAAGCTGGGGAGAAAATGACAGCAGATATAATACATGTAGAACTACTCAATGAAGGGTCAACAGAGTTCTACGGGAGCCCTAAGAAGAAGCATAGGAGAAGAACCCCCAATCAGGCCTGGGAGCGGAGGGAGTTAACTAGAGAAGCCATCATACAAAGGATGATTCCTGAGATGAGTCTTAAAGGACAGAGAGAGATGGGGACAGGAAGAACATCAGGGGATTCCAGGATGAGTAAGTGACCTAAATGGCATAGGCAGGGAGGGATTGTTCATATTTGATTTTTTTCAATGAAAACAATTAAAATTTTTATTAACATTACCAAGACAATTATTAAATGGGTATATGATTTTCAGCTATCATTAATCTTAACCACGAAGGTTTGGGATAAGGGTGTGGGGCTTTTGTTATGATTGGTTTAACAAGGAAGCTGCTTTTCCTTTAAAATATGAAAGATTTATTGGAGGAGGGAAAAACGACAGGACCACTAACCTGATTATAAGCACAGACCAAAGACCTATTCAAGACACGTTAGGCTGAGGATACTAAAAAAGTGACAGAACAAGGATATCATAAATTAAGATGATTAAACATTTGGAAATCATCAGAGACATAGCCAAGGTATGTGGTTGACATGACAAAGCCAAAAGAATATACCGAAGACTTGTCTAACAGGTATCCTGGGCAAAGCTGAACAGAGAGGAAAAAGCTCAACGTTTTCAAAAGGCAGTAAGTATAATTTTTAAATCTCACTTGTAAATAGCTTCTGTGTATTATTGTGCTTTGTGTTTTATAGTGAGACTGGTCTAACTGCAGATGAAGAAAAGACAGGCACCATAAAACAGGGATGATTTACCTAATGTCTGAACTCTCTCCTAGCTTTCAAAACCACTATGAATCACTGAGGAATTTTCTATTTGAATAGAAGAAGGGGCCTGGAGCACCTACGCTCACATGTAGCAATCACATTCATTAACACCATCAGAGATATCTAGAACCATCCCTTATCTTTCATTATGCTCTTCTCTCTAATCCCAGAATGAAAATCCTGGGATTCTCAAATCTCAGCCTCTCCAGCAATGTGCAGGAGCCAGCTTACACTGGCTGGCAATAGCTGATTGAGAGCATCTCTTCTTAACTCCACATTTAGTGATTTCACTTAGGTAGCTTTAAGTCTGTGATATTAGTGTCTGCACCACAGAAATCAGCAAACGTGACAAATCAGTGTCTCCTTCCCCACCCCCAGAAGAGCACGTTGGTAAACATTTACCAGTATATCACTGGATCCATCTCACCTAGACAGTCAGGAGTCAACTAAGAATTGTGTGATAAATAATAGATGGAATTTTAGACTTGAATAATATTCAAATAAAAATTACATGAAAAATGGAGATACTATTTTTTAAATTTTAGTTTGGCAATCTGCTGATAAGCAAATCCATTTGGATTCTCCTTTTAAATCAAATGACTTGAAACTTACTAGGTCAAAATACATACAGTTTCTTCTGCTAGTGACAGCAAAGAAGAATGCAAAAACAACTTCTTGCTTATACATGTAGTTAAACTCAAATAATAGAATAGGCATACAAACTTAAATTGTGTTATTTCAGGGATATAAGGTTTTAATCTTCAGGGAAATAATTAGTCATTGTTCATAAGCAGTAAATCTGGCTTCTGAATGAGTCAAACTGTTTCCCCTTCAAGGGAAATTAACTGTTAATGTACTTTTAAGCAACTGATATCTTCCTAAAGCATGTGTATTTATTACTTTAAAAACCAGATGAGGCTGGGCACGGTGGCTCATACCTGTAATTCCAGCACTTTAGGAGGCCAAGGTGGGAGGATCACTTGAGCCCAGGAGTTTGAGACCAGCCTGGGCAACATAGTGAGATCCCATCTCTATTAAAATAATAATAATAATAATAATAATAATAATAATAATAATAATAATAATAATAGTGTCCACAACATTTCTTTTGTAATTCGGAGGTTAACTGATGTGGATCACTTAGTTACTTTTTTAGAAAAGATAGTTAAACTAGTGCTTCCTTATGTAATCCATAATCAGGGAAGAAGCAAAGCATGCTTTAGCAACATGAATAAAAGGAAAAATGAAAAAACAGAACGTCATCAGTTGGATATCTCAATTCATTCTCCTTAACAGCAAAGGAAATAGATCTATTTGCAGGGAAAACTAATTGAACTGGATATTTAACAGTAAATGAAATACATATTTTTCAAATATTTCTTGCTCTCTTTTCTATCCTTTATCCTAATGAGTCACTTACCATTTATTCTTTTTTTCTTTCACATACCAGGACTACACAATTCTCAAGAAGCCAATGATTTAACATTACCATCACTATCTTCATCAACACATTTATGTTTAAATACGAATAAAAATGAGAAGTACCTTTAATAAAATATCAGTAATCAAAGATAATAACATATTTACAAGAAGTGAATAAACTTTTATATGACTTCAAAACTTCAGAAATCATAATTTGTCTTTTAAGCTTAAAAAATCTCTCTTTATACACATTTGGCTCTTCATGGGATGCCTGAAACTGTCCTCACTGATGTAGTGTGTAAAATTTAGAAGACTAAAATTAACAAACCCCCTTTTTCTTAAATACGTCCTACAAGCATACTCATTCCTTAATTTATACACACACAGACACAGATACACACACACACACCCTTCTAACTTCATTTTGACCTTTTCAAGTGTGTTCTGCTCCATGGACCCCTCAAATCCCCATGTTTATTTCAATGAGTTCTCTTCCTTTCTCTGCCACCATCCATGTCCTGATAAGCTGATGATGCATGCCATGAGCCAACCTTATTTCGAACTCTTCACAGCTCTGTGCTTCAATCACTTTATTATCATCTCACTGAAGCTTAGATTCCCCTAATGAGTAACTTTACTCACTCATGTCAGTCTATAGCCAATGTCCTGTGGGAGTAGTAACTTAAAGAAGCAAGAGTAAGGTGGGAAAATGAAACACTCACCATCTGAGATTCAATTTCTCTAACACAGTTGTCTACATACCCTTTCTCCTGCTCCACTCTACTTTCCCAAAACACACACACATACCCTTAAAACTCCAATTATCACATTACTGAAATAACAGTAGTGTTTAACCATTCCTGCCCACATCCACCCGTGGCTGATTTCCCTGCTCCTACAACACTCCATCTCAGGACTGGAAATGTAGTACTAAGAAAGCATGGGAAAACTGCTACCATGATTTATATTTACATAACAGTATTATTTTATATACAACTCACAACAGTCATTTGAAGTAATCATGGCAGATGCTACTACCTTGTTTTAGCTATACCAAAATTGGCTCTAAGATGTAAAATGTCTGTTCAAAGATCACATAACTAAGGAGTAGCAATGGTCTTGACTATAACTGTGGGCTTCTGAAAACTGAATCCTGCCTCCTTCCTTGTGTCACTATTAAGAATAGTAGCTAATAATTCACAAACCACAGCTACCACTCTTGAAGTTCTCTCTGGGCTTGTACTACACTGGGCTCTCTATTCTTATTCTCCCAGCAGCCTGGAGAGATGGGCAAGGCATGCTTTATAATTCAGGATGACATGATCTCTGTTGAGAAAATGAGTAAAGTGAAGACCAACATTTACATCAATAGCATGGTGACTTGGGGGTTTAAAATCAGGTCTACTCATTCCCAGACTGCCTCTCTACCACAGGACCCACCACATTTGATATTATAAGCATGGTAATACCACAAGGGAAACACATGATTTTGCATTAAGATATAGCTGGGTTACAGTAAGCACACACACACACACACACACACACATACATACACACACACAACTACACACATATGTCCAGATCCCCTCTGGAATACAGAATAAAAGTAACTGTATTTTTTATCATTTTAAAAAAGAAAAAGGAGGGCCAGGTGTGGTGGCTCAGGCCTGTAATCCCAGCACTTTGGGAGGCCGAGGTGGGCAGATCACGAGGTCAGGAGTTCGAGACCAGCCTGACCAACATGGTGAAACCCGGTCTCTACTAAAAATTAGCTGGGAGTGGTGGTGCGAACCTGTAATCCCAGCTACTAGGGAGGCTGAGACACGAGAATCATTTGATTCCAGGAGGTGGAGGTTGCAGTGAGCTGAGATTGTGCCACTGCACTCCAGCGACCAAGTGAGACTCTGTCTCAAATAAATAAATCAGGACATTTTAAAGAGTGGACTTTGTCAGGCAAACTTGGATTACTAGAAGCTTCCTCACCTCTGTAACACATTCTAGTATTCCACTGTTTAAGAAGCAGAGTCTGGTCAATATATTTTATAGAGACAATACCCTTTAAAAAGTTTAGTGCTATTGGTGGCACATAAAAACTGTGAAAAGTATTAATTCTAGTCAATCTCAGGAAAGAACAGAGTAATAAGTTTTTCGGGCTCTTTTTTTTAAAATTAAAAGTGTGCTGGGGTATCTGTTTATCTTAGTTTGAGACTATTAAAATTGCATCTGAGCATAAAGCATAAGTTAGAAAGATTTTTTTTCTTAGCATGCATTTTAATGAGTCAGAGAATGATTTCATAAAACCATGAAAATTTCACACGATTCTGGAATTCTTGCTTCTTCCCATGAGAAACAGTGTTGTGAAATGGAGGCCAGAAGCAATTTTGCCTTTCTCTTTAAAAAGCAGGCTCTTTTTTCTCTGTGTTCTAGTAAGGTATAAGGCCACGCTGGCCACTCCTATGATGGCTGTTTACTGACTTGGCACAGCACATGTTGCACATGATATCTTGTGCTGCTTCTGCATGCTATGATTTTGACTCTATCAACTAGAATACTGAAATTGGTGGAAGCAGACGAAATCATTCTTGGGGAAAAAGTCACACACTTAGTAGATAATTTTCATAATTAGCTTTGAAATGTTGACTCTTCAGTAGTACAGTAAATGAATACTAATATTCAGTATAATCATCTAAATTCTGGACTATATCTAATAATTTGGTTTAGCCTAGCTGTGTCATATCTGTTGCATACTAATAAAAAATTACACTTTTCTAATTGAATGCTCATTTGACAATGGAAAAATATGAAAAAATGGTTAATTCCATGATCTTATAAAACTTAAATGTTACTTAAATAACATGCACTTAAACTAAAATGCAAATTGTATCAATTTCTAGGATTACCAAATACACAGTAATAAACCAAAGATATTTTGCTTCATTTTATTCAACTGATGTCAAATTACATTCACTCTGATTTTTATTTTAGTGTAAAATTTATGTATGTCTAATTACATAATCCTTGCAGGTTTAAATTTGTAAAGCCAAATTAAACTGGATGCAAGCACTGCTCTAGGCATTTGTGTATACTAACTCATTTAATTCTCATAACAACACTATAAGAGAGATAATATCAATTGCCAAGTTGACCAAGACAGTACGAAGTCAAGCTGATAAGAAGCCTGGCTCTGGAGTCCCAGCACCAATCATGTTGCTATTTTGCTTCTCAGGCATTTGGGCAGAGACTGGATCTCACTTATGATTTTTTTTTCATACTTTCTTTTAATTGTTTGCTCATTTCTTCACTCAATGTATTGAACATAAAAAAAAAATGCCAAGCTCTGGAGGAATAATGATGAATAACAGAAATTTCTGCCTTTCAGTAGTACCCAAGTTTGGTAAGGAGATTCAACTTTTGATGAAATAATTACAATACACTGAGAAAACAGCTGAAAATAGGTAAAAATTTCTTTAGTAAAAGGCAAAAGGTTTACACGAGCTGAAGAGAAACCAGAGTGAAAACAGGTAAAAATTTCTATAGAAGCAAATACTAAGGGGGAATCATTTAAACACTGAATTTCAATTTCCTCATCCATAAAACCGACATTAAGTAACAAGTATTTATCTCTGAAAATACATAATTCTACAACATGATTAAACATGCTAAGTTGGTATTTACTTTCCTTACACAACAATATGTGCCCTATTTTATTCTATATAAACCAAAGGCTTCAGGGCAGTTTTTTTGTTTGTTTGTTTTTTCATATAGTAAAAATTGTAAAATTAAGGTGAAATAATTGGGAATATAAAACCCCAATGTAAGATAAAGCAAATTGCTTTATTATTTTTAAAAATGAAGAGACCCCAAATACAGAATTAAGCAGTAAAAATCTTTTGTAGTTCTTTCATTAATCTGTATGATCCAAACTCAAGTACGTAATTTTTTTTTTTTAAAGAGGCATGTTTTGCTTTGTTACCCAGGCTGGAGGGCCATGGCACCACCACGCCTCACAGCAGCCTCCACTTCATGGCATCAAGTGATCCTTCTGCCTCAGCCTCCCAAGTAGCAGGGACCACAGGCGGAAGCCACCATGCTCAGTTATTATTATTATTATTTTTAGAGATGGGGTCTTGCTATGTTACCCAGGCTTGTCTCGAACTCCTGGGCTCAAGTAATCCCTCCACCTCAGTCTCCTAAGGTACGTAATATTTTAATAGCAAACCACTTCTCTGCAATGCAGCTATTTTAAAAAATGAATTCAATCATCAAATATCATTAAAGCTTCATATAACACAGACTGGTGAGAGAACATGAATAAAAGCTATTGTTCAGACCTCAATTGGATGCCTGACTCTTGATTATACTTTCAACAACAATTTTGTCTACTGTCTACTTCTTTCTCCTTCAATGAATCTCTATCAGGTAGCAACCAAATTACCTCTTTCACTTAAACTGGGGGATTAGATCCTAATTTTCTTTCAAAGTACTCACCAAAAAGAAGATAAAATTTATGCTCATACTGATTTTCTCTCATCTTTTCTAATATTTCACCAATCCATGTAGCACAGGCCAGGTGCTCTTAACTCTGGGAAGGCTACAGTGGGTGGGCTGCAGAGATTTTGTGAACCTCTGAATTTGCATGCCAGATTTTGAGGTTACATGCTGATGTGCACTATGTTTTAAAATGTCTACCACATTTTCAAAATGGACTATAAGCCAAAAAAAAAAAAAAAAGGATTTGTTGAGATAGACTCTTCTTCAATAATTAATATGCCTAAGATATGACAAGGGCTTGATAATTAGTATAGAATTTATGTTTTATACTTGAATTTACCCAGTGGTATCTACCTCACACCATTCATCCAGGCCCTCGAGTATCAAAAAAAAAATTAAATAAAAAATAGAAACACAAAAAAGGAGACAAATCACCTAGTGGCTTGGTCAATTCCTACGCACTATTTCCTCTGCCTGCCTGCTCTAAAAGGCAACCTTTTCAGCCTCTGTTGCATTAAGTTGGTGGCACATTATTCTAGCCAAAAGACACTAAGCGTAAATGGTGGTTTGATTTCCCAGAAGAAATCCTTGGAAACCAATGTTCTTTTCCCATCTCTCTCTGCCATAGCCTCAGCCACTTTGGAAGCCACACATCAGAGGAAGGCAGAGTAAGCTTGGATTCCTGAGTAGCTGGATGAAAGAGTAAACCATTGACTTTACAGGAGAAAGAAAGACACCTTTGCTAGGATAAGCTTCTGAGATTGAGGTGTGTTTTTGTTCGCTGATCACAGAGTACTCTGACTTTTGTACTCTCATATAAAAGATAAAAAATTATATCTGATACACACAGTTTAAATCTGTCTGGATTTAATTTTAAGAGAGTTTACTACAAGTGTTGTTTCTACGTTTGTAAACTATTCATCATAAAATAGACTTAAACAAGTTCATTTCATAACATACTACATAATCCAAGAAGTTTACATCCATGCACCTCCCTAACAAATAAGGATAAAACTTAGCCTAATGTCCAAATTAAAACAGCTATTCTTGCATGCAGTCATTCAACCAACACTAAGTGAGCACTGACACAACAGTGTTAGCCACGGTACATCCAGGGCAAATGATCTGTCTCTGCTGCATCCCAGAGGACTCAGGTCAGTAAATGATTGCAACAGAAACTGATATGGGTTACTAACAGAGACATTTCCCACAGCTTAGGATATGGAGGGGATCAAGGGAGACTCCCTAGAGGAGCTGTCTCTGGTATTGAGTCTAAAAGGATGAATCGTAAGTTTAAAAACAACAACAACCAAAAAAAACAACAACAGCAAAAAAAACCAGGGTGGGAAAATTTTTATGAAAAGAAAATTGTGTGAAGACAGGCATTTGAGACAGGGCGATGTGTTTTAAAAACTCCGGGGAGGTTGGACAGGAGAGTCTACACTAAAGAGTGGTTCAAGGCAGCCCTAGAGAAGTGGGGCAGGATAAAATTGTGTTTTAATTTACAATTCTAGTGTAGTTAAATGATGTTCTCATGCTTTCCTGGGACTCTCTAGAAGAAAACAAGATGTCTGTGCAACTGTACAATAGTCATAATCAACCAGTGTTTTAAGTGATTAGTGATAGTAATGATTTTTAAAACATGAAAAAATGAATACATGAAAGTTGTCATTGGCCATATTTTGCTCATCCTAAATTTACTGTCTTATCTTTCTATTTTTCCTTCTGAAGAGAAATAAAACAAAGTATTTTCAGAAGGAATAAAATCAAGTGGCTAACATAACACATTTTATAGCTTTACATAACTTAGGAATTAAAATAGCTACAATTTTTCACTTCAAATATAATGTTGAGTCTAAAGCCATAAAAATGGTAGACAGTTCATAATGTTTCTGTGTCTAACTCTACTTTGAAAAATAGATTATCAATCATTTGTGAAAAAAATAAATAAAGTGGATTAGTAGAGACCAAATTTATGCTTAGAGCAATGCTAGACATTTACTAAGTACTTTTGAATCTCCAAAATATAATCTGAAGATATCATAATAGTAACTAACATTTAATAAGGCTTTATCATGTGCTAGACCCTGTTTGCATGCTTTTGGTGTTTCACTTCATTTAAATATCTTAAAAGTCATTTCAGCAAAGAATTTTAAGTAACCCAGGGTTACAAATGACACAACTACAGCTTATAGTAACTTGTATCTGATTGCATAGCTAGTGATTCCTGAGGCCAGAATTCAACACACTAGCATTCTGACTTCAAGCCCACTACCTTAAAACCCCTCCTGTAAGTGTTTACACATAAAAAGGTGTTTAAAAAATTGTTATATCATATATGTACAAGTAAAAAGGGTCAGGATTTGACAATTATACTCCAACTGTGAAATTACACCTTTAATAAAACTTGAAAACTTATAACTTACAGAAAAAATAGCAACCATAAAACAAACACTAACATAAAACATGTTTTCTACATGAGAGGCATAGACAACATTTAGTTAACTTTTGCTTAGAGTTATTTTTGCTATGTAAGAATCAGAAAATGCAATCCAACTATTCTGATCAAGGGATTTGTGCCTACGGTATGGATCAGACAAAATATAATGACATAATCAAATCTCATTTGTTTGATATAAATAGTGGTATAAACCATGGCATTTAACAACTATTTGCCTTGCAAATTTTTGTCTTTTCATTTTTTTCAGTTAAATGTTTCTACTTATTACAATGAATTCTAGTTACAACTTTTATCTCGTTTTGGATATATCCACTTCTGAACTCTAAGTTATGTTTTGTTATGCAGTAACTTTATTAACCAAAAACAGGAAAAAAAAAGTCTGATACATAATAATCTTCCCCACTCATTAGAAATTGAGGATTTGTTTTGGAAACAGCTTTTGAGGTTCATCTAGGTAGCTAATTAGTCATCAGCCTTGTACTATGATCGATAGGCAGGGCTATGAAACTTCTTCCCCTAAGAACAACTGACTTCGGGGGTTACTGAAACACATTAGAACACATGCATGGATAAAACATGTCCTCTGCCCTCATGAAATTCAATCGAGATGGGTCTATAAGTCAAAGTCAAAATAAAATATTTTTAAAAAGAGTAAAGAAAGGAGTGTGGACCCAAGGCATGGAACCACCCAAATGACAAGGATGACCAAAATGAAGGTAGTATTAGGGAATGGAATCTGGCTAAGCACCTTCATTTCTGCCTCTCAGGAAGTTTTCGGTCAATCTTCCATTCAAGGCCAACCTCTCTAACTCACATTTTCTTAATCCCTTCTCAACTTCTCTGATATTTCCCTATTTTAGCGATTTGTCATTCATCCTTTCACTCTCCACTGACTGTTCCCCCTTCCCTTAGTGAAAAAGACATGCTTCCACTATTCTGCAGTGGAATAACCCTCACTGCTCTACAACAATCTCTTCTGTGGTGAATCCTTCAGCTGACTCCCACTTCTCTTATTATTATTGAATTTCTTTATAGAGTTGTCTACATGTGTTGAGGCCTCATGCATTATCTCCCAATTTACTAGTGACTCATCTTCTTGGAATCTGGTTTACAATCTGAATTCTACCTCCCCTCTCCCAATTCTACTCATCTGCTTTCAAAGATTACTAGTGTCCTTTTAACTGCTAGAGTGATTTTTTTCTCATTTCTTGTCTTCTCTGTAGAATAACTAGTTACTTTCTGAATGTTTTTCTCTTTTGCCTTCGCAAAGCACCATCCTCATTTACCTGCTATGTATTAACCTACTCACTCTCTGACACTTTCTTTTGATTTCTCTCCTTTCTGACTGCTGGTTATAGAGAGATGCGCCAAGGTTTGTCTTTAGATTCCTTCTTCTTACTGTACATTCTCTCTGGGTATTTTCTTCCTATCACAGCACTATCAGTTCTGTGTAAGTGAGTTTCAGATGTTTTTCCTTAAATTCAACCCTCCCAAACCAATTACATGTTCTCCCTAAAAAGAAAGAGAAAACATCAATTTTAACACCTATATTTCTTATCTTAGCAAAGGGCAATGCTCCAGGCCTAGTCACCCAAACTATAAATCTCAAGGTAATTTTCTGCTAACCTTCCTACCTACGTGATGAGAAATGAATGATAAAACAGTAGCAATAAAACACACACACACACACACACACACACAATTTACTGTGCCCACTTTTTAATACTTTTTTGAAAGCAACACCTCAATTTTCCTGAAATATCTTTGAGTGGGCTATGCAATTTTATTGTTTAAGATGGACCACTATGAAAAAAAGGAACTAAATACTTTCTGAATATTAGGATGACTAATAGATAAGTCAGAAATTATATCCAGCACTTCCAGTTGAGTGACTTCCTGTAGTTGCAAGAGTAAAAATTTTTTATAGTGCAACTCAGAAAAATCATACACTAGCATTTCAATAATCTGTTCAAAGTCAGTTTCCATTTTTTTTCATTTTTTAACATGCCATGGATATGTCACATTCAGCTATTCTTTTAAAAATAAGATATGTTTCCAAATGTTCTATTCACTAAATAACACCACTGATGTTTACAATTTTTTTCAATATTGTTTATGTACTTTCTCAAACTATGAAACAAGACATTGTAGGTAACATAAGTCAAAATCTAGCCCCATAAATCAGCACTAAGATAAATAAAGGCAATAGCTACAAATAATTACACAGTAATCCCTGAAGAACTGTTATTCAAGTATTTCAAACATGTACAGTGTGCCTGTACATACATACTCTATTTAGCACAAGGGATACATTCTTAGGGAATGGGCCCCAGGAGAGGTCTTGATAGCCAGAACTTTTGCTAACCTGATCTTGCTTCCCTGTCAGCGAAAGTTCTTCTCTTCTCTTCAAATTCCACCTCAGTTTATTTTTGTAACCATGCATTCTGTTCCCAAGAGGTAGCAAGACTTATTATGCTCTCTGTAATGTCCTAAGACTTCCAACAAGCCCTAATCTCATATTTCACCTGCTTCCCCAACCTTTTTCTCAAGCACTTAAAAACCTTCTACGATCATATCAAGTCCAGTGCCTTTTTCTACACCAAAGACATTCAATACACTTTGGATATTGCTGCAATTGCTGCTGCCGGCTAAATGTTAAAAGTACAAAGTACTCTGTCTTCCTTTAATAATCATTACTATCAAAATCAAATGAAAATGGGGCTAGAAAACACACTAAGTTCTTCTAAACCACTATAATTTTCTTAACCCACTTTAGTTTATTTTATTTAGGATGTGATTACATGGGCCAATGTTTATTTTTAGGATAGTACTAACTGCCCTTTTGCTTATGATTTGTGTTTTCTCATCTCCTGATTCCCAAAAGCTCTGTAAATGTAGAGTAATTCAACCTACATAATAATAAATTACAACCAAAAGATTATGATTGTACTATAACAACTGCCTATTACCACAAGAGAAAATGAGGAATTTCACCAGGGTTCTTTCAGTGAATTCTTTGTAGTACTTTAAAATAAGTATTGTTTCCTAAAAATAATAAACAGGAAGAATAATGTGTTACCCTACTGAGTTTATCCATTTACTTGTTCACTTATTCACTCACTCATTGATTTCCACTAGCACACACTCATTTATTCAGTAAATACACATTGGCTTATCCACCTGTTTGAGCAAATACAAATTTTTTGTTGATATAGCAACTTCTATATTCTCTAGTATCTGTTAAAAATACATTTTTCTCCATAAGGGACAGATGCTTGTTTTCTGTTGCCTATCTCTCCTCCCATTATATTCCTTTTCTCTTTTGGAAGGTATCTAACTCTTTCAAGCAATAGAACTATCATTCTCAAAACTGTAGACTAAATGGTAAATATCATCTTAATTTTTAAAATCTATGACTCATCCTGGAGGAAAAATCTGTATTCTTTTCACCCACCTCATTGTTATTCTAAAAAGATTAAAATTTATACTACCAATCATCCTTATAAAAACAATAATTACATTTTCAATTTTAATGTTCATGAGAACAACATACAGTTGTGGGATTCATGAGCAGAATTCATAAAAATATTGACTTTCACAGTATATTTTTAAACATGCATTTATATTGCTTTTCAGATAAATGAATTATTTCACACAGATGAGTATCAGTTTACAAAAAGTACTGTGCTGTGCAGTATCTTTATTAGATTTGTTCAACCAAGGAGTCAAGATGGTGGCGGGTATGCTTCCGAGAAAACATGACACACACAAAGTAACATGGTGATCAAATGGGGACCTGTCATAGGAAGCCAAATAACTGACTCCAAGTCCAGTGTTTTGTCCACTGTCTTCTTACATGATTTTCTGTCTTCTTTGTTGTAAAGCTCCTGACTTCCATTAAAAATGCCAAACACATTGAAAGCCTTCAGTGTAAACTGACCTGACTCTATAAGGGTCGACATATTTGAGCAATAGGCAGAAAATGGCCTATTTGAAGACTTAAAAACATAAAACCTAAATTTAAAATACATTTGGTATGAAAACTATAACCTAAAAGTGACTAAAAGTATAATTTTAACTCACTTTGAGGTTCTATAAAAATATTTTTTTTAAAAGTGTCAACTAATGCTTTTAAAATAATCCATTTTTTTCATGTTACTTTTCAACTTGTGGAAAATATTTTAAAATAATTTTGGTTCTATAATGAACATAAATCAAACTTTCCTCTGAGTTGAAATTTCCTTTTTAAAGGGAACTCTTCTCATGTAGCAATCTTAACACAGTATAGTTGGCTGTTCTATTGTTATATGAGTTTTCACTAAGTGTTTGTTTACAAATATGTCAGCATAGCTCCAAAATTATAATTACACTAAAAAGCATGAGCTCAATCTCTCAATCCTAAACTCTGAAAATACAATATAGATAATTTATTTATTTTCGTTTTTAAAAAAATTTTTGTAGAGACAGGGTCTTTACTATGTTGCCCAGGCTTGTCTCCACCTTCTGGACTCAAGTGATCCTCCCACTGCAGCCTCCCAAAATGCTGCAATTACAAGCATGAGTCACCACGCCTGGTTTTTTTTTTTTTTTAAATTAACGTGATTTGAAACAATTTGGTAATGCAGACTGGGACAATGTCACTATACCCATTGAGGTAACTGAGACATGAGAGCTTTCCAACCCAAGGTCAGAAATCACTGAAACAGCTTATGAAACCCTCACTATTTTAGTGTTTTAAATTGAGAATGCTGTATTTTTCTCTTGGGCAACAGATAACCTTCATTTTTGATATAAATGATAATGGTGGCTTCATATGGCCCAGGTAAACTTCAAAACAAAACTGTAGGAACACATTTTTCTAACCTGAAAATAGTCATATAAGGTACAAATAAGTAAAATCAGAATTAAATTATTCTAGGAAAAATATGTGGTTATCTTGTATCTAGTCAGTAATCAGATTTATTCTGTAAGATAATAACTTAATTCTCATAAAATAAACTCTTCTCAGAATAATGGGACAATATGGAAAAAAATCAAGATGGAAAACTGCGTTTTTAAAAATAATGTATCTCATCTATGTGAAAGGTATGAATATTTAAGGAATATAAATAAATGATGATTTAAACAGATATTGGTAGAAATTTCTGACTCTATGACATTGAGATGCAGAATCTATTTTGAGTGGACACAGTTGAGGATCATTTTCTAAGTTTTCCAAAGCAGCACTATACTACTGCAAACACTGCCCAACAACATAACTTCACGTTGTTTTTTGTCTTATGCTTAGCTGTCTCGCCTCATTCATCTCCAAGCTTTTGTACAGTTTGGACCCCATCCTGCCACATGAATCTGACCTCTGGCATTTGACATCTTGACTAGGAAAAACTTCCACTGACTTACAGTTGTACCTTTTCCTAAGACTGTCAATTCCCATCAGTCCTACCTCATAAAATAGGAAGCTAAATAACCACTTCTGCTGGATACAAAACATAACACAAAAAGAATAGCAACAAACAAACAAACAAACAAAAATCCAGCCTATTGAACACTGTTCTAAGTGGTTTATTAACTTATTTGATCCTCAAGGCAATCCTATTATATTATTATTAAAACTCATTAAATAAAGATTAGAAATCTGAAGCTTAGAAAGGTCAAGTAACCTACCCAAGGTAACACAACCAGTAAATGGCAGAACTAGGGTTTGAGCCCATGTTATCTGGCTCTAGGGCCAATGCTTTTAACCATAAAGCTAAACCAGTACTGTACCTTTGCAATTCTACTTGGAAATGATGTGAAAATTAGTAGTTTCTGCAAATTATGTCTAATGTATTATCAATGTTTTACACATACACAGAGCAGTTTATACAGCTGTCTCTCTAAATAAAAACAGTATTTTAAAAATATTTATTTGGCTTGTTCCATGTGTAATTTTTTAAATTGCAAGATGCTTTAAAAAATGCATATATCAAAGTCCTATTTCCACATAGGAAATCAAGAATGGTGATGATTACCAAACACCACTCACTTTATTTATAACACTTTCCCTCTTGGTGTTGTCACTTTTATTTCTGATGACAAAATTCTCCTCAGGGAGAGATCCCACTGATTTTATTTGAGCCATTCCATCTTACGCTTTTAAAGGGGTAAAATAAAGCAGATTAAACTGCCAAGGACACATCCAGGATAAGGGCAGGGAAAAGAAAAGCTGGTACTCAAGGTATCTAAGCTATTTCATGTGTAAAGGGTTTTACGATGAGTTTAACTTTTGGTAGTTAATACAGACTGCTTCAATAGTATCCCAAACATACTACCTAATTAAAACTCCCATAGTGAATTGCTGAAATAAATTAAAAACAGGCATTAGGAATTTAGGAAAAAAAAAAGTCTCCCAGGGTAAGTGAAGTAAAACAATGTTTTCATGCCCAAATGGTATGCTAGACCTACATACAATTCAGGCATACATAGCCATGAAAGCAAAGAAACAGAGAATTATAGAGAATTAATGTCATGTAATTTCTATCCTAGTATGACTCTTTTACAGTAAAAGCAAAAGCATGGGTGTCTGTGTGTCTTTGTGTGCCTTTCCATCTGTGTGTACATTTGCATATACAGAGAGAGCGGGAAGAGAAGAACAGCAAAAGAAGCCACTTTACAGGCACATCTGAAAATAATAATAGCACAAATGGACTCTATATTCTACAAAATAAGGTACACGTGTAAGTGATAATTTCTCTCTACACTTAATATTTTACTTTCACAACAATGTATGTTTTTTAAACGAAAATGTTTAAATGTGTAATATTAACTTATTGCTTGATTTAAGAGACTGTTCTTGAGAAACCGGAAAGTTCCACACTGACAGGAGCACTGGTGTAATACATGGCCTTTTTCAAATTAAGAAGACACAAAGTTCACGGAAACACTTGGTTTGAGTTTTACTCTCAGTTTAAGTTTTCTAAACAACCTTCCTTCAGGTGCCAGCACACAATATCCAGGGTTTTAATACGTACCAGTGTGTCTGGCTTTTAATATACCATGCCAAATCACTGCAATACCTGTTAGGACTACCTAAAATCACCTTTGTGGCAACCACTAAACTCTGCTACATCTCCCATTAGTACGCATGGCATCCTGATTTATTTATCAGAGAAGGCACCGTTAGGGCTGAGAGGTAGTGTTATAGTCCGAAAAAAAGTATGAGTTTGTGCTTTGTGGTTTCCTTTGTTGTCTCAATAGACCGAGCATAGTAAATTCTCTTTGTTCTTTTTACTATGTTTTATGTTTTTTAACTTAGATTCTGACTGAAAGATGTTTTCACCATATTTCTGGGAAAAATATATCAAACAAGTAGTAAAATTATAGTTAAAAAAACAAACCTCAAAGTTATACCAGTCACCCCCCAAAAAATGTCATCTTTTACACTTCCACTCTTACTTCCCCCATCATCCATGTAAGTTCTTAACATTCATACATACAAATTACAATTTTATAATATTATAAACATAAACCCTATTTTAATAACTTATTTATAAGGGAATAAATCAATGACACATTTATAAATACATTCTTCCTCAAGTCTCTGGTACCAAATTGAGTTTCTAGTGCCAGAAATATTATTTTTCACTGTATGAAAAACTAATATAAATGGATTCCAATGGCTTTCAATTCTTTAAATATGTCATCTGCTTACAACATTTTTTAAACAATTTGGAACATTTTATTCCTACATTTATTGAATAGGCTACACTGACAGTTTCAGTTTACCGAGTTCCTAAACTCGTCATTACAAAGGTTATGCACCCTCAGCTCCATGGCACCCACCCCCATCCCCAGGACATCCTATGCTTTCTGCACTGCAGCCTCGATTTCTAATCCCTTTGATGGCTTGGGATCCTTAAACAAGATCTTCTGTACCATTTCTGGATCTTATGCTCTTATTTAATTATCAAACATGCATTGGGTGCCCACTATTTCCCAGACACTGTTCTAAAGTTGCAAATAAATATTACGATACACATTCTCAACCTCAAGGTCTTCAGAATCTAGTAAGGCAGGCCAGACACTTGAGCTCCAAGAATTCAAGAAGTCCCTGCTGTGACTAGCATTCAAGGTTAAACTCTGGCATTCAACTCAGTCCAGGTAACTCTCTCTCTCTTCAGGACTGGAGTCCCAACTGTTGGTGTGGGTTCTGCTTCAAAAGAGAAAGAACACAAGATTGATAATCCCATCATCTGCTTAACAGGGATTATTTCCACCATCTGGTGTTCCAATGCTAGTCACTGACACCAAGCCAAGACTGAGAAAACGTGCCCACATCTCTGGAAGTATAACCACCTCATATTTGGGTCAGTCCTGATCTCTGATGTCTTCTTCCCCCTTCTCCACTGACCTTTCAGAGAGGTTAAATGGATTTGACAGGGAAAGCATACAGACTGTTCAAAAACGGAAGATCATCTGCTAAGATGCCATCCATCTCTAAGACTTTACACGTTTATGATTTCACTATGCATCCCAATTTTGTGAATATATTTTTAAAGAAACATTTATATCTATATCAATTACTAAAAGCCATCATTTATTGGAGCTCTTTAATTGTATTAATATTTATTATCCATGACAATGCAATACACTGATACTGTTTTTAGTTTAATATGTGTAGTTAACAAACCTCAGAGGGGTTAACTTGCCTACTGTCACACAATGGAAGCCTCAATTTGAAAGTTTGCCCTAAGCCACTAAACTATGCTACTTATCCCTTCAGCATATACATGACATCCTTATTTACTCATCATAAAAGTTATGGTTAGAGTTGAGAGGTAGTGTTATAATCCAGAAAGAGCATGAGTTTTGCTTTGTAGGTCCTGTTGTTTGTGGAAAGTGTGTGTGTGTGTGTGTGTGTGTGTGTGTGTGTGTGTGTGTGTGTTTTGTTTAGTTTTCTAGTAAGACAGAGTTGGGCCTGAATTCTGACTCAATCTTTTTCTAGTTGTGTGACCCTGGGAACATTACATAATAACATCAACAATTTATTGGCTATTTTCTATATGCTAGCCATTGTGCTAAGTGCTTGGCATACTCTGTCTCTTAAAATTAAATCTTCATAAAAACCCTGAGAAGGAGATAATATTATTCATATTTTAGACAGGGTGGGATTATTGCTGAGAGAGGATAGGTCAAATAGCCAGCAAGTGAATGGCAACCCAAAATTGAGTTGGAAGGAGGTGCAGACAGAATCCCCTTGCTGGTACCAGGCTATGAAAAGGGTTAGGACTGATTTGAGAACTGGCACTCACTACCAGATTTACAACTAACAAGGACCTCTAAGGATGGGTGGACTCTGGAGCCACACTTCCTGAGTTTGAATCTTGTGTCCAGCTGTGAGGCCAAGTTTCTCTTGGTATCAGTTTCCTCACTTGTATAAGTGAAATAATGCTAACTACCTCAAGGTGTTTTTGTGAAAAATAAATAAAATAATCATTGCAATGGGACTGAAGATAATAGGTAATCCATACATTACTACCATTAACTAAAGAGATCATTTTAATTTTGAATAATTCTGATTCAGTGAGCTTTTATTTCCACCTAAAAATAATAAACAGGAATATTTTGTTTTTGAAGTGGAACACTCCCTTAAAGTATCAAAAATGTCACTATCTGGGCTCATCCCTATTTTTGTCATCTCTTTTAGCTGCTCTGTACACACCTTATTTTTAAATTTATTTTCTACATGGATATGCCTAATGAGGCTGAGAAATTTATTACAACAAAGGAAATAATTGTATCATAAAAGGCTTATATTTGACATTACTCAATCTCAATTATAAATATTCTCCTCATTGCCTACTGGTATGGACAGCTCCCATGCTCTCCAAAAACAGAACAGAACAGAAGGGAGAGAGGAAACAATGGGAATTGAGCAGTACTAGTCTTATGAACAGAGTGATGGCAGAAATTCTTATAGAAATTATGACTGGGATTGAGACCTTATTTTGAGAATTAACACTCACTTCTAATACTTACAGCGATTAAGTACTTCATACTGTTTGTGAAATAAGTGTTCTAAATTCCCACTCCAAAAGTACTTAAACTATTTTTTAAAATTGAACTTCCAAGAAAGAGAATTCATAATTTACATTCTTATATTTGTTTCATTTCTTGTCCCAAGGGAATTTAAGAGTTCTAGAAATAGAAAAGAAAAAATGCACTCTATAGACAAACTTGCAAATAATGCTAACCACTAGCTTGAGACTGTGCCACACATTTAAAAAAATTATAAACTCACTATAAATGTTAACAAAAGCATGAAAATTTTACTTTTCTGTTTTTACATATGAAAGAATTACCCATTTTAATGCACTTCAAAACATTTCATTTAGTTATACTTTGAAGTCTAGAGGGAATAAACTTGAATGTTTTCATGTATGAATAAAATGCTTTGTTAAACATCTTTTCGTTTTAAAAAATAAGCATCCTTCAGTTTGTGTCCCCTCATCAATTCACCCAGACCTTCGGCAAAGTGGCATAGATGCAGGCCTGCTGCAGTCTCCTGTCTGGAGAGAATTAGAAGAGAACAATGCAGAAGGACCCTGGCCCACAGGTGCCTTTATACTGGCTTGGCTTTGTCTATGCAGCACTGGCTGCTTTAGGTGGGATCAGTGGTTATGCAAAAGTAGGTTCTGTCCAGTCCCGTTCTGCTGGATTCTTCTTCAGTGAGTTAGCAGGCCTGGATGCTTCTCAGCTGTCACAGAATCCAAAGGAACATTTGCGTTTTCCCGTTTACATCTGGGATCTTGCTAGGTATTATGCGAATAAGATTCTATCACTCTGGAACACTTATGCTTGTGGGTTTAGTTGCAGGTGACTGCCCATAGTTTCCAAACTTGGAAGTATGTATGGTGAACAGATCCTGTCAGTTGTAGCTGTGTGTCAGCTTGGACTCATGAAGAATTAAAAATCTCCCAACTTCCACTATTTTTAATATACTCTGAGAAATAAGTCTATAAATTCATAGTCTGATATTTTACTTAAATTTAAAAAAAAACGGAACTGAACTTGGCAGGAAAAAACTCAGTCATCGTCATTACAATCTTACAGAGGTGGCAAGTATACACCACAAGAGATTACTATTGTTCAGTTTTTGCATGTTGATAATATCTTGCCTTCTTCTTTTTGAGACAAGGGCTCACTTTATTGCCCAGGCTGGGGTGCAGTGGTGCCTGCAGCCTCGACCTCCTGGGCTCAAGCAATACTTCTGCCTCAGTCTCCTGAGTAACTAGGACTACAGGTGCCTGCTACCATGCCCAGTTTTTTGCTGCTGCTGTTGTTCGTTTCTTTATTTTTGAAGAGACAATGTCTTGCTATATTGCCCAGGCTGGTCTTATAGCCTCAGGCAATCCTCCAGTCTTGACGTCCCAAATTGCTGAGATTACAGGGATGAGCAACCATGCCCAGCCTTTTTATCTCCTCTTTCTGTATCTATAGGTAAAATCTCAAGGTAGAAAATAATAGATGTCGACGCTGGGGAATCTGAAACCTCATGCCCTACTCAGAAGAAAAACACGAAAGAAAAAGCTCTTTGAGATTTAGGGTATCTGTTCTTTTGCTCATCTTACAGCACAGAGCTACTCTGAAATTATGTTAAATGAAATATCAATAAAAATAAAGTTTACTAAAAATAAAAAGCATCCTTAATAAACACTATCAAAGATCAATATTTTTCATTTTGTTCCGCTATTAGTAAACATTTTCCTTCATTTTTAAAAATTAAGTTGCATTTTTGGCCATTGAAATTAAAGGGCTTCAATGTGGTAGTAAGCTAATAGCCTTAATTTCAACAAGGGGAAACCATTTAAGGAATTAAATTAATATTGAAAAGAAAACAAACGGGTGAAAAAAAGAAGACCTAAACTGACAGTAAGGCCAACAATGATCTCATATTAGAAGAGGTGTCTTCACAGATTACTGCCTGAAAATAGAGGCAGGGGAAAAAAAAAGAAAAGAAAAGGAAGGGGGCGCTAAATAACAGCTGCCACAAACTCATAACACTGAAGAGGTGTTTTGTATTGTTCACTTAAGATGCTGCTGATCTCTCTCCCCTACCCATCATACACACACACACACCCACCCACCTCTCCGCAAGTATCCTCCATTCAGGTTATTTATATCCATATGTAGTGAATTTTTTTCCCAAAAAGTTTTTTTAATTTTTTTCCCTTTAAAAGCTAAAAATAAAGCAAGAAATCACTATAGTTAGAATACTAAGCAGTAACTTTTCACAAAAGACAATAATGCATCCCCAGCACTACCAACTAAGATTTGAACTGCTCTTCTAATTCCTTTTGAATTAATTATGGATTTAAGAATTTCAGCTTGAAGAATTTGAAGATATATTCATTAAATGTTTTTGGTTTTAAATATTAACACAGACGCAAATAAAACATCAGTATTTGAAAAATATAATTTCTATTTTATCTTTAACCATTTTAATTCTCAACAAGATTTCTCTTACTAGATATACAATGCAGATTGTGATAGAGAAAAAGTGCTTCACAGAGTCCGAATAAAAAAAATGGAATATTTAAAAATCTGTTCCATGCCAGATTTAATATAAATAAAACAATTGTGAATCTCACACAAAATTCCTATAAGAGTTTTTAATAAGTAGTTCCCTAATCTAAGACTCATATTTTGGTTCTATCAAACACAGAGTTTCCCAAGGACATTCTTTAACTACTAACTTACACTAAATCCATAGCTACAGGGTTTTGTGTTGTTTTTAGCTTCTAGAACGGCTTCCTAGAGAAATCATAATCTTACCTTTACATATCTTCTGAAGAGGTTTCTTGGTGCTTTGAAAACTCCTGAGGTCTATGTCAAACAGCCATTCTCTTCCTCCCAGAGTCTTAGGGGCTTGGAGAAATCCCAACACCTGCTGCTACCACTGAGTGTCCAGGCTAGAAAAGTTTCAGCGTTTTGACAGCAGGATCATTGAGCCACAGCCAAAGCTTGGGAAGCCTTAACAACTGAAAGCAAGTGTAGAGGGCAACATGGTACCCAGCACGGTGCTCAACTGTAGCAGCAGGGGGAGGAATGTTCCCCGCTCTCACAAGAGTTTAGAGGCAGCCATCACAGAACCCAAGGTTCTGTCAATGGACAGGGCTGAGGAAGTGGAGACATGACCACGCAGCACAAGACCCTGGGAGAAGAGGAACAACTGGCACAGAGCTCAGGTAGTGCTTGAAAAGAATCACCAAGATTCCCGCCAGAACACAAGAAGCAATGGAGAAATGCAACAAAATACATGGAGATATGCAACAAAATACATGGAGATAGGCCATTCTAGCATCCCATACATAAGCCAAAAACACAGATGAGGTGGGTATGGAGATTTAGTTCTAGAAAGAAAAGTAAGGAATACATATTATAGCATGCCTACGACATTTATGGTTAAAAATCTAGTAAGTGACATAAAATTATTATATCTTGTCATCGCAATATTTAATTTACAAATACAAAAAAAAAAAATCCCAGGGTGCTGATCCACAAGGCAGCAGAAATTAAAAGGCAACATTATTGGGAATTAGGAGAGAAAATGGAAAGACAGACAGAAGGTTAAACAACTGATTTTTAAATTGATAAATAACTAAAATTGTTTTTAGTAAGTACAATATACATTTTATCAAACTCATCACTTTCTATTATGATCAGATGAGGCAGATGGAAGAAATTCAATGAGATAAGAGAAGAATACAAAGAAGAGGCAAATAGATAAGCAGTGCAGAGATGAGAAGAGCAAAAGATGGAAAAAGAAAAAGGATAAAGAAGAGGAAGGACAGAAAATATAACAATTTAGTTAACTGGTGTTTCTTTTCTTTTCTCTTTTTTTTTTTTTTTTTTTGAGATGGAATCTCACTCTGTCACCCAGGCTGGAAGGCTGGATTGTAGTGGCGCAATCTTGGCTCACTGCAACCTCCACCTCCCAGGTTTGAGCAATTCTCCTGGCTCAGCCTCCCAAGTAGCTGGGACTACAGGCGTGCACCACCACACCCAGCTAATTTTTGTATTTTTAGTATAGACAGGCTTTCACCATGCTGGCCAGGCTGGTCTTGAACTCCTGACCTCAAGTAACCCACCTGCCTTGGCCTCCCAAAGTACTGGCATTACAGGCGTGAGCCACCATGCTTGGCCAACTAATTTAGTTCCGATGCATTGTCAGATAGACTACTCACTGTCTAAGATTTTCCTGAATCTCTGCTTCATAATGTTATGCTTTTCAAGGAGATGCTTATAGCTTGTTAACCACCATTCACAGCTCTTCAACTACTCACAAGCCTTCAAGAACTCACCTTAAGGAGCCCACTGAATATTAAATATTAAACAGCTACAAAAGAGTGCTACTAAAGACAATTTTGCTTTGAATAGCTGGATAAAATCAAGTCAGAGGTTCAGTATAAACTCTGAGAGGACTTTAATAATTCCTAATACGTATGAAATGAAAATGAAAATGGTCAAGATCATTTAGGAACTCTCATTTTTTCAAGACTCAAAGCAAATTAACCACAGACTTTATAGTTGTAGTTAGTTAAGAAGAAAAGCTATTGCCTAAAAGCAGTTATGTGTGTGTAATTCTTGACTTCAGGTATCTAATTTCTTCTATTCCAAGGTATTTAGTTCTAAGGTAACTAAAATAGTAATAGTCTATTTTACTTTGAGACAAATGGTTCAAACTATCCTGTGTTGGGAAAAATTGATTTCTCCCCTCACCTGCAAAATATATATTCTAAGTGACACAGGAAATAAAAGCTACTCTTGACTGTGCAAGGTTTACTTCTGTCTGATAAGTCACTAAGAGTTAGACATTGTTATAAAATGAAGTAACTCCCACCTTACGACATGTTAAGTACTGCCTAAGCGGTTAGTATTTTAAATTTGAGGGAACTGGGATTTTATAAGAGAATGAGGAATCTAAATTTTCCTTTAAAAATACTTTTTCATCTTAGAGACAGTGCCTAAGGTTAGATTTTGACTTAAACTAAACTTAATTTTTTAAAAATATATTCATGTCAATATGATAGGTTTGAATGCAGAAAGATTGTGTAAGCCTCTATGGCAGAATCCAAATGGAGGCTGACCTTTTTTTAAAGGTAATAATTTGACTTTAAATAAAAAATTAAAAATCAATTGCAGTTTGTATTCTGCACCTATGTTCTTAATCCCATTGGTGAAAACCAGTTTTTAACAATCTAAACGACAAAAATGAAACAAACTCCCAAAAAAGTGGAAGAGAAGACAAAGTAAATAAACATTGTGAATCAGAAACTGTAGGTTTATTCACTTATGAAGCCCTTTAGATTACATTTTTGAATAAAAATTATGTTGTTATTAAAGTATCTTACATAAGATCAGATCATCTAAACAAAGGTTTTCATAACTGTTAAGCATCGCAAGGGGAGAAATTTTTGATGAATGTGCTCACAGTTATATTTCCAGCACCTAGTTTGCCTAGCAACATAGTAGGTGCTCAATAAATACTTACTGTCTGGTAGTGCCACATGTGGAAAGGCACTCTTCAAGAAAAAAGAAGAGTTGGGGAGAGGAGGTTGGTCAAATGAATCTGTTAAAAGTTGAAGTTAAACAAGTCTGTTCCCCCATGACTTGGCAGAACCTTTACTATGCCACTGTGTAAGTTCCCAAACATAGCTCTTATCATTTTTATGGGATACCTATTAACCACAGAATAATAATTCTAAGAAAATTTGACCTACATCTCTGATTAACTTAAAATTCTTATTTCTTCCAATTATTAATTGGACAAAAGTAAACTATTGACACATGTGTGTCTGATGTAAATCATAAAAGGGAAGATAATTTAAAATTCTATAATCTACTGTTGTGGAAAAAAAAAGGTTCTCACTTAGAATTGAAAGGAGGAACAACTGCTTTCATATACCACAAAGTTATTTTTAAAAAATCACTGTGGGGCAAGTCAAAAGCAAGAGTAGAGATTAGTGACTAAGAAGTTACATGGAAAACTATGCTCCATCTACTGAAGTATTGAACAAACTTCAGTATTAGTATTTCAAGTAGTGAAGCAGAGAATAAATGAGAACTTTACGGAACATATACAGAATCACAGATCAGATCACCAATGTGAAAACCACGGTTCCCCTCTAGAACAGTTTCTAACGTACAGAATACCAGAAGCCATTTCCCATGGATGTCATCTCAGGCCTTGAGCGAGCAGGCCTACCCAAATGGTATCTTAGTAAACTGGCTCCCCAATTGCCTTATTCACTCACCAGCATCCATTAGCCAACTCCATGCTTTATCTTCCATAGATAAGATACAGCCTCTTCTTGCCATGGTGCCATGAAAAGGATCCAGAAGGTTCCCCTTAAACAACATTTCCTGAGTGACTGCTGCAGCACCAAGAGTAATGGATATGCCAGGTCAGCCACTTTTCCTTCCCAGCAATATTAGCAGCAGCAGCAGCAGCAGAAGCTGGAGCAGACCATTTAGACCCACCTCCTCGCAGGATGCTAGCCAAAGCATTCTTATTTACTCTACACCTACAAAGAGTTTGCCCGTACGTCTGCACCTTTTTCAGAGTGTCAAAACAGGTGTTTTCCTGTGATCGTACTGAAAATCTGCTCCCAAACAAGGTGATGAATACACTGTTACTATGAAATTCTAAGTTTCTAATTCTATGGAAAAACATGCTCTTAAAAGTTTACTTTATTATAAGGAAGACTTGATGAATCCTTTTTAAATTTTCATTCATCCTGCTCATTCCCAATAAGCAAATAATTGCCCTAAAATTTCCTGTTAATGAAAGAAAGAATGTTACCATACAAAATAAATGTCACATGTAATTTTGGTCATTTCTTTCATAATATTCTATCTGCCATCTTGGCACAGAAACAATTTTACTGAAAATTCTAATGTTTTCATAATCAATACTCTTAACCGATGGGAAAATATTAGGTCTCAGACCTTTATTTTACAGAAGAAGTAATGACTTCCTTGCTTCATATTTCATTTCCATTTTGATGTTTTTGATTATTTGCTTTTCTTTCTAGTGGCATTCGAGTTAATCAGTAACTACAGTGTGGCTGGACAACAGAGTTAAGCAGTTTCCAAAATTAATAATGCATTTACCTAACTGATTTATCCAGAGCTAAAATCCTATAGATATAAAAAGCCATCTAGTTTTTTTGTATAATTTAAATATCTCAACAAAGGATAAGTAAAAAAACAGGTTATTCTTTTCCTAATCAATTACCTATTAGAGAAAAATTATAAACACCAAAGCATGTGTTCTCTACACAGCAGAGAATAACACTCCTCATTAGCAAAACTGAAAACCCTATGTAGGCAGATTCTAAGTATAATGTTTCTAATATATAAGTACTGCATCGCAGTGTTCACTTCATCATGACAGAATTAATAAAACAATAGCTAACACATATTGTAGACTCATTAAGTGCCAAGCACTGTTCTCTGTGCTTTATACGTGTTATCCCATTTAATTTTCACAACTCCTCCAAGGATTAGATATTAGTACTGCTCCCATTTTGGAAACAAGGAAACTGAGGCTTAATTAGGTTACATAACTTCTTCAAGGTCACAGGGATTTGAATGAAGATTATATAGTTCCAGAGCTGGAGCTCTAAATTATTTCATTAAAACTCCACCACTAATTTTGATTTTCATTTATTTGTATATTGCACATTTATTGTTAACGAGACAGACATTTTAAAATGTTTACATAACATTAAGATTTAATAACAGCAAATAACATCAATGGTAAGGTAACACTGTGTGCCCTGAAATTCCACAAGTTCTTTACATGTATTAACTTATTTAAGAGTCACAATAACCTAACAAGGTAGATACACTCCCAGGTAATAGGGTATATCTGATAAATCTGAGGCATATAATGTAAAGTTGCCAAAAGTTATACAACTAATGAGTAGCAAAGATGAAATGTGGACCCAGAGAATGCAGCTTCTGAAATTGTGGTTTTATGCCCACCCTCTACTGACGCTTGAAAACTGATGAAGTGTTAGAACTCCAAAAACGAGAGTAGGAAATGTCGTGTCTGGCCAGAACCCTGGTGGCAGGAGCATCTGATATCCCTGTCTTTTTTCAAAAACCTAATTGTGTACAAATATGTACACAAAGTTATCTTATATGTGTCCATTTCTCTTAATGATATTTACCAGCTTAAGAAATTAACAAACATTTTATGTGATTCTCAGATTTTCAAGTCAAGGACAAATTCAGTTTTCACATTATTTTTCAAGTGTATCTTATCTTCGGAGGCATTAACAGGGCAGTAACATCATTACCATCACAGTATCTGTCATTCTGTTTTGGGGGATTACCATTGTTGCCAACAAAACTTATATTTCATTCCCATCCTTGGCAAATTAATTTAGTTACATGCAGGGTCCAGATAATAATTATGAGTTTAGAGAGAGCTTCAGAAAGCCAACGATCATCTGTAAGGTGTGGGCTGAAACCAACATTGGAGGAAGGTACGGCCTTGATTATTCAGCAGCTGAAATGACTTCCTTTAATTAGCTCTTGAGGACCCAAAGTGGGCCATCTGGGTAATTTCAGTCAGCTCAAATCAAGCACTCAGGTCCCCAAATGTTAAGACTGAGAAGCCAGAAGAATACTGAAACCAAGCTATTGCTTTAGTTTGGCAGCAAGTCTAACTCTCTGGACTAATTTTGGCTATCTTCAGCTTTTTTTAAACTCTAACCTAATATAAGCTAGTGTGTGCGCACGCACACACACAGACACAAAACCATGAAAACTTCAGAGAGAAAATACTCTTATGGTGAAGGCACCTCCCCTCTGTCAGAATTTAGCCATAAGCTGTAAGAAATATAGCCATTTGGTGTCATTTACTAAAAAGAACTTATTTAGGTGCCCATGTGGCATAGCTTGAGGTGGTGTGTCATTTACAGTTTATTTACCTTCAATTATTTTTATAATCAAAAGTTATCATAGAAGGAAGATGACAACTCTGTACCTAATTGCTAGACAACTACATTTTTTGCAGAATTTCTTGGGTAGTCATGTTATATACTGCACCCACATAAGCTTGATTTACTCTTTGGCTAACAACAGATTTAAATTTGTTTCAGTCTCCAACTTTAACACTGAATTTAAGCAAAAATTATTCAAAAATTCTAGAAAGCACATTTTGACATCTTATGAGTGAGGAAAACAAAGTAATTCCACAGGCTTTTACATAAGATAGACCATAACAAATGATTTTTCTGACCTTGGCATTACCACGTGATAGACTAGGAGGAATCATGACTCTTATCCAGTCATCTAAATAAACACAGATAGATACAGACATACAGATTCCAACTGCTCAACTTAACCACTATAGCTATAGTTTTTATTTCTCGCTGATGTCAATGGCAATGCAATCAGCTGCATATAAGTTTCCGATCATTTTAACAAACTTCATTTTTAAAGAGATATCAAGGCCGGGAGCGGTGGCTCATGCCTGTAATCCCCAGCACTTTGGGAGGCCGAGGCGGGTGGATCACTTGAGGTCAAGAGTTCAAGACCAGCCTGGCCAACATAATGAAACCCTGTCTCTACTAAAAATACAAAAATTAGCTGGGTGTGGTAGTGGGGAGCCTGTAATCCCAGCTACTTGGGAGGCCAAGACTGAAGAATCGCTTGAACTCAGGAGGCAGAGGTTGCTGAGATCATGCCACTGCACTCCAGTCTGGGCAATAGAGCAAAAAGGGCAATAGAGCAAAAACTCCATCTCAATCAATCAATCAATCAATCAATCAATAACATTTGAAGTAATATATGTAAATGAGTAAGGTAACAGCTTCTTATTCATCAACTCTTACTGGGTCCATTTCCTTTTATTTAATTCCTTGAACATGGCTTTACCCAGAAATAAATGAATTAATAAGCATAAACTCTAGGCCATACTTAGGTCAAAATAAGTGAAGTTACAGTGAGCTCCTCAGGTTCTTCTAGAAAGTAAACAACCCATCAATCTTTAATACTAAGTCATCTGAATATGAACTAGTATCCTAAAAGTGAAAAGCTCTAATGGTACATTACAAATTCCTGAGTCACTTTGTCCTCACAACTTTATGCTTTAAATAAAATTGGCTAAAGAAAATCTACAAGTGACTCAGTATGACTTAGTGTTTCCAAACCAGGAAAAGGAAGGACTTTCAGTGTTTGAGATAAGGTTTTTTTCTGTAGTTTGGAAAATAAACATTTCCTATTCAGTTATGCCCAGGGGCAGGGGGTGTGTGTGTGTGTGTGTGTGTGTGTGTGTGTGTGTGTGTGTGTGTGTGTGTGTGTGTGTGTGTGTGTGTGTGTGTGTGTGTGTGTGTAGGAGTGTCTGTGTGAGTATGAAAAGAGAAGAAGAGCGGGAACGAGGGAGTAAGGGAAGGAGAGAGGGAGAAGGGAGAGAAAGAGGGAAAAGGAGAAAAAGATTTTTTATCAGTATTTGGTGTTCACGTAAAATGGTTATTTTCTGCAAAAGTTACCTCAGCAAATTATGTGTAAGCGAGCCATGGAAGCACCGCAATTTGTAATAAAATCAATGGGAATGGCTTACCTGACTGTATATAGTAAATACTCCTTATCTATGGGGAATACATTCCAAGACCCCCAGAGGATGCCTGAAACCATGGACAGTAACAACCCCTAAATATACTATTTTTTTTTCCTATACATACCTACAATAAAGTTTAATTTATAAATTAGGCACAGTAAGTGATTAACAATAACTATAATAAAACAGAACAATTATACTGTAATAAAAGTTATGTGAATATGGTCTCTCTATTGGTTTCTCTGTCTCAAAATATTTTATCGTGTTGTACCATGGGTAACTGAAATTGCAGAAAGTGAAACTGCAGATAAGGGGGGATTACTGTACTGCATTCTGTACTACATTTCCATGAATTCAGTGACACAGAGTGATGTATTCCATATCGTTATATCAAATAATAATCTTAGGTGTCTAAATTAGACTGAATTTTTTATTTCAATAGGCATAAGCCATTTTCTGCACCTAAATAAAAGTAGCATTCTTTTTCCTGATATAAAAATGGGCAGATTTTTGTCCTGGTGTCATGCTAACATAACCCCAGAGGTGGCAAGCACAGTGGCTCAAGCCAGTAATCCCAGGACTCTGGGAGGCTGAGGCAGGAGGATCACTTAAAGCCAGGAGTTTGAGATAACCCAAGAATTATCTACTTTATTTAAAGTACATTTTAGCTGGGCAGTGGTGTGCATCTGTAGTCTCAGATACTTGGAAAAGTAAGGCAGAAGGATCGCTTGAACCCAGAAGTTTGAGACCAGCCAGGACAACACAGACTCAGTCTCTAAATAAATAAAATACCTAAGATGTGTTCAGCAAAATCTGTTCCACTAATGTCCCCAATAACGTCAGTAGAGACTAGGGATTAATGAGACTACCAATAAACACACATACACACACATGAACATAACACAATGTTTACTATCTTGTTTTGTTATAAGGATTGCTAAATATTTTTGTATGATATAGACAGTTACAATTTACATTTTTTAGAGAATTCATAGAAATAATCCTTAAAATATTTAGAGATTGGTACTCCTTTGTCAGATAAATAAATGCAAAAGTGAAAATTATTTCAAACCAATAGCACATATATCCCATGATATCCACAATGCTTTTATTTTATCCATCACTTGAAAGTAAAAGAACTTTGGCCAGTTTTGAAAGAAATTATATATATATATATATTTCTTATATATAAAAGATATTATATACTATATATAAGAGATATATAAGATATTATATATGATATTATGTATTATATATAAGATATATATAAGATATTATATATGATATTATGTATTATATATAAGATATATATAAGATATTATATATGATATTATGTATTATATATATGATATAATATATATGTATATTTCTTGAGACAGGGTCTTGTTTCATTGCCCAGGCTGGAGTGCAATGGCTGATCATGGCTCACTGCATCCTTGACTTCCCAAGCTCATGCAATCCTCCCACCTCAGCCTCCTGAGTAGCTGTGACTACAGGTGCTCACCACCATGCCTGGCTAATTTTTTTTCTTTTCTTTTCCTTTTCTTTTCTTTTTGGTAGAGACAGAGTCTCACTATGTTCCTTGGGGTGGTCGCAAACTCCTGGGGTCAAGTAATCTCCTGCCTTGGCCTCAGAAATGTATTTTCTTGATTTGCATTTGACATTGCTGTCTGACTGAAACCAATTCAGCTCCACAAAGGAGTAAATATAATTCTTTTTATTTTAACAGGCATTTTATAATCCCTAACAAAAATTTTTCTCCATTTTTTTCTTATTGTTAATACAAAATTTAAATTTTGATATTAAATGCTACCAGTATTATTCCTTTTTCAAAGCGCAGTTTAGCGCCCAAATGAGCTCATATCTGTCTTTTAGCCCTAGCACTTCCAGTTCCACATTCCTGTTTAAAGTACTTCATCCCCCTGCCCCCTACCTACTTTTTTCCTTCCAGAAGTGACTAATCTTCCTGTTATTCTACTCTGTCAGTTTTTCCCCTAGTATTCTTTTCATGTTGCATAATGTTTACTTTTCACTAGCTCCTTCTATAATTTTACTACTGTCTCCCTTGGTACTAGCCTTCCGTTTTCAACAGATTAAAATAGCCAATATTTACGTATTAGCAAACTTTTTTGTCAAGTTTTGTGCTGTTCAGATTAAGCTATTTCCTCAAGTCAAAAATACAACTACTCTTTTGATAGAGTAAACATTGTTTTTAAAAAAATCCATGTGTTGATCTTCAAAGTTAAATTCAGTGTAAGTTTTAGAATTAACAGATATCACAATTAAAGGGCTAAGATTTCAAATTTCCTGATAAGGTACTCCAGCAAAGCAAACAGAATGTCACTCCTTTTAAAGATCTCCTTCTTCCTAGTACTTCTCCATAATGTCATAAAGCATGTTAGCAAAGTCTTATAAATACAATGTAAACTTTTTCCATTCTTCTAAATTTTAGTTATAAAATACATTTTAATTATATGTCAACAATTTGCCTCAACCCTAATCTCAAATATCTAGAACAGCTATATCACATTATCGAAACATGAGTAAAAGCTGAGTTTCTGCTTTAGCGAAAACATCTCAGAAGATTTTTAGAATTATAATAATTACTTAAATAATTCCCTATATTCTAAAATTCACAGCATAGTATCACATACCTAATAAAATAACAACATAACATAACCCCAGATTAACAGTGCATCTTTTGGCAGATTCAATATTATATCATATTTTTTGTGTCAGTCACAGGATCCTTTGGAGAAAATAGTGTGTTACTAGTCTTACTTACATTTTCTATCAATACAAAATGTTCACAAGCCTTTAGAAACTATACATTTTCTAAAATCCAAAATTACCCTTAATAAATCGTGGCAAAACACACACTATAGGAGATAAAGACATCCCTAAAATTTCACTCTAATTTACTGAAAATAGAAGCCAAATTAAATTCAAATGTTTGCTTACATTAAAATAGCACAGGATCTTATAATTTGCTTTTAATCTTGGAGGAATTCTCATTATTCTCTCATCAATTCTTCTTCAAAAAAATAAATTAATAAAACCTTCCTTGTTTGTCACATACAGTGTCCTAAACAGAAACATCTGATTTTTCTTTGGGTCAGCAAGAACAACTTAACTTCCAAATTCCTTTATTGCCACTATTTTAGACACTAAGGCCAAGAACTCCAAAGAAAGCTATAAAAAAAAAAAATGCTAGTTAAAATATATAGTATATGATACCAAATATTATAGTTTACAAAACCACATTCATATACAACAGGTTCAATTTTTTAAATCACATCATGAGTGGAAAAAAAACCCAAACTATATATTCTAGGAAAAAAGCAGCCAGTCACAGTGGCTTAAGCCTATAATCCCAGCACTTTGGGAGGCCAAGGCAGCCAGATCACTTGAGGCCAGGAGTTTGAGACCAGCCTGGCCAACATGGTGAAATCCCGTATCTACCAAAAACACAAAAATTAGCTGGGTATGGTGGCCCATGCCTGTTATCTCACCTACTTAGGAGGCTGAGGCAGGAGAATCGTTTAAACCTAGGAGGCGGAGGTTGCAGTGAGCCAAGATCATGCCACTGCACTCAGCCTGAGTGAGAGAGTGAGATTCTGTGTCAAATAAAAAAAAAAAGAAAGAAAGAAAAGAAAAAACCAGGGCTCATATGTACATTCTCAGGGACTAGCACAGAGCTTGATAAAAAAAAGACAGATGCCCAATAAATATCTTCTGCGTAAATAAATTCAACCACACAGAGGCACATTAATGATAAACAAAAAGGAAGGAAAGAAAACTTTTTTGATAATATTACCATAGGAACAATGTTATCAAAACATATTAATCAAAAAAAATTAGGAGAAGCAATTCAAATAATTTATCAGCCAGGCGCAGTGGCTCACGCCTGTAACCCCAGCACTTCGGGAGGCCAAGGCAGGCAGATCATTTGAGGTCAGGAGTTCAAGACCAGCCTGGTCAATATGATGAAACCCCATCTCTACTAAAAATACACACAAAACAATTAGCTGGGCATGGTGGTGCATGCCTGTAATCCCAGCTACTCGGGAGGCTAAGCCAGGAGAATCACTTGAACCCAGAAGGCAGACGTTGCAGTGAGCCAAGACTGCACCACTGCACTCCAGCCTGGGAGACAAGAGTGAAACTCCGTCTCAATAAATAAATAAATAAATAAATAAATAAATAAATAAATAAATAAATAATTTTTCCAAGGGAAAAGTTTTTTAGAAAAATTTACTGGCATCCTTGATTATATATGTAACCTTATTTAGATCTTACGTTAGAAGAGAATATCTGATTCTGAAAATTGATAAATATGCATTTTTTCCCTTTTTCTATATAAACTATATTTTGAAGTTGACCATTAGTTACTATGAAAAGTTCTTTATGAAAAAAATTCTTAATAATAAATGCAGCAGAAATTATATAATTAAAAGTCATCATTTTGCAAACTCTAAAAAATATCATGGCTACAAAATGATCAACAATGAGGTGAAATCACTGGATCCAAGTCTGATGGAGAACTTTATAAGGATTGGCCCAGGCCAATCTGATTCACTGATAGATTGCAGCATCATTAAAAGTAGGGATTACTAAAATTATGTCCTCTTGATACGATGAAATAGAAAGTATACAGAACCTTCTAGGAAATGTTCCCCCCAAATAATAATAAATAACATTAAAGTTAAACTTGACTCTAATTTTTAGTTTACAGAAAATAAGGATGATGGAAGAACAAGCTAAATGACACCATAGATGCTAACTGGAAAAACATACCTATTAAAAAAAGACATTGTTATGACAATCAGGAAAAGTTGAACATAAAGTGGCTATCAAATGATACAATAAAATTATTGTCAATTTTCATAGATTTAGAAATGGAGTTATATTTAAAATAAGTTCTTAACTGTCAGAGATACTACTGAAGAAGTATAGGTGACATGATAGGATGTCTGAGACTTGTTTTAACATGCTACAGGGATAAAAGGAGTGTGAAAGGTAATAAAAAGGGCAAAATGTTGGCTGATGCACATACGGATACATGCATACAAAATGCTGACTGATAGATATATGGAGGGGGTTGTTTTATTGTTTCTCTAATATTATGTACATTTAAAAATTGCCATAGAATTTCTTAAACTTAACAAACAAACAAAAAAGACAGAAATCACAGCGGGGGGAAAAAGAATGAGTTCATGCCTGGAAGAGCAACCAAGGATTTTTTTTTTTTTTTTTTTTAATATTTCTCACCTGAAGTCACAAAACCTGGTTTACAAACTGGGCTTTGCTACTTACAATCTGGCCTAGATAACCTACATCAATGTATTTGTACATATATACATAAATGTCCACATGTGTAGCATGAAAATAATTGACTTACCTACTACAAAAATACATAGGTATGTAAAAATTAACTATAAACTAAAAAAAATAAAATATAGATATCTTCAATATATTTTGCGTTTACCTTCATGTCACATGTGTATGCATTATCTCTTCAACCAAATAGTAAGGTCTCTATGAGTGAAGTCCATGTTCCATTCCTTTAACCAACAAACATTCAATGTATACTTCTAGTCAGTCTACCATGTGTCAGGCATTTCTTCCTAAGAGGTTAAGAACACAAAGGTGTAAGTCGTAGGCTGTGGAATCAAATGCAGAGATGGAGTAAGATGTATAATTATGATTCATACTCCAAACTACATAAGCAAAGAGGCAAAACAGTTATGTGGCCAGGTCTAGAGTGAGGAGAAGCTTTCTAGAGGAGGGAATGTATGAGCCATATATAAACATGAAAAAGGTCTGCAAAACTCATGTAGGAAGAAAAAAGAGTCCCAGGCAGGAAGACCAAAAAACAAAAACAAACGAAAAAAAAGCGGGGCGGGGCATTACATGGGAACATCAAAAGTAGTCATTTGCCACAGGTCAATGTGGCTAATACTTGATGTGAGAGGTATTGAGTCTCAGTAGATGACCCACTGTACATAGCAAAATGCTAAGTACTTAGTAAGGGATCAATAAATATCTATTAATTAAAGTACAGAGAGATAAGAGGTAGCATTATTTGAGTGTTCATTCCAGGTCATTATGTATGCACTGAAATAAATGTGTTTCTTATTCAACCTCACATCAATCCCAAGGTACGTGCTATTATTATCATCCCCGTCTTACAGATAAGGACACTTGGGCACAGAAAAGGTAAGTAACTTTCCCAGTTACTCAGTTGGCAATTGGTATAGTGAGTGATGTTCTTAGTGTTTCAAACAACAAAATATCTGGAAATAAAATTCTACATGGCTATTCCTCATAATAAAAGTATTTTTAAAGAATGAAAAAGAACACTGTAAACAGTGAGTGCTGCTAAAGGTTTAATAAGTGGCTGTCTAGGAGAGAACTATGGTTGGCATCTGCCAATTTCCAAAGTGTAAACACTCTCACCATAGCCAATTTTAAGCTATCAATAAAGACATCATTGAACATGGAATTGGGAAGAGGTCTCGACATAAGCCAGTTCCAGCACTCCACTGCCTGTAACCTTCAACAAGCTATAGGCAGAGTGACTTTAACAGACTAATTACATGACCAGGAAGATAACAAGTAAATCAAAGAAAAGGTGCAAAACTGCGATCTCTCTTGTTTGCAAGACTGTATAAAAGTCATAGTCAATTTATATTTGAAATTAATAAACTCCTAAGGAAGATAATGTAATGTGTGAAAGGCAATGAAAATGAATAAGTAATTCATAGACATTCCTCAAGGTAACATACATTTTCTATGAATGACAGTTGACATTTATAAAGTATTCTTTATATGTGATTAATGAACTGTGATTAGTAAGTGATTTCCTGCTAAACGATTCCTCCCTCAAGGGGCAACACAAGAGGATTTATTTCCAACTAGAGAAGTTGAAAATGAAAGCACAGCTGAAGGAAATGAAGTTATCTGGGTCAGCAACAGATACTGCAACCGAAAACTGGGGGATAATTTTTGCATACCCTGTGCTTTCAAACTACATGTCATATAAAAGGTGTTGAATGAATAGTGATCATAAGAAAGGAGGGAACAAAACCAATCACAGAACTAGATTTTTTCACTAACTATAGTCAATAGCTGCATAACAACGCTTCAGTCAAGAAAGGACCCACATATATGATGGTGGTCCCATAAGATTACAATGGAACTGAAAAATTCCTACCACCTAGTGACATTTGTAGCCATCATAACCTCACAGCACAACACAATATCTTTTCTACGTTTGAGTATGTTTTGATACACAAATACATAATATTATGTTACAACTGCCTACAGTATTCAATAGGATAACAGGCTGTATAGGTTTGCAGCCTAGGAGCAATAGGCCGTACTATACAGCCTAGATGTGTAGTAGGCTATACCATTTAGGTTTGTGTAAGTATACTCTATGATGTACACACAACAATGAAATACCCTAATGACACACAGAATGTATCCCCATTGTTAAAGGCATGACGTGTGTGTGTGTGTGTGTGCACGCACGGGTGTGTACATATATATTTTTAAAATTATTTACAGTTAGTGAATACAGATATATTTATATAAAAGGGAGTTCAAATTATTCATATTTGTATGTTTACACTATTTCTTTAAAAAATTCCTTTAGGTTATTTAACAATATTGTTGAATGAATAAGTCTAGTTAAATGAATTTTATATGGGTATAAAAGGGAGTTAGAATTATTACTATATTGATCCTATCACTTTTTTAAGTTCCTTTATCATTTAAAAATAATGTCCAATGAGTAAGTACATTTGGATACATTTTAAATTAAATATAAAATCTATTTTTTACATGGAATGCAAATGTAATGTTAAAGAAGTAACTAGTAATTGCAAAGCAAAAAATGCAAATTCTACACAAGTTTACTTAGGCAGTTAGCAAACTGAAACCAGTATAACCCCATTTTTGGCATGTGGCAAGTCTGTTGCTGACCTGTTACTGAATCTGGCTCCCACAAACCAACAGCCTATTACTTAACAGTATCCTGGCTTAAATAGACTCAATAAAACAAATGTAATTCACTAGCACTGTCTCATGCTTATTAAATTCATATGCAAAACAAATGTAAAATGTGCCTTGAGCCTTGTTAAGAGTCTATATATGTTGCTTTCTGTTGTTCTTCTTGTCACTGTAGTAGGATGCACAAATCTTTTATTAGGTCAATTTAACTATTGATTTCTACTCTTAGCGCTTATAAATGGCAGAAAAATGTAACTTTTTCAGTCCACTGCTGCAGGGGAGAAAACCTCACAAAATTAGTGATTATAAATGAAAAAAAAAATCAATCAATAAAACTGTTATGTAAAATAACTCATACCAATCTTGTTACATATCAAAATTGACATTTTTTCCCAGCCCAGTTATCAGACTGAGATGATAATATAGATGTATTTTTTAATATTTGTGATATCGTAATTAGAATAATTCAAGTTAAATGATTTTAGTGTTCCATATACAAGGCTAGTTTGCATTTCCGTGACATAGCCTTTCAAAAAGGGAGCTGCGTCAATTTTTAATGAAATGCATGACCTAATTTACAACTGTAATGACTATAATTAGTCTAATAGTTTGTGTTTTTTTAATCTTGGGGATGGGGCAAGGAAAGTTATGGCATGGGTCAGGAGCTATGAATGCTGGCGATGTACCACATTTTATTCCATTTTAAATTTAATACAAATAAAGTAATATTTATTGGAAGCCTACAATGTGTTAGGCTTAAGAAGACTAAGGCACAGCCTTATAAAGCTTCCAGACAGGGGACATGGAGTTAGAAACCTAACAGCAATGGTCTGTATTAGGGGTACGACAGAGTTCTAATGTTTTTCTCTTGTCACTGCATTTTTATGCAGTACAAAAATGTGGTTTAAAAAAGTCTGTTTTCATTATTTTTAAAAATATCTATACTATAATAACATTACCTGGCTTTTAAAACAGTATCTAAAACAAGAATAAACAGTCTCTGGGTTTGGAATAAAGAGATTCTCTTAGGAGATTACTGATATGTCCAGATTTACAAAACAAAGAACAACCATAACAACAACAACAAAACCTCAGGATAAAATAAATACCACTATCTCTTTCAGTTAGTTTGAAAGTAGATCTGAATACATTTTCTTTTGAAATTGACATGCCACCGTGTGCAATGCAAATAGGAAGCAAGATTGGAAATACACAAAGGCAGAATTACCGAGGAAAAAAAAAAATCCTTTAAAATTTGATGGAGAAAGGGACACCAGGCTTGATCTACTGTCTCTTGAGCATTTTAATAATTTCCCAACTTGCAAGATTAGAAAATTAGACCAGCTTCTCAATTACTAACGAATAAAATGAATGTAGAAGGAAGACCTCTACACTCATCTCTTTTAAATGCTGCATGAACAAGAGGCTCACTGTTCAAGACATTAAGTATTGCTTCATGCCAAGGGGAGATATTCTATAAAGTTGTATCATTTTTAAGATTATTACCAGGGACTTATCTTCTTGGAAAACTCACCCTATTTGCAGAAAAAGATGACAGAACTAAAATAATGGATTAGCAGAACTTTACTCTCTAAGCAAATGACTTTTATAAAATCTGAAGTTCCCTGAAGGCCAGTAAGTCTCAATGAGTAACATATCACAATGCTCAAGTGGTGATTGTAGTATTTGTTACCAGCTACATAATTACTCTATTCTAACTCTTAATGAGCCTGAAGTACTAAATTTTTAATTCCCCTATGATCCTCTTCAAAGTGGATAAATGTAGGTTTCTCCTCAATCAAATATTTAATTGTCAGTACTACTGGCACCAACACACAATCTGGAACATTTTTTTACACTCTAGAACTTTTCAGTTCTTCTAAAAATAGCTTATATCATACAGATCTTAAAATAACTGTTGGAGAGAAAAAATAAGGAGCAAGTTAATAAGTGGCAGAGTCTAGAGACATACTTCTTGGAAGCTTGGATTCTCTTTTCTACTTCAGATTAAAGATTAGAAGTAGAAGTTGCAACACTATAAAGTATTCACAGTTGGAAGACAAAACAATTTTTTTCTAAAATTACAGTGTAGAGAAATTGAAGTGTAACAGAGATATACGAATCCCTTGACAAATACCATATGTCCTTGTTAGTGCTATTAGTTTGATAATAAAAACAATAATAATTATACTAGTAGTCTGGTTCCCAGAATGTTCCTCTCATAATAAACACCAATACTAATCAAAACTCTTTTCAATATTCTCGGTAGAGTCAAAAAAGATTAAAAAAAAAAAAAAAAAGAAAAAACTGATAATGTTTCTATCCTGGCAGTATCATTTCTCCCTATGCAACCTTTGAAAGCTAAATATTCTGTGTTAAGCTGAATAGTTTTCCAACAAAGCACCCTATGAAAAGACAGTTAATACTGTCACCAAAATAACTGTGTATTGTGTCACTGCACAGGCCAATTTATCATTCCCCTCTGAGACATGGGCTGTATATACAGCTATCATATCAGGAAGCCTGACTAGGTCCCCATGTGCTGCCTGCACAAGATAACATACAAAACACGGCATGAGTCCAAGGAAAGGCCTGTTCTAGAAATTTACATCAACAGAACATAAATAGTCCATTATAGTGCCTAAGCAATTTAACTGGATGAGTCCTATCATAAATGAAGGATGCTGGACTCCGCAGAGAAACATTTTATGAGTAATTACATGTTGCTGTCCAACAAATGTCCTATTACATAAAAAGAAATTCTCTAAAGTTGAATTTAAAAACCCATAAAATCTTCTCACAATTATTGGTCACAGTCTGGAAGAAACATTGCATTCAATTCACTAAACACTTAATGAATGCCAAGGATATTCAAAACACTACATATATAGAAGTGATTAATGCAGGCTTCTCATTCTTAAGGAGTTTATAAACTAGTGGGGATTAGAAACAAGTTACAAATTAACTGTAAAATCAAGAATACATAATCAGAAAAAGTGGACTGTCTTACAGTTGTTTCTAAATTATTAGCTGTTCTATCACCAAGAATATAACTTTCTTAAAAATACTCTTTTTGGCTCGTGACATATACAGGAAACAATATTCTCATAAAATACCTCTTCAGATGCACTGCATCTATTATACAAACCAACTATAGCAATTATCTTGTATGTAAGTGGAAATGTATGTGCAATTTACCAATTTGCAAAGAAGCAATTCTAGAATATGACTCAAAATTAAAACAAGATCAATTTATTAAAAATTATAAACTACTTTTTCAATCACTGTAACTTTACTGAATTAAAAATTATCTCCAAACTCATATTAAAAAAAAATCAATTAAGTTTAAGAGTAGGTTTTTTCAAATTAAAAAAATTAAATCAAAACTAAAAAAAAAAAAAAAAAAAGAATAATGTAGTGTATTTCTATGACACATAAAAAGTAAGGAAATGCCAAAAAGTGAAGCTACTCATTTTCATGAAGGGTGTTTCATCTGATGATCACTGTACAATGAGGGATTCAGGAGTAAGAGCACAAAGAAAGAATTAAACTCTTCTGTCAATTGCGACCACAGGTTGACTATAGATGCAAGAGTTGGACAAAAATCAAAAAGGCATTCTGTAAGAATCAATTGGCCATATAGAATTTAAATGTTGAGCATTGTATATTTTATTATAATTTTTAATTGTCTTCCATGTCATTTTATTAGTAAATTTTATAATAAGCATAATGTATACATGCATTTTTTTGGAGTCTGTTGTCCAGCCAAAAAAAAAAAGAAAAAAAAAACAGTATAGAACTTTAATGCCACCAGTAACTAAGGCCTCAGAACAGTCAAGAAAGTTTTGTCACTTGGACTCGACCTTAATAGCAGTTTTCATCTGTCAGGTGTGTCAATGATGCCATTTTCCTGAAATGAAGACAATATATTCTAGTTTTTGCTGTGATTTAACTAGTCACATTTAAAGGGTCCTAATGACCTCAAGATCTTTATGAATATGATTAAACCCTAACCTCACCACTCCTTGGTTCCCTATCTGTAAAACTAATGAACTGCATGACATCATTTCTAAGGACTCTTCTGACAGCAATTCTGACACACTAAATCAGTAGAGTTCAATGTGGAAAGTGACAAAGGAAAAAATCATCTCTAAATGCTAAAAAAACCATTGAATACTGCACAAGCAATCTTTTAAAATGCAAAGAAAAAACACATTTTAAACTCAGGCCCCCCAAAAAAAGGTTTTCCATGAAGCTAAATCTAACACCTGAAGTTTTTGTTATTATATTTTAAAAGCTTTGATTATATGAAGACTTGACTACTCACTGATTTGTCTCTCCAACTCACTCTAGTAAAAATGTAAGTAGAACCACAACTGAATCTCAATTTTTTTCCAAGCTACTTCAAAAATGCTAGAGGAACTTCCAGTAGTACAAATAAAAATAAGGTTAGTAGGTTGTATTCCAAGTTTTAAATATTAACATGTATTGAATAATCATAATAATCAGCGGAATTTAAATAGGCAGGATATTACAATTTGAACTGGTTGCAGTCTGTGAATGACTGTAGAGTGTCTTTTTTTGAATCTGGATTGATTTTACTTCTGTTCTTCAAATTGACATAATAATAGCTAGTCACAGCTTAGAAACAAGATTTGCAGCCTGTCTTTTCAAAGATCTATGTAGTAATGATAAACCCAGTGGTTTGAATCCATCAAGCTCATGCTAAGCACTATGTCTCTGAGTGAACAGTTGCTGCTGGACAATGAATCTTTTCAAACTACCTAGAAGAGAATCTGTAAACCCACAAACAAATGATTCTCCATCAATCAAGTCCTATTTTAATTCAAATGCAGTTTAGAACCACACAGTGGGATAAATTTGCAGTAATTTTATAAACTTAAAACATTTTATCTTTATGTTTATGATAATGCAGTTTTATTTGTACTAATGAAATAAAAAACATAGCTCAATAAATATAACCTCCAAAATTCTATCATGAATTAAAACTTGTAATGATGCTACATAATTTCTTGTTGAGTTTCAAGACATTGCAAATATAGTAAGCAGTATCCATTTTAAGTTTTGTCATAAGATAAATACATTTTAGTGATCAAACCACTTTCAAAATGCTTGTAACGTGAGACTGCTTTTTTCTTCCAACAGTGACCTGTTTTTCTCTAGAACAGTTACTAAGAAAAATATTTTTCAGCTAGTCATAAGAATGACTTCCTTAGCAGCCCTTTCCTTTGTACCATTAAACAGTCTGGAAAATTGCTTGCTTGACTCATTCATGCTGTCAAAATATACTACAGGCTAAGGCTGACCATCAATTTTCTCTGTATCCTGTAACAACACACCCAATTTATGCATGAAGTTCTAAAGCAATAGTACTTGCAGTCTTAGGACTACTTTCATACATTAGTATTTTGCAAAACTATATTCACACAGGCTAATCTATTCATTTGTTGCAGCTAAAGGATACTACTTGTTGTACAAGAAAATCTGTATACATTTAAGTCTACTACAATTAAAAGGTAAAAGACCAAATGAACAAATTAAAGTCCTTAGGTTATAATGTATCCTTTATCATCTTTTTGAACATCTCGTTGAACATCTATTTGAAAACAGAACTTGATCGATGAAGAATCATTTGTTTGTGGGTTTACAGATTCTATGGGTTTATAAATAAGAATCAATTGGAAATTCAAAGAGAAGATATTAGACTTACTTGGATATAACTCTATGGAGTTATTTCGAGAATAAAAAAATAAAACAAAAAATAGGCCAGGCACGGTGGCTCACGCCTGTAATCCCAACACTTTGGGAGGCCAAGGTGGGTGGATCGCTTGAGCTCAGGATTTCAAGGCCAGCCTGGGTAACATGCTGAAACCCCATCTATACAAAAAATACAAAAATTAGCCCGGCATGGTGGTGCATGCCTGTAATCCCAGATACTCAGGAGATTGAGGCGGGAGAATCACTTAAACCCAGGAAGTGGAAGTTGCAGTGAGCCAAGATTGCGCCACTGCACTCCAGCCTGAGTGACAGTGAGACTGTCTCTGGAAAAAAAAATTTTAAAGGAATAAATAATCTGAAATTCTCTATACAACTAAAATAGTCACAAAGTCATATCAGGTAGTCACAGAACTCCACATAAATTTATAAGAATCTTTTAAAAGTTAACACATTATTTTATCAACTGGCTGATTTGTTATCATTAATAAAGGAAATTAATAAAGCAGAATGGAAGATCTGTAGTAAATGGAGACTTGCTAATTACAACCAACGTACCATCAAGTAGCTTTTTTTTGTTTGCTTTTTAGGGACCAAAAATCATAGGAAATGGTATTTATAAAGAAAAAAATATATTTTTGAATCAGAAATTTAATGGGGACATTTATGAAACAGAGTTACTATACCTTCTAACTATGAATAAGAAATTACTAAGTAGGTGAGAAGGTTATTTCATCTTCTTAATCTTTTTAAAAAATCATCCATAGTTTTAATAAGAAAGCAAAGCAAAAATAAATAAATAAATAAATAAAAGAAGAAAAAGAAGGAAGAAGAGGAGGAGGAAGAAGAAAAAGAGAAGGCAAAGCCAGCTCTATCTGAAAGTCTGGAACATGTGAAAATTTCCAGACGGTTTTATCCTTAGGAGAGAAATACTCTATAGATTGAGAAGTCATGGTAAAAATACTATGTTCCCGGAACCTCTCAGCAGTATTAAAGGAATGGTTGTTAATCAGAGGCACACAGCTTTTAAAATATATATCTGCCCATGTCTGTTGATTTAGAAATTCCAACTAGGTGATGGAGCAAGTAGGACTAGGTGATGGAGCATGCAGGTCCAGGTGATGGAGCAAGCAGTGGGGTGAGAGAATAAATAAATATATTCCAAGTCTCTTCTGCTTTGTGCAGGCAGGACACTTGGAAAAGTACCTGAGAAGCTATTTGCACACAGTGGGCATGCCATGCAAGCTGTTGACTCACACAGAATTAAGTGGATCCTGCTATTAGTATGGCTGATCACTAGGCAAAAGAAAGGTTTGGGTCTAATAGGTATTTGCAGCAAAGTGGTCCAACTGGCAAAATCTCTTACACTCTGTACTTTCAACGCCGAGTTTTCACTTTTCTACTGTTAAAGTTCAGAACCGAGAAGTTTGAGGCCGCAGGTTTAACATGCATTTTTTAAAAGGCAGTCATAATTGTTTATGCTCCCTCATTCTTCAAAATTCATATGCTAAGCCAGATAAACCGGAGGTGGCAAGAGGTTACAGATCAAAAGCCCTGAAAGGTATTAATACAGGGAGAGAGTGGTACTTCTTCAATTTATCCCGAAGCAAATACATTTTGAAAAGTCAAGCAAGCCCTTGGGGCCACAATGTGACGAGAAATAACTGGTAAGGAGTACTTTATTAATATTACAGTTATTTTTATTATGAGAACCTCAGAAATTCTTCCTGATTTAATATTTCCATAAGATGTACGTGTGTGTGTGTGTGTGTGTGCGTGCATATGTGTGTGTGAGAGAGAGGAGAGAGAGAGAGAGAGAGAGTGTGTGTGTGTGTGTGTGTTCACACGCTTTCACTATTGATATTATCTGTAGAAACTTGTCTGCTGGAAAATGTTTCTTTAAACTTTGGTTTGGCTCCTACTTTGGAGCTGATGGGAAATAAAAACTTTTCCATGGATTAGAGCCAACTGAGCTGCTAAAACAAAAGGTAACATTCATTAGAGAACCATGGCACCATGATCTCATTCTGAAGGTTAATTTTTTTTTTTTTTTTACATTAAGTGTGAATTGTCTAAAGCTTAGAAAATTCAAACTGCAAAATAATGTCAAAGAAAATAATACTGGCCTTATCTTAAATGTTATTACATGGAAATTTTTTTATAAAATACGAAACAAAACTGTAGTAAGCAAAAAGAACTCATCAGATTCTTAATAATTTAGCTTAATTTTCTATCTCTGTAATTTCCTCCAAAATGTGGGTAACAACATACACAACACACCTTGTTATTTTTTCTTATATGCAGTAATAGGGAGTTTCAGAGAAGTGGATTTTTCTCAATAAAACATGACAATCTAAAGGTGTTAACCCCCTTGATTTTTAAAGGAAATATTGTGGGAATATATTAGGTTTTACAAAGCATCTGCTAACCAAATACCAACTGACTACTTAATTCCAGGAAAGCCTTACCGCACCATTTTTGGCAACTGCGAAAAAGCTGAAAACAAATTTTATGTTCCCTGCCCTCAGAGGTCCTCCTGTACTTTCTCCTAATTGTTTCACAACATGTTAAAAGCCTGAAATAGCCAACTCAATTACACAGGCTACAAGCATCCCCTTTGAACAGATATTTGATCCTTCTTCAACATCAAGTAATACAATTAACTCATTGTCACACACTAAATCAATACACAGCAGAATAGAATGGGCAATAATCAATAACCTTAACAAGAATGCAGTAGCATGGCTCAGTAAATCAAACTGTAAACGCATAACTCATACCCAGAATTAGACTATAACAAGAACAGTTATAGACACTGTCAAGAAAAACCCAAAACTGGCCATAGGAAACAACTAGGCTATATTATTTCTGAAAAGCCAAAAAAATCAGGGAGATGGGGTTTTGGTGTTTGTTTCCTCCTTTTCATTTGCTGGAAAAAGTACATGCTCTCCTATTTGTAATCATGTTAAAAGTCTCAAACTCATAAATGAGGCAAATGCTTTTAAAAATTTTGGAGTTAGGCCAGGCATGGTGGCTCACACCTATAATCTCAGCACTTTGGGAGGCCAAGACAGGCGGATCGCCTGAGGTTGGAAGTTCAAGACCAGCTGACCAACAAGGAGAAACCCCGTCTCTACTAAAAATACAAAATTAGCCAGGCGTGGTGGCACATGCCTGTAATCCTAGCTACTCGGGAGGCTGAGGCAGGAGAATCGCTTCAACCCGGGAGGTAGAGGCTGTGGTGAGCCAAGATCACGCTATTGTACTCCAGCCTGGGCAACAAGAGTGAAACTCCCATCTCAAAAAAAAAAAAAAAAAAATCTTGGAGCAAAATGGACCATTTCAACAGGCTAGAACTGGATCCCTATCGATTCTGAGTGACAGTGAAAGGGAAAAAAAAAAGCTGTGATAAACAGAGTATTATGGATTTGGATGCTTCTTGACACATTTGAGGAAGTGAGTGGTAGATATTTGACCAATTACGTTTATGTAGGTATAAAAAAATGGAAAAGAATAGTGCAATCATGAAAAATAAAACTTCAATATTTAACTTTCTAATCTGTGCAGGTACTTAACTGAATAAACAATTTTATTTCTAGAAAAGTCTTAGGTGAGTCTTTTAGGAGAAAATTTACATAAATAATACAGCATTTGAAATATCAAATATGAATTATTTATTGTATACCAGCATAAAGCTAAATAGGATTAGTTTTAAATGAATTTAGATTTGCTAACAGATGGCTACAACCATTTTTCCATTCATAGTTAACTGCATTTACAAAATGAATTTTCAGGTACAGACAATACAAATTCTGAATTATTCTATTAATACCTACTGGTTTAGCTAGTAGTCAAGTCATACACATGTTAAGAGGTTAAGGGGTTATTTTCTCTTGATAACAGGTAAGTAAATAAGCTAGTATGTGCACACTTATACACATTCAAGGTAAGTCCTTTTTAATTTTTTCAAACAACACAGAGACCTGTAGTGCAATGTGCATAATGACAAATAACATTCAGTCTGACCTAAGGCAAAGTTTCTCCCATAAGAGAAAGATAACTTAGACTGAACTCTGTTGTTCAGATAAGAACAATACAAACGGCTACCGTTAGTATCTATGGAGTATTTACATGGAGTAAGACACTACATTAAATGATTTATATCTAACTGATCTCATTGAATCCTCACAAATCTTGAAAGCAAATGACACTAGACTTGTTTTACAGATAAGGAAACCAGCTTGGGACAGTAAGGTGATTGGCACAATGTCACTAGGAAGTCACTATGGACTCAAACTCAGATCCAGCTGAATCCACGGTTTAGGCTCTTAACAAAGTCTTGATTCTTTGCCATAAAAAAAAAAAAAATGTTGGCCGGGCGCGGTGGCTCACACCTGTAATCCCAACACTTTGGGAGGCCGAGGCAGGCAGACCACAAGGTCAGGAGTTTAAGACCAGCCTGGCCAACATGGTGAAACCCTGTCTCTATTGAAGATAAAAACAAATTAGCCAGGTGTGGTGGTGCGCACCTGTAATTCCAGCTACTCAGGAGGCTGAGGCAGGAGAATCGCTTGAACCCAGGAGGTGGAGGTTGCAGTGAGCCGAGATCGTGCCATTGCACTCCAGCCTGGGTGACAGGGCGAGACTCTGTCTCAAAAAAAAAAAAAAAAAAAAAGTTTTCACTTGCACATTTTTTCATGTGGCTTTTTGCAATTATTCTGAAGATCCTAGTTTGATGAAAATTCTAAACGTGACACTGGGAATGAAGTGAAAACCACTGGTAGTCACACTGTCACTATTCCTGTCACCAGTATTTATTCGCTACAAAATAATTTTTATTACAAATTTCATCCCAAAGAAAAGAGCATACAGGCCAATCTAGACACTCAGAAAATACCAAAACACAATAAAAAGTTACACTATAGCTAATGCAAACCAATGAAGAAAGCGCCCAGAGAAATGAAATGAAAGGACAAGGAACACCAGTCAGTTTTCCCTATGATCAATTTAGTCTTGAACATAAAATAAGTTTGAATTACATACCAAGTTTGAATCTATATAACAGTCTTTATTCTGACCTAAGACAAAGTTCCTCCCATAAGAAGAAAGATAACTTAGACTAAACTCTGGCATTCAGATAAGAACAATCAATACTAATGGCTACCATTTATGGAGTATTTACACAGAGCATGACACTGAATTAAGGGATTTACCCAACCGATCTCACTGAATCCACATAAATTCATTTTTAATTTTCTAAAAATATATTTCTAATTGGCTGTCTGACTAAATTCGTACAATCATGAAAATTGCCAAAACACAAAGTGTGGCAAGAGTTTCAGGAAAGGACATATAACACTAGCTACTGGTATCGAAAGTTTCTGTTCAAGCTACCATTCATCCAAATGAACTGTTCCATAAAAATAATTGTATTTCCCATGGAGTATTTTAAATAACATGATCAATTCTAATATTTGAGATACATCTCTTAAGAGTTCAGGATTACAATCTGATAGCTACTAAATACCCAGTATGCCCAGAAATTTCATCTTCTCAAACCCATGTTTTTGAGAGCAAACATGTTCTTTATGCCATATCATGCTTTTTATGCCATAATAGAATCAATGATTCTTATATTTACATGGTCAAATTTTTGTCCAATTACATATAACAAAAGTCTTAAAAAGAATAGTGTGAGCTATTTTTAAATACATCATTAAAATTAATGTATTCACATGAAAAAAATTCTACCTACTAGATCTAAATATTTCAGCATTATTGATATAGTAATTATTACAAATAAACAAAAAATTAAAATAAACTTGAAATTTTATTTCTAGAAAATTTCTGAAATGTAATACTCAAAATCACAAACAAGCATGACATACAATAAGATATATGAATCATTGTCAAGACGTGGTGAATGGTTTCATTTTAACTTAATATAGTACAACTTGTAAAGACTTACAAAGGTTTTTAAGCATATTTCTGTCTTACTAGGCATATATTGGAAACAATATAATATAAATAAATGCCTAGTAAGATGAATAAAATCTCAGCCTCTTATAAAATAATGTCTTGAGCTGGGCGCAGTGGCTCACGTCTGTAATCCCAGCACTTTGGGAGACCAAGGCAGGCGGATCACGAGGTCAGGAGTTTGATACCAGCCTGACCGACATGGTGAAACCCCACCTCTAGTAAAAATACAAAAATTAGCTGGGCACGGTGGTGCATGCCTGTAATCCCAGCTACTCAAAGAGGCTGAGGCAGGAGAATCGCTTGAACCCAGGAGGCGGAGGTTGCAGTGAGCTGAGATGGCACCACCACACTCCAGCCTGAGCGACCGAGTGGGACTCTGTCTCAAAAAAAAAAAAAAAAAAAAAAAAAGTCTCATGGTTCTATGCATTAGAAAAATAACAGTTATAATACTTTTGTGATTTAAAATATATTATATTTTAAGCAAAAAAAAAGTTATGAAATGAAACACTTCCTTATCTGATGCCTTTACCTCAATTCCAAGCTTTATCTTGGAATCCTGAAATTCTCATGGGTTCTCCCGACCCCCCCCAAACAGTCTATTATTCTGATTTGCTATACTGTTCATCCTCTGTCTGCGGCATGACTTAAAAGTTCTTCTTGACTTTAGGTTCAGACTCTGTATTGTTAGAATATTAGTTAAAATTTTAATATAAATTTCCCACATCAAATGAGAAAATCTAAACAAGCAGTTATTCACAAGCGACTTTCTAGATTAAGAAAAAATGTGAATGAGCATGTTTTAAACAGTACAGTTGCTTAAATTTAGGCAACTGAAATGATTCAACAAATACTTGCCCATGTATGTACAACAGTCTAATATGTAGTTTCTCTAATAATCAATATACTATATTTTTGTCTATACAAGGTCACTGTATAGTGCTTCATAATCTTGCTAATTTAAACAAGTTAAACTTAGCATAAAGATTAAAAGCATAGGCTCTGAAGACAGACTTCCTACACTGAATCTCAGTTCAGCATCTCCTGTGTAAACTCGTAAGGGTTAATTGTTCTTAGCTTCATTAGTTTATATAATCAATAGATGAGGATCAAATCAGGGGAATAAAATTAGCTGTTTCTACATGTGCTACCTAAAAATCAATCTGACTCAGTTTTATCTCATTGTATTACAGAAACTGATGATGAGCTTAGTATAAATCTCTTACCATACAAAACTTAGTGGTGTGCTCATTCTGACTAATACAAGCACGTATAGTCTTTTACAGCACACATAACCACGGCTAAAATTCATCTGCTCCTCCTACACTGACTATGCAGCAGTTTCCAAAATATTTCATAACAAACTTCTCAGATACACAGAAAGGCATTTAATGCTTACTTGTGTGTTACCTGAGCAAATCTGTGCCCTACTGGAACATTTTAAAATTAAAGACTAGAAGGGTTTTAAAGTATTTTATTATCCTATGATTATTTTAATCTTCGTTGTGCTTTTCAGAAGCTCGAAAGCTTATAATCACCACTAGTCTATCAACACCCAAAAAGGCAAAGACTAGTTATAAATGCTTCCTAGGATTGGTAGATGTTACTACTTATTTCCAGTCTATGAACGATTAGATGAGCAAAGATATCTGAAAGCAAATTATCGTCTGAATGCAGTAATATGGAAAAGAAGGAATTACAGATGTAATTTATCCATCACAAGCAGATCCTAAACACTGATTATGTCTGTATTTTTGCAGAAAATTGAAAATGATAGAAAAGCTTCCTAGCTTTTCTGACTTTAATTTTCCATGTTTTACTTTGTGTAATTTACTGTCAGCTATTAACAGCAGATGCTTCTTGCCTTATTTGAGAACAGCCTGGACTTAAGTATAAGTGATTCTGAAATCCAGAAGCCTACGCACTAGGTCTGAATTTTATGCAGAGAGATAAATTCTAACTTAAGATACTGGACTCATATGCGGTCTGGAGAAAACAGGGTCTTGGATCTCAACCTCATATTAACATAAACTAAAATATAAATATTGCTTAATAAATCTAGACAGCTTCAGAAGAATTTTGCTGGGCCTAAAATTGTGATCTAGGGTTAAAATATAGGTGGTTACCAACTGACCCATGATGATTCAGGGACAGCTGCCACAGTCTGGTGGCCTGTGGCTATGTGAAGTCTCTTATTGGGGATTCCCTCTAGTTCTTTTATTCCCACTTGTGGTGTCATAATTAATAGTGTGAGAGAGAGGGAAGGGGAAAAAGGAAAGATAAACCACCAGAGCCATTTCTTTCTCTCTTCCTCAAGTATCTCTTTCACTGACCCTGCAATTGCTGTTGAGAAACCTCCCCCTCCTAACCATTGCCACCACCACCTAATATACTAGTCTCCCTGTTAGTAACCAGCTCCTTGAGGACTGTAGTTAACATCTGCCTCCCTAAAGTTTGACATAGGAAGTACATAAGTTACATAACTTAAATTGTTGAATCCTTATCACCTCCTAATGGTTTTCTTCCTCATATCTGAGTTTTTACAACTGGTCTCTTGACCATATCCTATGATAAAATGCCAAAAACGAAACAAAACAAAACAAAACAAAAATTGAGTTTGATACTTTTATGATCTACCTGTTTCCCCATGGCTACTAGTATTTAGAAAACAACAGCAACAACCACACACCTGAAAATTCCCGAGAGAAGGAAGAATGGGGAGAAGCTGTTCATTAAGCTCTGCAGTAGACAGGGCCCAGAATCAATAAGCACTACATTCAAAAAACAAGCAGGCTGAGTCCTTAGAAACATGGGGGTCACTTGGAAGACATATTGACGACACCTTCCCACCCTAAAGGTTACACACGTGGGAAGCTTTAGACTCCAGCTCCTCACTGCATACCCTGTCTTTAGACCCTGCTGATTCTAAGCAAATGCCCTATTAAAGACTAGCTTCAAGAAACAGAAGCAGCCCAAAGTTAAAGCTGGGGAAAACTACACTGGCTCACAGCATGAGTTCCAGGAGTTTGGGAAAGGCCACCTCCCCTGCACTACGCAAGTTGAATTTCTGGAACCCTAAACTGAAATTTAAAATACATCTTTGCCACAGAAATAGTTTGACAAAAGCAGCTGGGGTCTGTGACTCTAGTAGTTCTCAAGATTTATGATAAGATAACACTTCTATGGAGCCTCTTGGGTTTAAATAATAACCAGGGTTTCCAAGGTACTGTTTGTACTGAACTATAACTCAAGCATCCTCTGGGCTACTTTGGCTTCTCAGGGTTGACCTGATGACTTAATCACCTTGCTTCTGTGGAAAAACATTTTCTAAACAATTAAACCTTTTGAATATGGCTTTTTATGCACTGGGGAGGCAGCTATACAGTTTATACAGTGACTACTTATCTGAGATGATTCATTTAAAATTTTTCCTATATGGCCATATATTTTACAACAGATACAACATCTTTGAAAGTTGGTGGCAGCATTCTTTCTGCTATTTTGGGTTCACTCCTTGACTCATTTGTTGACTTAAAATATAGTGATTACTTCTGAGTACTTACTGTTTTACGTCCTGTACTATAAATTTGTCTTGTATATTCATTTTTATTCTTAAGTACTGCTGTTAGTTATGTTTTCTTTGTCGAATCCTTAGAATATGCATATGGAAATTAAGAAGCAATGTTTTCCAGCAAACATAACAAAACAATTAAGAGTACAGGCTGTGAAATCAGATGACGAGGCTTCAAGTCCGTATTTTACTGGCTGACTGACCTTGCATGTATTACCTAACTTCTCTGTATTTCAGTGTGCCCATCTGTGAAATGGAAGTAACACCAGTAACTATCTCAATGAGATTTTATAGGGACAAAATACTATGAAAAAATGAAAAGCATTGAAAACACTGATTGACATATTAAATTTCAATAAATATTAACTCATGTTGTTATTCTACTCCGTACAGAAAAAATAAGAAAGTGTATTTGTGGAAGCAGCAGAAATACAAATCAAAGTACAGATTCTTTTGTCATATAAAATCATTTGGGACCTGTTTTTAATGACATGGCATTTCTGCTATATTCCAGTTATAAATATGTGACTGTTTATAGAAATATGAATAGTAGGCTGGGCGCAGTGGCTCACGCCTGTAATCCCAGCACTTTGGAAGGCCAAGGCGGGCTGGTCACCTGAGGTCAAGAGTTCAAGCCAGCCTGGCCAACATGGTGAAACCTCGTCTCTACTAAAAATGCAAAAATTAGCTGGGCATGGTGATACACGCCTGTAGGACCAGCCACTTGGGAGGCTGAGGCAGGAGAATTGCTTGAACGTGGGAAGTGAAGGTTACAATGAGCCAAGATCATACCACTGCACTCAAGCCTGGACAACAGAGTAAGACTCTGTCTCAAATAAATAAATAAATAAATAAGTACAGTTATAAGAGATAAAAAATGAAGCTGTTTTAGTTTTCTCTATAAGGAAAAATAAATCCATTTGTGATATGCCAGGTTTTATTTACTAAATAACCAAGACAGGAGAAGTGATGACAAGTTTGTCAAGATGAGAAGACTTCAGTTTCTCTTCAAAAGTGGTATCTCCTCAACCACCTCCCTTACCCAGATGCTTTCCAGAGAGACTTACTTAATTCTGAAAGTTTTATGAGGGGAAAAATAATCACTCTTTTATTCCAGAAATGGCCCTCCTGAACATCCATTTCCATTCTCCCCTTCTGTCTTACCTACCAGACTCCTGATTTCAATCAAGGCAACAGTTTTTTAAAATAACAATAAATAAAAACAAAACAAACAAGCATACAAAAAAATACTTCCTAGCAATCCCTGCTACCAAAATCAGTCAATAAGAGACTGAAAAATTACTGGCTGAAGCTCAGAGAACCTTTGCTTAAAAGGAGCCTGGCTGGGCTGAGTTATGGTGTCTTGCCTTTTCTGAGTCCTGCTAGACTAAGGATATGATGGCTGGCACTGCAGTGGCCACATTGCAATTTTGAAATAATCCTAAAGTTGGAAGCCATGTGCTCCTTAGGAACTAAGAGAGAAGGCACCTGAGTTCCAATGACTATAGAGTCGCCAAATAGACCTAGACGACTGACTGAAATATAAACCCCTAATTTGTTTATGCCAAATGCTGGGGATGGCGGGGGAGGTGTCTCTGTTATGCAAAGCTGAATCTAATTCTTCACAGACAAAATGTCTACATCACTTCTGTGTGACTATGGAAAGACATATTTAAGATCTGAACCAATAGTTCTAAAGATGGACAATTAGAAAGCTGGAAAGAACTCAGAGATAACAAAAGAAGAAATGTAATGGTCAGAGATGGCCAAGGCCCTCAGGAATCCAGAGGACAAACAGCCTGTCAACCAAATTAGAAGATATCAGGGGTTACACTGTTTAGTAATTATCAGCAATTTTCAAAACACAAGCTCACAGCATAGAAAGTTTTATCGCTAGCAAAAAAATCAAACTTTATCTCAAAGTGAAAATATTTCAAACATGTGCCAAAAATGTAGGGATGATGCTGTAGGTAGATGTGCATTTGATGATATTTGTATAAGAAACAGTATTAAATAAAAACTCTGTAGTTGTTGTTAGTATATTATAAATGAGCAATTGGCATAAGTCCTCACTAGAACCAAGCTTGTTTACAGTAAAATTCATGAAGAAATTACTATTCTAATCATCTATAATACTTCAAACAACTCAGAATTTCTATCAAGCCTTTCCAGTTGCTTTTACTTAAGTTGCTACATGCTAATAACTATCATTAGTGCTAATTCAAAGGCCATCTATCTAGTTATCCACTTCTACTGGCAGTCATGATTTTTGGCCTAGCTGTTAACATGGAAAATTGCTCACCTATCTAAAAGCACAGGATGTAGTACTGCTAAGTTAAAAACAAACAAACAAACAAACAAATTCAAATTTCCTCAATAGGATCTCTTTGGAAGAAAATAAGAAGCTTTGTCTAAGTCTGTGGGAAGGCAGAGACATTGCTCAGCATGAAAGGTAACGGATTAGCAATGTTGATAGCTGAAATCCTCTCCTTATCCTTGGCAAGGAAAATGACAAGATAAGCTTCCCAAACTAGGTCCCTAGGTGTCTGTGCTAGGTCTGAGAAACACTCCATTTCTCACCTTTCACCTGAACTGGGCATGTGTCATACAGTTCTTCAAAAGACAAGTCACCCCACACTGCATTGTCTCTTTTAAGTGAGAAACAGCCTTATACATGAAATTGTTTCAAGGGTACTCCGTGGAATTTTGAGTAGCTTCAGACATCTGAATTACAACAAAACTGAATTCAACTGTAAGTGCCACATTGCTTGAGGTCTAAATTGTTTTTAGTTTGTCACACTCACACAGTGAAGCAAGATTTCATGAGAAAAAAAGTAGACGCAGTGTACCAAAATCTTATAATATGAAACAAAATAAATAGTTCTAGAATTACTGTAGCAGGTAGCTTGATTCAAAACATGGTTTACAATTTATCTAGTAGTCTAAAAAACCTTTACTCATTAAAAGAAAAGTTTTCTAAAAAAGTTCTAACAATATAAACAGGCAAATGAATACAATTACTAGTTTCACCAAAGCAACTGCAGCTATTGAGAATTTCATTAAAGAAAGGTTTATGTCAGAGTGGATGACATTGCAGCATATTCACAGGATATTCTTTACAAAGCTGTGAAGTTTCTGCTTAGGGACCTTTTATATGAAACACACTGCTGCGCAGGTTATGCCTTATAGTTAGTTCATCTCCTAAGTCATTAGGAGAAAACAAGGAAGTGATATGTCAATCTGTCACTGAAAGACACATTGAATATATGTGCCAGCACAGTATATATAATAATCTGTCAAAGTTTTAATACATGGGAGATACCAGTGGTTAAAAACCAAACAACAAAAAAACTTCCTGGTAACAGTGATTCCAATTAGGACCCTACTAGATCAAAATTTTAATTGAAAATTGCATATTTAGTCTAAAACTTGCAGATATTTTATCAGGATTATCAGTGAAACTGGTTTTTAAAATATGATGAAAAGTCTATGCTTGGCGCTTAGAAAGAACAGCAGCAACACAGGCAATTTCTGGATTGAGGATAAACCATGCTAGCAACAGAGGATCTTCTAAAATTTAACTATAACCACCTTTGGGACTACTTTATCATGTCTAGTTATGCCATCCAATCCATATGTGACCATCTGGATACTTGATTTGCCTTACTGATTTTGAGTGTTTTAGTTGTTCATTTACCTGTATGTACATATATTTGTGTGCCTTCTAATACCTAATTTCCATACTTCATATATTATGCTAAGTCTGCAGAGGCTCTTTAAAACTGTTCTCAGTGCCCTTGATTGTATGCCACTTTGCAGTGGAATCTGATCTCAAATGTGTCTATGATAAATCTGATCAGGGGTGCTATTTATAGATAGATATCACTGTATATAGTGAAAAGAAATTTTAATTATCTTAAATAAAATTGCTTAATTTGATAAAGGAACAAGTGACTAAAGTTTTCAAAGGTAAAAGAATTTTGCTAGATTTTTTGAAAATAGATAGTAAATATAAAGGTTATATTCTCTTCCTCCCATCCCTAGTACCTGAAAAATTAATGGGTATTTGAAATAGAATTCAGTAAACAATAAGTCTATTTCTGTTGATCATATCGTAAAAGCTTTTTTTTTTTTTGAGGGTATAAATAACTTGGCAAATATTAAAATACATTCTGTAGGCTTTCTTTACATTGACTCCCCAAATTTTAGTTGAGAGCTCATGACTGAATAGGCAATTTGTCATTGATTTGAAACATCATTTTTGAAATATAATTTTCTAATGGTGGCTTGCAGTGTTAATATTTTTCTTTTCTTTTTTCCTATCTCTTTCACAAGCCATAGGGGAACATATTCCTCTTTGACATAAAATAATGCACCTTTGCAAATGTTCTGGATTTCTGATATAGCTAATACACCTAAATCTATAGCATGTAAGCAATTTAACTCTCAGATTGAATACACTCTTAGACTATTATAAATTAAAACTGCAATTGTAAAAGGAAAATTAGAGAAACTAAGTATTTAGAGTATTGTTTATATACTAGCACACATTATTACAGCTTTTGTTTTTTTACTGTTCTCGTTCTAATTCTGACATTCTTAATAAATACCTACATTCCTCCTTATCATGTATTCCCATTTTACTTAGCAATAGATTTATTATGATATAGACTTCTACATTTTCATACGGTATATTTAAATCTAATTATTTAAACCTTAAAATCATCAGTATGCAACCAAAATAGTCAGCTAATTTTCTTCCTATTATCTTTAGTAACATACCAATTGACTTCTTTTACATAAATGAATACTTTCTTGAACTGTTTGACTTACATCTTTTTTTAATGAAATAAATTCTCCTCTTCTAACTAGAAGTCTGCTATTAACGTAAGTCACCTGGGAGCCTGGCCAAAGTCTGAAGCAGCACAGCTGAAGGGTACAGCCATTTCATAGGGTCCTCTCAGAGAGTATTTGGTTTGCTTTCCTAACTTTCTAAAAATAGTAGATTACACAGGCCACCTCCATCTCATGGCTCAAGAACTCAGAAAAGGCTGGACTATGGATTTAAGCAATACACAGGACACATTTTATTAAAGAAGTCAGGATATTACAAGTTTTCTAAATTTTTTTCCGTTTACTCTGTGAGAGAATGCAAATGATCTAGCGGTTACTGGCATGGAAACCTCATAACGCTCCCAAATTTCAGAACTTCAAGCATGAGTCATACAGTTACTTTAACAGTTTTAAAATATGTTTTTGATCTATTTTAGCCACAAGACTGAATACAAGAGGACTGCTATCTGAAGGGAAGGATTCTAAATACTGTACAAAGAATCACATGTGTCAGTTATAAATATATACACACACACGTAAGAAACATGTTTTTTAACATAAATGCTTAATTACATATTCAAAATTGTTTTAATGCTTAACATAGTTATTTTACTAACATTTAAGAAGCTACTGTCCTGGGTATGAAGCTCCATCATAAATAAATTCATGTTTATTTTTTTCCTCTTATTCAAATTTAAAATATTTTACCAAGTTTTAGACACTGTAATTTAAATTTAAATTAAATTCAGTTTCTCTTAGAAAGACAAAGAAAAAGGACAAAGTTTGCATTGATTAGCTGCTGTAATGAGTTCATTTCATAAATACATTTAAAATCTTGAAATTATTTAAAGTCCTTGATGTGGCAGTTGAATCTTGTTAACCACATAGCATGTCATTAAGCAACCTTGCTGCTTTACTCAAAAAGGGACTCTTCTGTGGCCATAAGTGAGCAGCAACTAAAAAAATATTTTGAGATGGAAAAATAGCAACTGAATATTAATATTTCACAATGTTTCCAAATGTTGTAGAAGCAGGTCTTCTGTGAAACCACTCAATGTCACAGCCAAATTTAATGTCCTTCATTTTGCAGCTACGAGTGCACCATCAACTGTCTGTAGGATTAAAAATTGGATTTACTATTAATTGGGTCAAAACAGGGTTACTTATGGCCACAGCTGGTTACCGACAAGAGTAATTAGCTCTTTGCCCCTCATTTTATGGGTCTCAGTCTCTAATTACACCTGAATTCAGCCAGCATGAATTTAGGAATACACATTCACGGAGGTACAACCACTGTGCCCTTCACTGATGCCTCTCAAAGAACGGGTGAAGAAAGTCTCAATGGGAGTTTATAACTTTTGCTTATTGATCTTTAGGACGATGACATTAAGAAGAATCTAATATTTTTAAAATATTTTTGTTGTTAATATCTTCTTTCTGTTTAACTCTAAAGATCATATTCTTGGAATCTTTGGCAAAAACTTTAGCAAAATGAACAGCCTAAACTGGACCAGGAAACAATGAACTGAAACAATTAACTCATAACTCACCCTGATGTTATTAAAGAAAAGATTATTATAGCACTATATATTTTTAAAGACAAGATGGACCTATAAGACTTTTACTTCTCTACATATGTAGAAGTGATAGTGTCCTCCCCTCAAAGGTCCAAAGAATTAAATTAGGACATTAATATTCAAAAGCAATTTGATTAAACCAAGTAGGTTGAAAGTACCTAGGAACACATTTCTAGTCTTGACCTTGTGTGTCAAAATAAAGATATTTATGTTATCTTTTAAAAGACTCATTTTCAAATATGATACCTGAATTACAAATCCAATGACATTTTTGAATGTCAAGAAATACTAAAGTAAATATTTTAGTATTATGGTGCCCACAAAAGCTAACTTTTAACATTTCTAGCTAAGACTATTACAAATAAAAAAAATCACGATCTAACAGAAAATAAACTGCTAATTCACATTAGAATTTCTGAAGCTGGAAAAATCCAATAAACAACAGTACTTATGAGTTTCTACTTATTTATAAAACTCACATGCAACAAAGTTTGTGCCTCAGGTAAGGTGCTGTAGCAGCAGTTCAGCACCTTACTTCTAGTTACATTTTCCACAAAATGTGTGGCTCTGGCCTTAAAATAAAATGCCCACAAAATAAAAAGAAAATCCAAAATGTCAAAATTTTAAAAGAGTAAAAAGTCTATCCAAGTTTAGCTGATTTTAAATCTGCTTCTCTTTTGCAACTGTACAATGCCTTTACCAACAAAAAAAAATCATCCTCATTCAGCTATTGCCATGGCCTTATATATAATATATGCATATGCTAAACACTCACAGGTAGCTACATTTACCATTTCCAGGGACAGACACTCACTTTGCCATTACTAAGTGAAAAATATGTCAACACTCTCTGCCCTAGCAAAAAAAAACATGCAGTGAAAGGACTGATAAAGTTATTCATAACAAAGTTTGGCCAGACTTGATTCTACTGCTTCTCGTAAAGTTCCCCAGCCCAACATCATCAACACACTGTGTAACTAAACTATGAACAAAGCAATCCATAATCTCATACGCAGAGAACTGTATGTCCACATACCCCTCATTCAATCACTGAATATCCTTAAAAGAATATAATAGTTACTCACTTTCAATGAATCAAAGCAGGCGATTACTCGTCCATTTTCAACTTGGCAGCTTTTCGAAGGATGTGCAAATTTACATTCCGTGTCTGGCCGTGAGCAAGTCCCCCTCTGGAACTCTCTACATACTTCCAGTGTAAGCCATTTTGTGTCCCGAATTGGTGTGACACTAACAGCCATGTTTAGATTTTACAGGTAGTTAAATGTTTCAGTGAAACCAGCAAACCCAACCCCCCCCCAAAAAAGAGCAACAACCAAAAAAAAAAAAAAAAAAGCTGAACTGATGATGAAAATGTCCCCTCAAAATACTTTTTCCCCACTCCCTGCTTTAAAAGTACATGGAAAATTGTGTCGTCAATATCAAGGAAAAGATCTCCCACTAGAAATTCACAGCATGAAACTGTTAATTCAAAGAGGTTTTGGTTTTTAGAGAAATACTAGGATTGTAAGTAGATGAACGTTTAAAAGTAGGGCCTGGTATCAGCCTTGTGCTCTCAGTAACCCCTTCCCAGTGCCAATTTGGAGCCCAAAATGCAAGCATGAAAACGTGGCAGACCCTTTGACACCGAATTTCCAAGCTGCTTTCAGCAAAGTTGTCTGAAAGGGAATCTCCTCACAGCTGAATTTGCAATGGAGTTTGGTGGTGCAATCGGTATTGATTAGTTTGGCATAGACAGATGCAGCAGTTTAGAGCAAAATCGAGAAAATGATTTTTTTTTCCTCCTTGATTTCCTGGCAGAAGATATCTTACTTTTTCAGCAAACTTTTCTTTTAACACTAAAGCAGCCTAGGGCAATGCCAGATACTTAGAGCTTTTCTCTTGATTATAAGTAGAAATGGGGGTGTCTGGGCTAGAGGTGGAGGGTGGATGTGCTGTCGTCACAGTCTAGCTGGCAGCAAGCAAGGCAAAAGCAGAGACTGCTCTAGAAGCGGTTCCAAGCAGCAGAGACGTCAGGAAAGGCACTTCTTAGTACCAACCTGTAGAAAAAAGAGATAGGTTAAGATTTACTAAGTAGCACTTCACTGATGTCCTACAGTATCACAACCATGCCATGTGATACCAGACTAAGTAATATTCAAGTCAGCCTCTCTCTCTCTCCCACATATACACACACAAAATACTTACAGTGAGGCATATTGCAGCCAGCCATCGTAGATTTATTAAAAAAAGGGGTCGTTTCCCCTTGTGAAGCAACGCATGATAGAGAGATAACCAATCACAGATAGTGTTGCAGCAATATTCTGGGCAGAAAGCCAATAGTGTGGGTTGTCTTATGAAAGGTCGCGCCTGTCAGACGTTCATTACTATGCTATAAGCACAGAAAATGTCCATCAGATGTGACTTATTCCACTGCAAGAGGACGAGCATGTGGGTTTTGAATTTACCCAACATGCAGTTAGTGGACTAAACCATGTTAGTTTCAAAACAGCTTCTCAGACAAGTCTAAGCACTTGAAGATCATTACCGGGGAATAAAAAGCAAGGTTTAAAAATTGCAGCTGACTTCCAAGCTGCTTTCCCTCCGGCTCTGCGCAGGGACGCACTGAACAGCCTGCTCCTGCTGTCCTGACACGTGAATAAAAAAGGAAAGGGGTGTTTACAAATGGTACATTCTCCTGACCTATCCAATTCACTTCCTTCTAAAGCCCAAGTCCTGCCCCTCCACTGAAAACAGCACTCATACTGTAAAACTATTCCATTGAGCCCGCAGACACTTTGTCAATATATCACAGGCAGGCAAGATATGAACAAAAGCATCCTTTATTCGTACATTTTTAAAGCAGAAGCTGAGGTCATGTGGGGAAAATAAGGAGTGCAGTGTTGTCAGTGTGTCTGGTAAATCTGAAGTCAACCTCAAGGGAGAAAGTGATTCCATCGCAGAAACATTAAATATTAAGTGAGCAATTTGATTTGAGCAGCGTAATGCACTTCAGAAGTACAATTCCAAACAAAGCTGGAGGGTGGGGGATGAGGGATCCCCTTTTGCCTGATGATCAGTTAACTCAGCAACACAAGACTACTTCTTAGAGCAGGGCATTTTTACTTTTAAAAACTTACTTCCTCTATCAGGATTTTTCTTCTTCTTTTTTTTTTTTTTTGAATGTTGCCAATGAGGAAAACAAGGCTTTAAAAAGTAAAATTTTCACGTTTTAAAGAGGCAATGACACAGTATGATAACTAGTATTTGATGATACTTCTTCATGAGCCAAAACTGCTCTATTGGCATATGGTAAATTTATAATTTTTGGAAATTAGAGTATAGGCTATAAATACATACGTATGTTAAAAAACACGAACATCTAGAACTTAAATTGTTTAAGATTAATATTGCCATTTTAACACTAATTTTCGTTTAAAAAACTACTTTCCAAAACTATTTGGAAAATACTATAGTAAGACTACAACTTTTGATAGAGATTAAAAAAATCAATCAAGCTTGGTGGATCACGCCTGTAATCCCCACACTTTGGGAGGCTGAGGTGGGTGGATCACAAGGTCAGGAGTACAAGACCAGCCTGGCCAACATGGTGAAACCCCATCTCTATTAAAAATACAAAAATTAGCCAGGCATGGTGGTGGCAACTATAATCCCAGCTACTCAGGAGGCTGAGGCAGAAGAATCACTTGAACCCGGGAGGCGGAAGCTGCAGTGAGCTGAGATTGCACTACTGCACTCCAACCTGTGTGACAGAGCAAGACTCTGTCTAAAAAAAAAAAAAAAACCCATGGCTGGGCACAGTGGCTCATACCTGTAATCCCAGCACTTTGGGAGGCTGAGGCAGGCAGATCACGAGGTCAGGTGTTCAAGACCAACCTGGTCAACATGGCAAAACCCCATCTCTAAAAATACTAAAATACAAAAAATTAGCCAGGCATGGTGGCGGGCGCCTGTAATCCCAGCTCCTTGGGAGGCTGAGGCAGGAGAATCACTTAGAACCTGGGAGGTGGATGTTGCAGTGAGCCAAGATTGCGCCACTGCACTCCAGGCCGGAAGGAAGTGTGAGACTCCATCAAGAAGAAGAAGAAAAAAAAAAAAAAAAAAAAAAACCTCATCCCCAGTGTTCAAGAAATATTTTGGTTTTCAAAAAAGTTTCTAGGTCTTAATGCTAGTTTCTATTTAAAAAAAAAAAAAAAAAGGTCCAGTCATAAACTGTAAGCTGTGTCTATCTTCCTGAAAGTTTGTTCTGCATTAAGAATTACTCAATGATTTCATGCCTTGAGAATGGACCACCTGCATCGTCAACAATTTCTTTACTCCTTCTCTTCAGAATCTTCAAGTGCCTCACATGTAACTATTTTTTTCCTCTAAAGCCAGCTAAGATGTCACTTCCTCCAAAAAGCTACCAAGACGTCATTATCCCCATCTCTATCCATCCATATCTTAGTACTGCCTTCTCTGAATTATCTCTGCACCTATGCCCTATACAGTGTTTTATTTCCTTATATATCTGACCCACTAGACCATATGTTTTTAAGGACAGAAAAAATATATTATTCATCTCAATAACCCCATGGCTTAGCATAGTGATGCAAAATAGATGGAGTTCCAAAAATATTGGTAAATTAAATTATCAATTGCTGCATCAGGATTTGGATTACCTCTAGGGTACAAAATATACAAACACACACACGAACACATATATGAATACAACACATGAACACTGAAACATACATTTGAAAACACACACACACACACACACACACACACACACACCATCATTGCCTCTATAAATTATTATGTTCCAGGGTCATGTAGGCCCTTTCACTGCCTCACAATCTAGCCCTGTCCTTGGACACCTATCTCATTGCACACAGCAGCTTTTCTAAAACTTCATTACTCTTTCTCCATGTTCATTAGCAACAGTGGATAATAATATTATGTGTCACGAATATTTCATAGCCTAACAGTAGCCCTTAAGCATGAACTTTTTCTCACCTTCCTACCCACGAGTCTGTAACCTATCCTTCTGTATCTTTCTTGGTCTCCCAGTTCTCCCTCCTCCTGCCCACAATTAAGCTTCCACAAGCCTCCACCTTGACTCATTCATTCTCAAGACCTAGCTCTTTTTCTGCCTCCTCTATACATGCACGCCCTGTCTTTCAGCAGTTCCTTCTCTTAGCTTCCAAATGTGCTGAAGAAACTCCAACATGCAGACGGTGACATGGCAGGAGGAAGAGGACCCTGCCCTGGCTAGCATCCTCCTCTTCCTAATGCACTTAATCCATCCTTCCCAGGCAACTATCTAAAGAGTCATCTACCATGCTGTTTTTCTGCTTCTTCCTTTCCCATTCACTTCTGAATTCTTATCAGTCTGACTTTCACACCCATTACTTTACTGCTCAGCAAAGGTCATCAATGCTGTCAGGAAAGCCAAGTCCAAAGACTATGTGTTTTGTTCTTGCCTTTACTTGACCTGTAACATGATTTACAACTCCCTCTTTCTTGAACCTTTCCCTTTTAACAAACTGACACATTTTATCTTGTTGCTTCTCTCAGTGCTGTACCTCTTGTATCCCCCCTGGAGAGGAGTTGCTGAGGGTTCTTCGCAGGTGCCAAGACATGTGTGAGCTCCTGGGACTTGTTACGTGCTAACTCCCTGTTTGGTTTGACACACACTTCTTCACCCCTGCAACTTGGCAAATTCCTTCTCCTTGTTTAAATTGCTGTTCAAAAATCACCTTCTCTATAGGACTGGGTCAACTATGCTAAACATTATTCCATCTCAGAATGTTTTTGGTACTTTGCATCTCTTCGTACCTCTCCCCCTCAATGTTATATATGCCCTGACAACAGGGTGTAGGTCCAGTGTCCCCCATCACACAGTTCTTAGAACATAACAGATCTTTTTTTAAAATGTTTGATAAATGAGTAAACTTCATTCATACTTACAGAAATAAACATGTATGGGAGGATGTGGTCCCAACACTGACAAAATAGATTGTTTAATCATGATCTATGGCATCCAGACAATACAGGTAAGAAGACTGGTACCCCAAGAAATATCTGCATTGCTTGGTAGTCATATCTAAATACAACTAAAAATTTATTTCTAGAGTTGATTATTTTTCTTTTTTGCCAGGTTACAGACAATCCCTCAAGTACAAAATATACTTTGATTACTAAAATGTTTGCAAATCAGTGTTCTATTTATTTTCTGTAGCAGAGAAATTCTATTTACTTCAAAAGTGCTATTGAAAGCATTATTAACATAGATTTGTACCATTTAATTGTAAAGGACATAGACAAGGATGATAATCAAAGTATTAATAATTCGTTCAGGCATAGACACTGAACAATTAAAACAGATACTGGCCATTATGCATTAGTCTAGCTGGACCTGATAATGTATGTGCCTGCCCTTGATATAGGGCACTGTGGGTAACAAACTCAAATTATATCCTATAGATCAATTTCACTAAACTGCTGATATCAGATTATTGTTTTATATTCCTTCTCTATATTAAAAAAAGAATTTCAAAAAATAGAAATCTCTTTTGGTAAATTAAGATTTTATAGAATTTGGATCAATATTGAATTCACAAAACATTAACTAAGTAATGGGGTTTTGGTTCTATAGATAGATATAATGTTTAAAGATATGTGGGTAATGTCCAGATTATGAGAATTCTTGCAAACATATTTGGCCTAAAATAAATTTTGTCTGTAAATAATCATTAAAGGAAAGATTTCTACTAATGGGTACATTGCTTCTGAGGTAAATATCTGACCTATATTTCAATACATTATAATAAACTTCTCTGAACAACAAAAATATTGTAAGAATCAAACTTAAGGCCGGGCACGGTGGCTCACGCCTGTAATCCCAGCACTTTGGGAAGCTGAGGCAGGCAGATCACGAGGTCAGGAGATCAAGATCACCCTGGCTAACACGGTGAAACCCCATCTCTACTAAAAAATACAAAAAATTAGCTGGGCGTGGTGGCGGGTGCCTGTAGTCCCAGCTACTCGGGAGGCTGAGGCAGGAGAATGGCGCGAACCTGGCTGGCAGAGCTTGCAGTGAGCTGAGATCACGCAACTGCACTCCAGCCTGGGTGACAGAGCGAGACTCCGCCTCAAAAAAAAAAAAAAAAAAAAAAAAGAATCAAACTTAAAAATCTGAATAATAGCTAACAGCAGTCCCTCTTTAACCTACTGATCACATTCCAAATGCTATAGTTTCTTGCTTTATCTGACATCATCTACAACACTAATATTCTGCCACAAGAACCAATTTCTTTTTGAATGATATCAGAAATCATGTATATATTCTACTTTAAGATAAATACAAGGGAGAAAATAAAAAGGAAAGAAATGAAAATTTGAAATGACAGAGATAATAAAAACTGAGAAAAGGATAAAGAAGAATGAAATTATTCTTATTCTTTCAACAATTATTCTTAAAAATTACATATATATATATATATGGCTTCATATGAATGCCTATTTAAAAGTCACATACCTACTGCTATAGAAGATAAAGAGATGCTTACAAGGTATGAAAATGAAATTCTCTTTTGGAGAACTGGATGGCCTCTATGAGCAAGGTTAAATTTCTTGCTCACATATGTTTACTAATCATTGCAAAAGTTCTTCTAAAGCAAATATAGGCAATCAGTCCAGTTACATCCCAGAGTAGTTAGCTGGTAATTTTGAAGAATTTAATATGCTTTTAATGTTGGTATAAGTTATATATTGAGGAAGTTAACTAAGTAATTTTTTGAGGTCCTTTATTATGATTTTTGTTTATTAAGATAGTTTCAATCTAACTGAAAGAGATGGCTAACTTCACCCTGTAAGTTTGGAGTTGATAAGAAAGAACCCCTTGCCCAAAACCACAACTTCTTCCCCTGGCTCACTGGTGTCAACAAGTCCATAATTAGCAATGCAGTTCTTTAGTAAACTAAGTTTGCTCACACAATTATTCCCAGGGTTTGTCCCAAATATTAACAGAGATTTCCATATACCAACAACCAACTTAGCATTTCTGGAGGCTGTACAGCCATCTCTGTATTCACTAAGGTGCTAAGTAGAGTAACAAAGATGTTATACATTATATGGGAAAAAATGTCATCTGAATGAGTTAATGCAGCCTTCAGCACTATTCAACTCCACATAGCAAAAAGCAGAGGTAAGTATTTCTCAGTGAGGGGTAAGCACACTACCAGCAGTACCCATGGCAATTTCAGGTGATGCACAAACAACATAATTTTAACAGATGGATTAGAATGCTAAAACTAGTGTGTCCGGTCTGTGATTACATCAATATTATAACTTAGGAAAAAATTAAAGTTTAATTTACAAATTTAAAGGGCCGGGCACCGTGGCTCACGCCTGTAATCCAATACTTTGGGAGGCTTAAGTGGAGGATTGCTTGAGGCTAGGTGTTCGAGACCAGCCTGAACAACATAGTAAGACCCTATATCTACAAAAGTACAAAAATTAGCCAGGCAGGGTGACAAATGCCTGTAGTCCCAGTTACTTAGGAGGCTGAGGCAGGAGGACTGCTTGAGCACGGGATGTCAAGGCTGCAGTAAGCCATGATCACACCACTGCACTCCAACCTGGGCAACAGAGTGAGACCCTGTCTGAAAAAAAAAAAGGATTAATTAAGTAAATTTTTAAAAAAGATTTAAAGAATATATACATATACACACAAATATACCTAACAGACTATATATAAATAAAAATCATGAAGGAGATATGTAATGACTAAGTTTTAGCAATACTGCAAAGAAAAAGATAACTTTCCATCACACATCCTCTGGAATGGCATAGAGACTGCCAATGTGGCCTGCTGGTCTGCCACATTTCAGACTAGCTGCTGCCAAGAAAGGAAGATTGTGTTTACAACTCAAATAAGTAATCTAAGCTCTGTCGAAGCAGTCTTTTAGAATTCTGATCCATTCAACAGTTTGGTTCCCTAAATCACCTAGTGGTCTACTGTAGGAAGGATAATGAAGGAGTGTTGGTTAGGTGACACACTACTGCCAAAGATTAGAATTCCAGAGGCAACTAAACTGCATTCAAATTAGAAAATGATTGTTGATCCTTAAGTATTTATATTTAGGACAAAACAGAACATAAAGCTTCTATGCAGACAATGATTTAAAAGTGAATTTTGAATTAATTCCTGTATCAGGCAAAATTTTTAAAAATGTAAAAGGTTTAAGCTCACTAGAAGATAATTATCACAATGAATCACTGCACTTTGCATAGTAGCTCTATACCCCAATAGGCCTTCGTCCAAGTCCCTACTGCAAAGTTATCTTCTTAGAAGATTTTCAGGCCACCATCCAAAGCACCCAACCTTCTGTTCCTCCCAACAGCAGTCCAGATTCGTTTTGAGAGAAGTACATAACATTACACTTCCAGCCTGAGCAACACAGTGAGACCCCATCTCTACAGAAAACAAATTTTAAAATATTAGCCACACATGATGGCATGTGCTTGTGGTCCCAGCAACTTGGGAGGCTGAAATGGGAGTACTGCTTGAGCCCAGGAGATCAAGACTGCAGTAAGCTATGACTGAGCCACTGCACTCTAGCCTAGGTAACAGAGTGAGACCTCATCTAAAAAAACAAAACAAACAAAAAAACCCCACCTAATACTGCATAGTACTGTGAAGAAAGCAGAGTAATATTACACACTTATCTCGCTATCTGCTTATCATTTGCCTTTGCCACAAAAATGTAAGCTCCATGAGAGAAGGCAGTGGTTACACTAGTTCTCCATTAATAGAAACAGATCACCAAAACAGTGCCTGGCCCAGAGGAAGCAAACAATTAATATTTGTGGTATGACTGAATATTTTTCTTAGTATATCAGACTAGTTTGTATTTTCGACAAATTACAATGCTTAAGCTATATGGTTTAGTATATTGGGAATGTCACCTTTATAAGTGAATGAAACCAGCATCAAACGTCACTCATTGGAAAGAGAACATGAGGCGATGAAGTTAAAATAGCAACATATTTAAATACCTCCTTGATTATGAAGTTGAAGAAAGATATTTTGAGCCACAGAATATTCGAAACAGATTTATGTGGCTTTGCAAATTTAAAATATTTAAATAATTATCTGTGAAATTCTGACAGAACCAGTCTTCAATTCCAGCAAAAGAAACACTGCATTTTTTCTGATGCTATTCAAAGAGGAAGTATTTTAACATTTCCTTCTACAAGAAGGTATAATGAGATAAAACTGTGAATGCTACTTAATTGTTCAACAAGAGAAAGCACTACTCCTAATTAGTGTTTTATTTACCTATACATTACACAAAGACATTATCTTGTTAGCCTCAGGTAGACATATCTGATCTGTCCATATCATTTAATATTTCAAAATAGTAAATAGGGAATCAGAACACAGACTGCAGCAAAATTTAAAATGCTGTTATGTGCTCAAGAGCTAAATGGTAGAAAAATCAAATCTCATCATTTTAGCAATTTTCAGGAAGAATGGTACAGTGACCCAACCCGAATCTGTCAATGTAGAACTAACACAACAAAAATGTGAACGCTAAATGAAATGCAATACACAGTAATATTGTTATTCCCGTTACAATGCCCTGATTATAGACTTTGATTCTAAAGCTTACTTAAATGAGTATTATTTTATTTGACACAGTAACTAAGGGCCAAAATCATAGTTTTCATATTTAACCTCTATATCTTCTGAACATCACCAAGCTTCTTGCTGAGGTTGGTGGCACCTCTGCCTAAAACATTTAAAATATGATGCTCACTGCTTAAATAATGGTAGCAAAGTCATCTGTGCATCCCTAATGACATTATTGCACAACACAAAAATAAGTATGAAGTTAATTTATCACAGAACTAAGAAAATATTTCCACAGCACCTCATACACTGGTGAAATTTGCTGCATTTTGTACCTCTTTGCCCCTCTATTCCGACTTTCCCTCTCACACAGAAATCATTCTCACAACCAATAGTTATAAGATCTTCTCTATAATTAACCTATATTTTTTTCCTATTTTAGCAGACTCAAGTAGGATAAATTATAAAATCAACATGTGAAAAAAATGACAGATATAATTTTTAAAAAACCTGCCCAAAATATAAAGCATATCTCATTAGGATCAAACTTAATAGTCGCCACACTGTTCAGAATTTCTAAAACTTCAATGTGATAATTGCCCTCAATACTACCCACTAAATCTGACCACAGAAGCTTTATCTTAACAGATAGAATTTGAATTTCCAAATGTCTGATTTTAAACCTGGCGTGATAACCTCAATCAGGAAAATTGTATTAGCTTATTTATATTGAATATGGCCCAAAATATGTGATTTATTAATCATTATGAAAAAAAGTATAGAAAAATCTATGCCTATAATTAAATAAAAATATCTAAAATAATTATTCTTCAGAATACAATGACTAAAACCAATTACGAATGAATATGGAATTGCTCGAATGTATCCTAAAAAAACAAATTAGTGAACTTCTCATGACACAACATAATACACAAATATTTCCTCCATTCCATATAATCAGTAAAAGTCCCTATTATTTCACTAACATATTTCTTATTCCAAACTTACAAATACTGAAGCCACATAGTGCTACACAGTTTAACATTACAATCCTATGGATATTTCTATTGGCTTATACAACTGACCTTAAGGATTACTTTTTAATGAATAATCTCAAACATACTTTTAAAAAATATACCAATGTTAATATATTCCTCATAATAATATATTCTTCATAACAAGATATATCAATTTAACTTGACTTTTTTTCAAAAAAAATAACAAATTCACACATGCTCACAAACAAGAATAATGTTTTCACTGACTAACAGTGACTCAAGACCCAGTTGTTTCTCCCTGGTTTAAAAGACTAAAATACACCACAAAACAAAGACATGCATTGACAACTCCTATTTTCACTTCAATGTAACTTAAATATCCTTTGAAAAAGGTTTCACATAATTCACATACTTAACTAGGTCCAGAGATTAAACAACAAATTATGTTAATATTCTACAATATAAAATATATATTAATGATCTTTCTATGTCAATAGAAACAGATCAATGTAATTACTTTTTAACTATTATATATTACTCCACTATATGTCCATTTTGTTATCAGTAGTCAACTAAGTTAATGCCCATTTTTCACTCTTTTAATCAATGCTGAAATTGCATATAAAAAGCTATGCTTATATTTGAGTGATTTTAATAATATAAATCCTTAGAACATGAAGTGTATTCATATATGTATTAACTTTGAACTAGAATAAAAAACTGTAAGGAAACCTTTACCAATATGTACTTCCCACCAAGAGTCAATAACATATTTTTCTATATTTGTTAAGCCTAGGCTGTACTTTATCTACACTGTAAATTTCTCTTGTGGGAACATGCAAAAAAAGTATGTCTGTTTTTCTATAAATAGAAATGAAAGCCTGTTTTTGTATTTTTCCAAAATATTTTCAACTGCTAGCCCTCATATAGCAGCTAATCAATGGAAACATTTGTAAAATCAGTTTTTCAACTCCTGTTGCATCAAAACATAGCATTTCATTCCTAAAACAACCATAGTATTTGCATTTTGTAATTATTTACAAAGAAACAGAGGCTGGAATTTGGAATAAATGTTTGGGTTGACAGAGTATCAAAACAGACAATAAATATTTTACTGTTATTTTCTTATTAACAAAAAGAAAATGTGTAGTTTTAAGAATCTGCAGGGCATGTTGTACTTGGGAAATCTCTGACAACACTATGTCGTAAGAGTAAGGGAATGCTTTTTTTAATACATTATATCTACAGATGTCAGAAAATATCTGCTACCCCTTCCTTTTTTAGATGCTACCTGATTAAAGGAAATAGTTTCTGACAACTGCTACACATAATGCAAAGCATTATCAAACTAGCTAAGGCACAAGAGAACTCTGGAAAACTCATGTAGGCCCAAGCATATTTTCCCATGTAGTAATTTTCCCTGAGGCTGGGGTTCCACTTGTAGTCATTCCTGAGTCAGGAGTGGGGAGTCTCCCTGAAGCAGCATGCACTTCTAATTAAAATAACCAAGATAGGTATATACTCTTGTATGATTATGCCTTTGCATGTATGTCCTCTTGGAAAATAAAAACATTCCGCCCTCACTTTGTCCTCCTCAAACTCTCTTTCTTAGTTATTAAGTAACAGACTACAGAATAAAGTACCTGAAAGTGAATTTTTAAAAGACTTCAAATATGGTTGGTTGGCAGAATGTGAGCATTTCCAATGCTTTTATTTTGACAATGTGATTTTACCGTGTTGTCAGAGTATAAATAAAGTTAGGCTTCTTGGGAGACGAGATCAAAACTTTTGTTATTACAAATTTGTACTTTCAAAAGAGAATGCATATTGAACAGAAACTATAAGGGAGCATGAGATTTAGTTCCTTTGCTAAATAGAAAACAATACCTTTTTCTTAATTATTTTAATTGCACATAAGGTTCTGTGCAGTCTGGAAAAGCTGTAACAAATAAGGAAACACAAAGAATAAACTACATCCTTTTAATGAGACAGCGATTAAAACTCTACATGTTTCCATCAGCATCATATGCTCTTAAAAAGTAATGACCAGCTTTCCACAGCAAATCAGAATGCAATCGTAGCTAGCTAATAAACTGAAATAACTGCAAATTGTTTATTAACAGCAACATTTGTTTCTCTGGGATACTGATGCTCCAGAAAGATTATTGGATTATCTGAATCAGTCACTTGTGGGTAACTGTTAAAAATATATACTGTTCCTGGGACCTACCCTAGACCTACTGAGGATAGAAACCAGGAATCTATGTTTTCCCAGGTTATTTTTAATTCCATTAAATTTTGGCAACCATAATCAATCAAGGCTAAAATATTACTCTTACCAGAGATTGCTTACTGTGTTTCTACCCTGTAACTTTACCTAAGAAACCAGAGTATCTTCTCTGATAAAATGGCCTGTTTTAAAGATTTGGTGACACGATCTTTGATTATATTCTATCGACTACTTCAGCAAGCTAGTATCCTTATAAAATGTTACAAAAAAGCTCTGTTATGATTATTAATATTATTTTAAATCATGCATGCCACTGCACATCACTCTAAGATACTACACCATATACAACCTTTTTTTTTTTTGAGACGGAGTCTCACACTGTTGCCCACGCTGGAAGTGCAGTGCTGCGATCTCGGCTCACTGCACCTGGGTTCATGCCATTCTCCTGCCTCAGCCTCCAGAGTAGCTGGGACTACAGGTGCCCGCCACCACACCTGGTTACTTTTTGTATTTTCAGTAGAGACGCGGTTTCACCATGTTAGCCAGGATGGTCTCAATCTCCTGACCTCGTGATCCACCCGCCTCGGCCTCCCAAAGTGCTGGGATTACAGGCGTGAGCCACCACGCCCGGCCACCATATACAACTATTAATCATGCCTCAAACCATTTATGTTTTAGTTCTGCCCAGCAGTTCACTACAACTTAGCATGCAAAAGCTACTTCACTGGTAAAAAAAATCCCTGACAACATTTAAAGGAATACATTGGACAAATTAAAAGAGCAATCATGTAGCAATCTCAAAACTTTCCATACTTTCCCTATCTAATGTCTAATGAACTGTCATATAAAATCACACACAAATAAAATGCTTTACAGATTGTGATATTTAGGTTCCTTATTTATTGCTTATAATAAGAACAATTTATAACAATAAAATTATTTTGCAAAAAAGATAAACAAGGAACCTATTCAACCTATAAAATATAATTAAATATTTATATTATAAATAAAATATAATTATTTATATTATAAATAAAATATAAAATAAGGATTAATGTGTGTATGTGTGTGCCCCCAAAGAATAAGGAAAAACATTTACATTGGATTTAGTCAAATTGTTTTCTTCATATACAACAAAAACCTAGTCCTTGGAATTTAAATTAAAGTAAAACCTCTGTGTTAAAGTTAATAGGGGGAAAAAGAGCCACTTTTATCCTGGATAAAACTAAAAATGTATGCTCCTTCATTACATAATGCCCCTTAAAAAGATTAAGTTTTGAAAAGTTGGCTTGTGCTACATTCTATACATGTACTGAGCTTTCTTTCTGGCTTATACATAAAATCTGCAAGGTGTTCATTTGGTTCTTTAATTTAAAAAAAAAAATGTTTCAGGATGGACACAGTGGCTCATACCTATAATCGCAGCACTTTGAGAGACCAAGGCGGGAATACTGCTTGAGCCCAAGAGTTTGAGACCAGCCTGAACAACACAGTGAGACCTCCGTCTCTACAGAAAATACAAAAATTAGCCAGGCATGGTGGTGCATGCCTGCAGTACCAGCTACTTGGGAGGCTGAGGCAGGAGGATTGTTTGAGCCTGGGAGGCTGCAGTAAGGTGAGATCATGCCACTGCACTCCAGCCTGGGCAACAGAGGGAGACCCTGTCTCAAAAAAAAAAAAAAATTGAAAAAAAAAGTTTCCACTGAAGAAGCCAAGTACAGAAATTTACTTTCCCCCCAACAACTTATACATTCTATTATTCAAAAATAGCAAATAATATTTTATATGTTGACATACAATTTATTTTCATCCTAATTACTATTTGTTCCTCACAACTCTAAGGGATGGTTGGTTATATTATTTTGCTCATTTGTGAACAAATAAATTGAGGCTTGCATGGTTAAGTGACTGACCCATTAAAATCCCTACGCTAAATAAATGGAAGAACCAGAACTCCAAATCAGCTCTTCTGATTCCAAATGTAAAACTTCATTCACGATACATGCTAGCAATTTAATACCAAACTTGGTAGAAATGACAATGACTACTAATATATACAACAGAAGCCAAAAGAAGGGAGAGAGACAGGGGGTGAGTGGGATTTATTGGAGGTACCACTACTGCATTGCTTGTGGTTAGCTCAGAGCGAGGTATGTGTAAGTGAAAGAGAAACCCCTGAATATTGATTCTAGAGAAGATAAGATGGTCTCTTTTACAGAGCTGAGAACGGATGCTATTGCTCTTTTATGTCCATGGGGTAGACACTAAACATTAATAATGTATACCTGGAGACAAGAAAATTCTACACTTCAGATACAAATGTCTTCTCAATTAAGATTGTTAATCAATTTTGAATAGATTATGAAGTTCTAAATACTCAGCTGATTTTGAAAGATTAATTGTCAAGGAAGTGGTCTTTGAGCATGATTTTTTTAAATTTATTCATCAGCCCTCCGAGCAACAGGAGCCTGCATTTTCTTCAGAGCTTTTCTTAGAGAAGCTTAAAATATGTCCGCAGAAAACTTCCACGTAGGTAAAATGCAATGCTGCTTTAAAAGTATAAAACTGATGTATGCTGACTATGCATACAGTAAGACTGATCTAGATAAACTACTAAAACAGTATTTGAAGAGCAGTGAAGGAGACAGAATACTGTCTGAAACATTTCAAAGGCATATAGTCAGGCCAATTTTTTATTAGGGTGGTGCAAAGGTAATTTCAGTTTTTGCAATCTTTTTTAAAACCGCAATTACTTTTGCACCAACCTAATTAACAGCTGATAAAACCATTAAAAATCTGTCAGAGAGCACTGAGGGTCTGAAATGGCATAAATGATTTTTTTCTTTTACATGTACCAAAGCTGTTCTCTACTAATACTGGTTACTTTTTGGCACAGAGAAATCACATATATTAAGTTGACTTATAAAAAGAAAACCCAAAGTCAAAACAATTAAAAAAATTACAATCTTGGTTCTGCTGCCTCAAAATATTTCCTTTGAGAAAAATTACAGGAGTGTGTTTCTCTAAATGTGCTTCTTTTTTTAGGTTTTCTTTCTTTGTTCCCTACTATCCTAGGAAAAGAAATGTTTTCCTTCAAGAAATTCAAATACATTCAACAGTAACTTTATTAAATGAATAAATATATTCATTAACAATATATAATACACACAAATTATGTGTATTGATTATATTAACTGTGTATTGACCACCTTTTATATGTAGCCTAGACATAGCAAGAATACTTGGATCCAGCCTTTAAGAATTTGATGCTTAATTAAAGGTATAAAACTAACACACAAATAACTATATATAAAAAAGAAAGCGAGAAGTACACAGTAGAGGTAACAAGAAAGCTTGTTAAGTTAAAGAGAGAGGTCAGGGGTAGTTTCAAAAGGGATAAGAAATGTAAGGTTGGTCTGGAAGGACAAGTTTCATTTGGTTAGAGACAAAAAGGAGTAGAAATCCAGACTGTAGAAATCCAGACGGTAATGGCAGGGATGTGGGAAAGCACTGCATATGAACACTGGAAGAACTGGTCTGTATGAAACACCTGTATGTAATGGGGCTGGCAGAAGATGACCCTGGAACTTTGGGCTGAAGCTGAATCAGTAAGGGCCTTAAAGGCAGGCTAAAGAATTCAGCCTTCACCTTTTAAGTAATTGGAATTCACCCATTCAAGACTTCACCCAAGGGCAGAGTCAGAATATTTAACTAAACACCAAAAGAGCTAAGAATAAGACAGTATATGGGATCTGAAGAAATCTTATTAAATAAACTCAGGACACTTTTTTACTTCCTAAAGCTTCTGCTTCAGTTGCCAGGAAGCTGAGAGATAAATTTAGTGCTCAATTTCATCTCAAGTACTTGTTTCATTTCTTTGCCTTCTAATTGATTAAAAACAACAACAACAACAACAACAGTCCTATCTGATGTGCACTTTACTTTTGTAAGCTTGATGGGGTATATATCACACGTAAATAAAATTAAAGTAACGTTTGTCTTGGTACCAGGGAAAGTTGTAGATGCAACACTTAGGTTTCAGAAGAGAAAAGGTAACTTATAATTTCCCCACCAAGCAAAGCTCATTCCCCAACAAATATTACAATGAAAGATGGCTACATTGAATTAAAAAACTCAGTTACTGCAGCTGGTGATTGCTCTAAAGTCTACAAGCACTGGGTTCAGCAACCTATCTTCCTGCCTGGCTGTCCAGTTTGACCTTCCATGTGAATCTGTGCTCCTATCATGATGCCAAAATGACCTTCTGAAACTTACAAGGCTTCCAAAGCTGCAGATATTTTCAGCTGTATCAGCCCTGGCTGTCACAGCATTCTGCATAGTGAGTGGCAAAACTGGAGCCTCCTGTACTGGCCTGACCTTTTAAACTCACAATATTTTGCTGCTGCTCAAAATGAGTTTTCTCTTCCCGTATTATTTTGTGATGCTATTTCTCTTGTTTAATTGTAAAGCATTGATTCTAAACATAAAATGGCATTTTTCTTTACATGAAAATAAAATCCTTCCTTCATGCATAGTAAACCTAACATTGGTAGGTGCTGTAAAATAAATATTTACTGGCATCCATAAATAATTTTTTTTAATTATTGAAAATCTTGTGGCAACAAAACCTAATAAAATGTCACTATTTCTGCAGTGGCCAATTTGAAAAATTGAGAGACGTCTAAATTTTATAACTGTTTACTATCTGTTTATGCTTACCATTATGTATTCAATATCTAGCACAGTGCCTAGAATATTAAAAATTCAAATTAATATTAGGTGAATGTAACAGAATCTGCATGTTTAATATATTTCATTTACCATAGTACTATTAAACTGAAATATAGGTGCTTAATTTTCTTGCCAAAAAATTAGTATATTAGCATGGAAGCTTTAATCTGAATACACACACACACACACGTATCCCTAAGAATTCTTGGTACTTAAAGGTAAAATCACTTTCAAATCCATTGATATCAGGTCACTGACAAGCTGAAAACTGTTATATGAATAAGTTAAAACTTTAAATTTGCATAGGTATATTAGAATACCTTTATTTTGTTTCTACTTAGGGTCTGTGGATACTGTATTTTCACAAGCCCACACTTGTATTCAATATAGGGAACCACAAAATGATATCAATATTTCAAAGCAAATCTGTCAACTAACTCATTAGTTGGAGAATGGATCCCTTAGCTTCATACATTTATTCTATTTCATTTTTAGCTACAACTTGTGTACTACTTCACAATCATTTATGGAATATATATATAGACACATAGGGATATGACACAAAAACATGCACACACACACACACGGACATGCTCTAATTACTAGGGATTTGAGGGGAAGTGAGAAAAGTTTATCGGAAATCTCTGAGTGAATGTAGAGCTATTAAATTTTCAATGATATGTTTCTCTATTTTAATGTTGGCAACAGATTTTTATGTTTTAGTGATAAAAAAATGAATTGAATTACCCTAATATCTTCAATAATGCAGCTGAATAGATTACAAGAGCATTTGAAACTCTTTTGGGGCCGAAGGCACTTCTTAAAAGGTGCCATTCAGCAAAGCCATCCAACAGAGCAATTGACAGAGTGCTATGTCACTCAGAAGCGACATCAGAAACTTCACAGGTGGTAATGATTTTGAGTCTAAAAGTAGATTTTGCTGATCTTGGCGAGTGCTGGGGCAGAGGGTATTAGGTGTGAGTAGAACTAATACTGAGCAAACCACACAGGCAGATTAGGCTATTTGAGATATCCCTCCTTTCAAAGCTAGTGAAACTTCAAAGTCCATTGCATAGTCTGCTCTTTTATGACCACAATGCTTAAAAAAAAACCTCTTCCACATCTTATCTTCTTCACTGAGTCTTTCCAGAATTAACTTGGAGTAGGTCTCAAATCTACAGGCAATGAGTATTTGTGTGCCTAATTCATACCATACTGATGGAAATCAACAAGCAGAAAAACAGCAAAACTCCTGGGTTGAGATCCCAGCTCTCACAGTACCTTACCATATGACCCTTGAGCAAATCCCCTAACCTTAATCTTTCCAAGCCTCAATCTTCTCACTTGGGAGCCTGGAAGATAGCAATGCCTAAATCACACAGAATTGTGTAAGAGCTATGTGATCACACATGTAAAATAATAAGTTCCTACGAAGAAAGTAGCTATTTTAATAATTATTAGAATGGCTAAAGCTCGAGTCTTTTGTTGTTTTGCTTTTATTATTTCACTTATGAATGGGCCTTTTTCTGTAGGACATAAACTTCAGAAAATCAGAAATCATATTCTTAATTTGTCTTAAAAATTTCAATTAAAATCTTATAGTAAAACTTTATATGTAATGGGCTTTAAACAAATATTTATGATTAAAAATGAATAATAATAAGCAATAAAATCCTGAATTTTCTAACCTAGAATGCAGATTAAATCTTGGAAACAAGGAACAAACAAGTCACAGCTGAATGGGGTCTTATAGAAGAATATGCACAGTTGCACTTTCACCATTTCAAAGTCTGGAAGCTAGCCTACAAAATACAGCTTTATTTCCTGTGCAGAAAGAAAAGCTGGAGGAAAAAGAGAATCATGTGCATATTTAAAATTCTCTGTCATTAAAGTTAAATACAACTCACCTCTCTCTGATTTTTTTTTTCTGTTAACATAAACGTTGTAGGCACTGAAACTTGGTTACCAATCCTGAGTGTTTTAACCTGCTTCCAATCAGGAATTTAGCATGAGGAAGATTCAGATGAACTGTATGTGCCTACCTTTCTCCAAAACTGCCAGCATCAGAAATAAATTAATTTCTTCTGTCTAGTCCAGGATGATACTATGCTGGCATCACACTTATTTACCAAATACTTGAACAGAAAAACTAAGTGGTTTACATATCGAATCACATCATTTTAATAAATTATGAGTTGATTTTGTCTCTTCTCCAATATATACAAAGTATCTAAAGAGTTAACCTGTCTGCCGAATGGTTTTAGGCAAATTCCACACTCTGCCCACAAACAGCCTATTCTTGGCTTCTTTGTGCCCACTTTGTTTTGCCCGTCCATTATTTGTGAATATTTCTATCACTATACTGGAAATTACTTTGAGAACAGGCACATCTTATCTCTTTTTCCGCCAAAGGGTATAGCATGATACGTAGCGCACTGGCACTGCACTAAATATTTGCTAAATAAGGATGCTTTCTTTTGCAGCCAAAAGCAAAGACTTTCATTTTATATAAATAAATTTTTCTCTAAAAACACATAATCACATAATTTCATTTGCTATACGTTCTAAATAGCTCTATGAAGAGAGGAATTTGTTAGCAAAGTGACAGGTCTCCAACAGCACAACTCTACAATTAACAGCTTATCTTTTAAAGTCACAGGCTACATCACATGTAAAGTTACAGAGAGCAGAGTCTGATGTATAAATTAGATGATGTAACTTTACAATCAAACAACCATGATCTATAAACTTTTGCCCCTATCATTTCTTGGTGAAAATGTTATAGCCTCATATTATTGGTGAGAAAGTACATTGTCTTCAAACTTCACAAGCTTCCTCTGAGGGAATCCCAAATGGGTCTACCTACTGCCAAATGCACTGTTATAACATCATGATACTGCAACTCCATACCATATCTACTGAAGATGGGGGGGCCTAGTTTGTTTTATTTTTGTTTTTACAAATCCAAGAAACAGAGTATAAGCATTTGTCAAACTATACGCCATTCGTAACCCATCATCAAAGCAAAAAGATGAAAATACATTTGACAGCCTTTTAAATAAAATTTCTATCTTCCTGACTTATGTCAGTTGTTGTATGGGTGAAGTTTTAAAATTACTATGTCATAAACGTGCCACACTCATTCCCAACAGAATCATGGGATGGGGAGGGATGGGGTTGGGGAATGCTGGTTTTGAAGTATTCAAAGACCTGGCTTCTGTTCAGTTCAGCTGATCACCAGCTATGTGGATTTCGGCAAATAAGATAATTTCTCTAAGTCTGTGTCCTCTAAGAGGATGATGATTCCTGACTCACAAGCCCAATTCATTCACTGTCTACTATCACTACCAGGTTGTCTATCTTCACTCAATGTTTTTCCAAAAACAACATAAGCTGGCAAGGCCTCACATAGAAAAGACGCTGCTCAAATATGGTAGCTTTCATCATTACTTTCACCTTATTCTTACTATGTCACTCCATATTCCGAAAAGAGTGCTTAATCTTTGGGCCTATGACAGATGCCCCCTCTTCCCCACAGCATTCCCTGGCCATTCAGTTCCACAAAAACTTCCTTCTTTGAATTTCCTTCCCTCTTTCAGTTTCCTCCTTTGGTACTAACTTGTATAGTGCCTTGCATTGTTAAGTCTTGTCTTTCTCCTCAACTCAATTATATGTCAAAGAAGGAAAGACACTATGTAATTATACTTTCGATCCCCCTCTTGTGACCTACTACAATCCTTTGACTTTAAACATGCTCAGAATATGTTTGTTAACTGATTATTTAGCAAAACACAAAAGATGAACTGATTCCTCTATGACCTGATTGTTAACATGACAAAGTAATGTTTTAAGGGAAAAGACCTCAGCACTTAGTAAACTTTAATCAACTACAGAGGAATAGGCATAATACTATTCTTCCTAAATTAATTGCTCCCAATAAAATATTTACTTTTAAAAAAATCTCAGTCCTCAAAACTATATCGCTCTGAGAAAGTGATTTCCCATAGGCAATTTTCAGCAAATGTGGTCCCCCAGAAAGCATTATGCAGAATTCTACTTGAGTATATTTTTTCTAAAGTCTTTCCTATTGAAGGAAAAAATATATATTTTTCTATTGTTAGGCACTTCTCAAATTATTTTTTGGAAAGGTCATGCAATGCTTCAGAGAGACTACTCCTGGATCAAAGATTTTCTTGTATCCTCCGTAGTTCAATTTTGCTATGTTTATCAAATCTCTTAAAAGTCTTCTGAAAGAGGTACCTAAGACCAAACGCCTTATCTGAATGCCACTAGGTAGACAATGCAGTTTTTCCTGAATGTTACAGCAGTGAAGTTCCAATAATGGCTCAAAATATTTTGGAATAAATTTGTCTAGTTAAAATTAGCCCAATGACAGAACAATAAAGAAGGCAAAGAATGTCCAATACTACTTAATCTTAGTTACTTAAAAATTGCATTTTCTAAGCATTATCTTAATGACATAGCTAAATAGATTTTCACCATACTATACAGCACAAGGCAAAAACTAGATAGGAAAAAAAAGTCTAATAATAGAAAAAGGCATGTAATTAATAAGTGTGACTTTCACATAATACTAACAAAGGCAAAATAAAATACTGTCAACATTATTCTCTAGTTTATAGAAACATGCTATATTTAAAGACATAAATGGAATAATTTCTGTATTATTTTTATGGACACAGGCAATCTAAATAACTAATAAGTTGTAAATATTTATAAATAGAATATTTTTCTTGAAAACTGTCTTGATTTCACGGGAATTTTTCTCTGTATATTAAATAAAACATAATCGATCAATGTTCTGACATTTTCTGTTTAAACTATTTTAAACCATTTATTTGTAAAAAGCTTGTAAGGTCCTCAAACTAAAAAGACATGTAAGTATTCCAATAAAGCTTTCTACTCTATTTGAAATATAACTATCCTCCTACTCCAGATAACCATTAACCAAATGCAACTGTTTATTGATTCCTGTATGTAAATCATTCTGTTTATAATAGTGACTGATTATTAAGGATGTTTAGTTCCAGGAAAAAGAATGCCCTGGTTATACTGATACCTTCCCTAAAATAGCAAGGTCTGAGAAGTATAAATGTCAGCCACATTGAGCACATTGCAAACTTGTTTTATCATGTATCTATCTGCCACCTTGTTTATCACTAAGGATAGGTTACACAGGCATTCTGAGCATGAACTTTAATAAGAGAGGAGAACTGCCTGGTTGACATTGAGACATTTCTCAGCAAATAACAAAATACACCTAACGCTGAAATTATGTTTACTTTAAAATTACCAATTTGGGACAAAGAATTTGGTGACCTTTAGATCACCATCCAGTGCTTTAAAAGAGCTTGGCACAGAAATGAAATGTTTTAAGAAATTAACATGTATCTTCTACTTAAGTTATAATCCCTGATAAAATACAATTTTAAATGTTTTTCACTTACTGATATTTTATATAATTCTTAAATAAGGAATTTTTGATTGATTAAAAGTTTTTTAAATTCTTGCTGTATTTTAAAAATAATTGTTAATACCCCCATTGCCTTTAATATCCACATCCAGTCAGCTGGTACATCCTATGCAGCCTAACCTTATCACATTTCTCTCAGCATACATGTCCTCCTTTTCATTCTAGGGCCACGCCCCTCATCTAGTCCCTCATCTCTGTTCTGTATAACCACAATGTCTACTTCATTCTATATGTGTCCTATACTTCCCCTATAAAATGTCACCGAAACACAACTCCTGTAAGGTTACTACCCTAAACACCAAGTGTCTGTTTATGTTCCACACTACATATTATTAAACTTACTACCTGGTCATCAATGACCTCAAAAGTGTAGCACCAATCTCCCTTGAACACCTGATTCCTCATTTCTTCCTATCCTATTAATGCTTCCCATCCCTCACCCCAGGCCTTTTCTCTCTATCCTCTTACTTTCTGCCCATTCTTCTGGAGTCTCTTCAAATGCTGTAGAAAGTACAAGTCTTTTAAAGTATTCCAAACGTTTACGTTCTCAAGCTCCTATCGGCATCCAAAATAAGTATTTTTAAAATCTGTTTTTATTCTTTTACATAGGAGCATGGATTCTAAAACTGGGCTACCTTGGTTCAACTCCTTATTGTGCTACTTATTAATTAAGTACCTTTGCACAATTAATTGGACTTGTCTGTGCCTCAGTTCCCCTATCTGTAAAATCAGGATATTAATAGTACCTATACCATAGGGTTGTTCTGAGGAATAAATGAATTAATTATAAACCTTAGCTTAGCACATAGAAAGTATTCAAAGATGTTAGTAATCATTGTTACAGCTATATTCTCATCACTCTTCTTTACATATAATCAGTGGAGGCAAGACAAGAAAAATTGGTTAAAAACATGAACATTGGAATAATAAAAATAACACAAGCCTCATATCTCTGCAAATGAAAAAATTGTTCTAGTCATGATCTTTAAGGTAAAAGTCATAAGGACTACTTTAGAGCTACTTTACAGTAAAAAAGATTAAATGAGACACCTTATTTAAAAGTATACAGCAAGTGGCAACTTCTACTATTTTCATAAATATTTCTACCTTTATAATGTCACAGATTTAGAAACTAGGGCATGAAAAGAGCAAATGGTTTTTCCCCAAATCTATTGTTTCTTTCAAGAAATAAACAAAAAAACTTAGTTACTTCAAAATAAGTATATTAAAATAATAATAATATTGATACCACTTCCTACATTTACAAAGGAGTTCCACTTTTAGAAACCTCATGTATCCTCTAATGAGGTCCGTTTTTGTTTTTCTACCTGCCTGGTATAAACATTAGACTTTTTTTTTTTTTTTTTTTTTTGAGACAGTCTTGCTCTGTTGCCAGACCGGAGTGCAGTGGCATGATCTCAGCTCACTGCAACCTCTGCCTCCTGAGTTCAAGCAATTCCCCTGCCTCAGCTCCCAAGTAGCTGGGATTACAGGCATGCGCCACCACACCCGTCTAATTTTTTGTATTTTAGTAGAGACGGGGTTTCACCATGTTGGCCAAGACGGCCTCGATCTCCTGACCTCGTGATCCACCCACCTCGGCCTCCCAAAGTGCTGGGATTACAGGTGTGAGCCACCGCACACGGCCAAACATTAGACTTTCAAACCAAATTTAGATATAGTGTTTATAAGAACTCGTGGTGTATCTCTTCAGAACCTGGCATCTTGACAACAAAATCTAGTAAACAGAAACATCAGTAAGGGGGCCTTTGATAGGGGAATACTGAATTGCAAGCCTAGTCAGTGGCATAAAGCTTTTCTCATCAATTTCTTACCCACAGAAAGCCCTATGTCCTCCAACTCTTTGTATCTGTCACTTAGCTTGACCACCCTCCTGCTTTCTTTCTACTAGAAGAGTTATCCATCCACAAAGAGTGCTAAAATGTCACTGTTCTAATTAAACAACACAAAAACAAATAAAATGCTAATGTGTCACTTTTACTGTCATCAACAAATGCTGATAAATTACTGGATATAAGATTGAAATTTTTGGATACAATAAGCTGAAAATGGGCTGTAAATTCTAATACTGAGACAAGTTAAGAAAATATCTTTGATAATATTCTAAATACGAATATGAACTGCTTAAGTCCTCATCTTGAATCCTTTATATTTAGCATAGTACAAGCATATGACCATGCATTGACTATTAAACTGTAGTACCTACAGTTTGTAACTATTTAGTGGCTGCAACAGCTGATATTTCATGGTATTCAATAGTAAAATGACAAAATCTATCAATAATCTAGTATAGGACATTTGGAAACCATTATATTTCTCCTAGATAAAATAAATAAATAAATGAATTCAAACATATATGAAAATTCGATATCTCAATGTCATCTATAAACATATGGAAAATATGGAACCATTGCTGAATAGAATACTGCTTTAACAGAATAATATTTTGGTAAGGCTGAAAAATACTGAATACCTTTTGTTCCCATTATTTATACATTTAAGGACTGTTCCCTTCATTACATGTATGTGGGTCAAGTCAGAGTTATCTTAAGACTTTCCCTTATCTGAACTTTCATACCATGTTACCCAGCCATTGTTTATTAAATATCACTTTCTACTTTATAGTTATTTTCGAAGCTCTTATTTTTCCCTATCAGATTCTTATTTTTTTGAGGACAAGGTATATCTATCTTGATTAAGTGTGGTAGATTTCACTAAACCTAGTGTGGTATTTTTTCACAATATGTATTCACTTATAAATCAACTTTATATGATAAAATAATATCTCAAGTCAGCAATGTAATGCTTATTTCATAGAACTAAATATGTCTAGAATCTTCTTAGCTGTCTAAAAGTTCATTTAGTTCATTTTTAGTTAATAGCTTCTAAACTTTTAAAAGTGAAAACGTAGGAAAAATCCAGTGCCAAATACAAATTTTTGGAAAACTACTTTGGAGAAAGACATCTCTTCATTTTGTGAATTTAGCTAAAGCGGGACTGGAATGGAGCTGACATCAGCATAGATATCATCACTGGTATTTAGATTTCATATTTACCACAATTCTTTTTAACAGTATGATATTATTTAACATTCAGGTGATTTGAATAAATTGGCATTGTCTTGGGGAAAGTTGTATGTTCATGCATGCGTTACATACAAATTGTGTGTTCACACTTCACAGGAGTATGTATTTTGCATACCTTTATCAACTATTATTCACCTCTTTTGGTATATAAAACATACATCTCTCAGTTTCCTAAAAGAATGTCAAAAGAGATGATGGTTTTTCTTTTGGAGTATATGAGCATGATATTATTTCAGAAACGTCTTCACCTTTTTGGAATAACTGATCTCTGTGGAAAAGCAATTCTCTACTCTGTCCAATATGGCTACATTTCGTTTTGAGATTAATATTTCCTGAACTGTTTTAACAAAGGATAATCATAGTAACCTAGAGAACATAATCAAAAGCAGTAGAAAAAGAACCAAATGTGTAAGACCTAATTCTCCTAACACAAATATTTCAAGATGTGTGTTCCACATATTTTTACAGATTTCACAGGCACATATGATGAGATGCCTCTCTAAAAACATGAACGATTATCTGAAAGAGATGTTGTGGATCTGTTATGAAAAAAAACTAGTAATATGTAGAAAACTATAACCATGTATTTGCTATTTTTTTCCTCAAGGATATATCTGTAATGCTTATATAAATGTTTATTTTTTACAACATGAAAAACACTATGTAAAAACCGATTTCTCTACCTCAAATTTAAAAATAAAAAATATGTCTAGAGACAGTTAATGCCATATGCCAACAGCTCTTCTTGAATCCTCTGCCTTGCAATCAATAATTCTCCAACCATTAGTGAATATGCTCCATGACTCATCAGAAACAATATACAAAGTTAATGGGGATCATTCTTCCCCTCACCCTCCACACACGCACTGACACTAATGGAAGCTATGCCTCATATAGTGGAAGACAGATTCAAGATGCCACCAAGCCGAGAGGCAACTCTTCTTGAGGCTCTATATACAAACTAGCTCCCTCCCCACAAAGAATCCACAACATCCATTTTACATTTTTTGGCATCCTTCAAGAAAATAATAGTAAGCATACTTTATATGGCTAGAAAAGAACCACATTTTTTTCAGCTTAACACTCACTGTGAATGGCAAAATGTACTTCAGTTATGAAAATATCTGAAAGGAATGTTTCCAGGACCTATGCCATTGTGCTTTGTTTACCAGTCAGATGCTTTCTCAAGAATGTATTCAAATTATAAAGACAGTGTCTCCATGTATAGAAATTCTTCAGAGCCCATAATGTTACAGTAGAAACACATTTTCACCTTTGTTAACATTCAAAACAATACCCTCCTATCTGCAGGTAAAAATCTTTCATTCTTATGAATTCAGCAATCTTTTATTAACATTTGCTCAGGACTTTGGATTTGGGTTTTTTTTTTTTAATTTTCTAAAGAAAGTTCTAGCAAAAGAAAACACATATTAAGTATTTGAAGATAATTGCTATTTACCAAAATCTCTATTTTAAAATAATTTTAGTGACTCGTTTATGTTTGGTAACTTCAGGACAATGATAGCTACAGTGTCTCTAAAATGTTCCTAAGTAACAATCATACTCTATTTTGGCCTTTGAGAGGTGTTAAGACTCATTCTCTAATTATAAGTTTTTCTCTATTATTACTACCTCACCATCAAATCTCTAAACTAAATAGCAGCTTTGAGGAAATAAAAATAGATGTTAGGTGGTGTGTTTTCTCAAATTTTGGTTACAATGGATAAGAAAGACGAGGTATTTCTATGTATAATAAAATAAGCCAATTTTATTGTTTTGACCAGCAAAATCTTTAAGCTTTCTCCCAGAACACTGTTTTCCTGCTTTATCCTAGAACAACACTGTCCAAAATAAATACGATGTTAGCCACATTTGTTATATTTGCTAGACATCATGAAAGAAAGAGAGAGAGAGAGAAAGAGAGAAAACAAACAGGTGAAGTTAATCTAGTAAGATCTTCTATTGGAACCAATATATCAAAAATTATCATTAAAACACATCATAAATATAAAAACATTAATCAGATGTTTTACATTCTTTCCCTCATATAAAGTTTTCAAAACCCGGTAGTATTTTACACTTCTCAATCTGGACAAGACACATTTCAAGTGCTCAACAGCCACATCTGGCTACTGTACTGGACAGCACATTCTAGATTTCCAAACATATGAAGCTTTTTGGCCTAAAAAACCATACACTTTAAAATCTTTCTATGTCACATTCTCTATGATCCATATGGTTGATGGGATTTTATTTTGGGCCAATCACTCCATGAACCTATTTCACTTCTTTCCTCCACTCTTTTGACTCTCATATCTACTACCCACCCTAATGCCTTTGCATACAGAATTTAAAAAACCCAATCACCTATTCTTTTCAGCTTTTCCTAAGCAAGACCTGAGATGTTCTCTAATCTGCACATCTATCACCAAGCAGAAAGCCAGAAGGTGCAGCAAGATTATTTATTCTCTGTTTCCATAAATAGATCTATCAAATACAGGCCTAATGTATGGCAACAGTGACAAATGCAAGGGCATTTTTTTTCTTATAATGAAAATAAGGCATTTTATATAATAAAGTAACACACCCTTCCTCAATGGGAAATACAATTTTCAATGAGAAATATAATTTTACTCTTTTTTTTTCCCCCAGGAGAAATTTTGGGTTAGTCTGTTCTTGTTCTGGAACAAAACCCAGTGTTTCATTTCATAGGAATTCTGTGCCCAAAGGAAGAACAGAATGTTGGAATCAAAATTTAATGAATTCAACTTGGAGTCTAACTTTGCCTCAAATGTGGAAATGTAAACACAAGCAATAATATCTCAAACCATATAACACTTCAGTTTCTCTTTGGCATGACTGTGCAAAGTACCACACTTGATGTGTATCTACACACAAATTTGTTCATAGTTATATAAGGAAAAAAATTAAACTAGGCATATGTGAGTTTTTCTGAGTCTCTTAGTAATAATGAAATCTGATTATTATGTCTTAAATGACACTATAATTATAGATGAACAGGTTTTCTGTTGCTGACCCAACCTGTTCCTTAAAACATAAAAGGCAACTTTTGTAGTCTTCAGCAAGGAAACCCCCCATTAAACAAATAAGACTAAAAAACCTATGCCTACATTTTCAAAGAAGACCTAGCAATATAATAATAATAATAATAAAGTAACTCCCATGCAAATACACAAAACAGATAAAACCTAGAACATTAGGTTTTCTAAAAAAGTTAAGCCGTAGTTGTCACCAACTTTAAGAAAGCAAGATACAAGTGACAGCGATGTGCATTCTCAGGCTACAAAATAACTTATTCAGTGCCTCTATCTATAACTACATCTAAGACATTCTAAGTATTGAACTGCACATTCCTGGGATAAATTTTACAGTCGTTGAACTTTCATTTTCTCTCTGGGTGATAATATTTTATCTCAACAGCAAGGAGAAACACCAACACACTTACGAACCCACACAGAGAGATAACTGTGGAGTGGCTCTCTTGTGCTGGTATAGAATACTTAGGTACTAAACACCCTCTGTGTATAAACAGACACTGTGTTCAAGCTCAGGAGGAAGGGACACAGTGTCCACCGGTGTAGTATTTCAAAGCACGCTGCAGAGGGCCCGAAAGTCTAAAAGCGTTAATTATGACTTCTCTCCTAGCATATTAATTTAAGAAACTCCTCAGAGTATATGGCAGAGTTTGCCACCCATCTGCTATGACTTGTGCCTGTGCTGGTGGGCACACAAAGTGAAGTCAGCGGCAACAACCTTTCTGGCAGCTTCTTAATTTTAATCCTGGGGAGACATATTCCACGGAAATACACCCCAGAATCCCAACAGCCGCATACTCTCCCGGCCCCAGAGAGCCTTAAGAACACAATATTACTCTGGCAGCAACACCCCTGTAGTTGTAAAGTGCTGTGCGAGGGGAAGGCATAAGCGCCACCATATACCTGCTCGTGTTACAGGCTCTGGAATCAAAGTATTCTCACATGACACATTACTACCAATAACAGATTCCGGCTCCGTTTAAAAAAAAAAAAAAAAAAGTAAGGGGGGGGGCTACATATTTGTCCTGCTTTTGTCTAAAAACCAGAACCCAAGTACTAACTACTTTTCATTCTTTTCAACCTTCCATGAAAGCAATTCAACCAACTGCGGCTCCACCCAAAGAGCTTCTATACTTACTTTTCTTACAGATTTTGAGTGACGCACTACAGAACGATGGAAAAAAAAAAAGAAGAAGAAGAAGAAAAGGAGGAGGCAGCCCTCTCCTACAGGGCGTCTTCCGCCCTGTAAACTTGGCAAAAGGCAAACTGGCCTGAAATACAGCACTCTCCATATAAGGCAGCCCAGCTAAACATGTCATGCGTAATTTATGGGTAGCAGGCAGAGAATTAACCTTTGCGTGCACATATTTGGCCCAGATGAAAACCGGGCGGGATGGCAGCCCCGGGGCCAGGGATGCGGGAGCCGCCGGGAAGACCCGCGCGCCGCTCGACTCGGAAGGACTCACACCTTCCCCCGACAAAGGTCATTAAGTTGTGAGTACACTTGCACGCACCTGTTTCTCTTCTCGCCCCCTTGTTTCTCCCTGGGTCCCGCAGGGCTGCCAAGCCGTGCGCCGGCTGTGCCGTGACAGCGTCCGCAGAGCCCGCGGCAGGGAAGGGCGCAGGAGCGGCTGCGGCTCACCCTCCCGCCTTCCCCCGGGCAGGAGGTGCTGAGGGACGCGAAACCAACCACCGCGCGCGGCCCGCCCCTGCCCGGGAGAACCGCGGCCGGCGAGCACCTCCTCGCACTTCCTCCTTCAGCCACGGGCAGACCCGCCGGAGTCCGAACAATGAAGCGCGGCGGACCAGCACCGGGAAACTGTGAAAATGGAAACTTACCTCTCACATTTTTTTTTCAGAAGCGGCCCCACTGTCGACCGAGTGCCCAAGGCATTGTGGGAGTCATGATTCCAAGATGCCCGCGACGGAAAATGGAACTTGTCAGCTCCTTGTCATGGGAGCATTGTGGACGCCACAACTCATTCAGCTGCAGTGAAAAGACTGTTGCATGTCGCTGTGCAGCCTCTTATCGCCGAGGTCTGGCTTCCGCTGCTGCTGCGCGGCCCCTCCCCCGCCCGCCCAGCCCCACCAGGAAGCCCAGGGCGGACTCGTCGAGCTCCTAAGGCACGCGGCGGCGAGAAAAACGCTCTTCAACTTTCCGCCGGCGCCCTCCCGCGCTTCACCGGGCCCCAGGGTCGCCTGTCAACCGGACGGAGCCCGCAAGGGCGGGTCATGGGCGGTCGCCCCGCGGCGCCGAGAGCAGGAGGAAGCCGGAGCCCGCGCGGGCGCCGTGGATCCCCTCGGCCTCCCGTTGGTATCTTCCATCTCATGCGTTCAACATTGTAACCTCGCGGCGGGCGTGCAGACCGGACGCCCTCCCGCTACTTACTTCTACCGACTGCTGGGCACACCAGTGGGTTCGTTTTGAAAGAGGCCCTTGCACCGGGCTTTGCAAGGAAGCCGGCAAGGTTAGATTGAAGGTTAGAAGCCGATTAGACTAGAATCCTGCGATCTGGTGAGACTGTCGCCTTAAAATGCACCAAACAGTTTTTGAACCTGGAGGGCTAACAGGCGGGAAAAACATCTGCAAGACTGCCACCGTATATTTTTCTCAAGTAACAGGCTATCCACAGTTTTGGAATTCCTTAGTGAAACTGTCACACAAGCACAAACACTCACATGTCAGCTTTCCTTCTAGTTTGTAAATAATATTTGTAATTTACAAGCCACTGTATTCCCAAGTTTGCACCATGTGATTTAGAGAAAGTAAAGCTCCCTCTTTAAAAATAATATGTTACTTTCTGAAATACCGGGATATTCCACGGCAAGTAAGCCATATTGTCACCAGAGCAAATAAACCGCAGCCCCATATCATAATTCACTGGGTGCTATAAGACGTAACTTGGCTTCGCTTTGAATGGAAAGAATCCTGAACGTCTGTGATGTGATGAAGTTTTGGAGACTGGGGGCAGGATTTCCTTTGAATGTAAGGAATTCGGATAACTTGTTCAAGGATGATTCTAATGAAAAACGTTTGTCCCGTGTTTGTTGGGACAATAATGCTGGATATGGTACAACATTCTTCCTGCAGGTTCGGTTTTGTTGAAGAGAGTGAGGCCAGCTCAAGGTGAAGGAAAAACATCAGAAAGGTGCTAAAGTGCAGAAATATCTTCCAGAGGCACTAATAGCCGACTTGAGTTCTTGACCTTTAGCTAGATCCACAAAGCACTGAGTTAAAATTGTACACTGATCCCTTCCAGAACAAATTAATTAATTAAATGGTGCCTCTTCCCAGCGTTAATCGTTTAAAAGGACTCAAGTACCCACACAGTTTAAGGAAACTAAAAGAACACTGACACTTTCTCAGAGAACAGGGATGGGAACTTTCTATCTGCCCATTAGTATCTACCCCAAGCTACGAAGACTTCCATTCCTCTTATTAAGCATTCAGCAACTACATTTAGTGCCTACTATGCCAGTGATGCAACAATGGATAAGACAGTCCCTACACTCAAGGATAACACCTCTACTAGGTGAGAGACAAACCGATTAATTCTGCATAAGGGATAAGTGCTATATGTGGGAAGCAATCCAGTGAGGGCTCTGAGGATGGCGAAGGAAGGGTTCCTGGAGGATTTACATTTAACTGGTGCCTTGAAAGGTGTGTAGAAGTTGGCAAGATCAAAAGGGAGTAGAGTCCAGGTGGAGAAGAGAAAAAAGCAGGGCAGGCTGGATGGCATGGCTCACACCTGTAATCCCAGCACTTTGGGAGACCATGGAGGGAGGCTTGAGGCCAGGAGTTTGAGACCAGCCTGGGTGACATTAAAAGACCCTGTCTCAAAGAAAACGAAAGGAGCAGGGTATATACAAGGGGCCTGCCAGCCTTCTCAGCCTTTCTGTGAGAAGCAAGGGGAGGGTAGTACAGGAGAGTGGCAGGAGATGACGCTAAAAGTAGATCTGTGTTGATCTAACGAGTCTCAACTTAACTGTCAAAACTAATGAACTAGGAAAGTTTAGGCAGCAAGGGCCAGAGATGGAGTCTGGACTTGTATTGCAGAAAGTTCCTGTGACGGCAGCTTGGAAGGTGAATGAGAGTGTGGGATGGAGGGGTGAATGGGTGTAGACAGACTGGAAAAATGACTCATGCAGGGAATGAGGAAGGGAGGAGCCTTGGGAGACTCTCAAATCCCTGGCTTAGCCTACTGAATTGCTTGCTACTTGCCTTTTTATTTCTTCATTTTGCCTCCCATTGTCTGTGATATTAAAGGCCTAACTTCTTAGTAGAGCAAACTTTGCATCTGCTAGCAGGTTGGTGCCCTAGCTAGCTTCCATGCCCCCTCTGCTTAGAATGCCTGCGAACCACTAGGGACTAATCCTAGTGGTAGAAATTTATTTTCAATTGTTCTCAAACCCTTGTAGAATTCCAAGTTAGAACTGTGGTGTTCTTTTTTCGTGTGGGTTAGAAAATTTGCTGTTTGGAGCAACATGGTGAAATACAGGACTTTTGAACCTGCTTATGGTGCAAAAGGGGAAATTATGTTTCTACTTCAACACTGGAGGAGGGGGGAACTTCTGGGAGCAAAAGAGAAATTGAAACTGAGATGAGACATGTTTTTTACTCCATGACAGAATACAAAGCAATACAAGGATGATCCTTTAATGTTAGAAACAGTAGAATAACCATCCTGGTAAATAAAAAAGAAGAGAAAAAATGTTATTTTACGTTAGATACAGAAAAAAAGGATGGCTAAGAAAACTCATAAAGCAATGGTCAATCTATAACTCGAGTCCAAATATATTGTGATATAACACTACATTACCACTGATTTGGCCTAATTTACTATCATTGATAGCATTATAACATGAATGATAATATTTAAAATTTTAAAGCACTGTAACAAACACCAGATCATATGTTAAAACTATTCAATCATGTTGTCAGCTTTCAACTGCCAGTAGCATCCTAACCACATTTCAAACTATGGAAATTACTAAAAAATCATTATTGTAATAAAAAGTTAATAGTTCCTCATTTAGAATACCATTGATATTCCCTCAGTGCCAGGAGAACATTATGGTTTCTCCTATTTCTGTGAAGTGTATAGTCTACAGGTTCGTAAGTGAGTATATCCATGAGTATAAAAAGAAGGTCATTTATGGGTGGAGAGGGAAATTATAGAAAACAATTTCAGGTGAAATAAACTACATTTTCAATTAAAGGAAAGAGTGTTCACTGCAGGTTCCTGAAATATTTCAGTCCATTCAAGTTTTAATTATACCAATGAATCTCAATAAAAATACAGTTAAGGAATATGGTTTTTATAGATAATGTCAGCTCCTTGTTTACCAATAATAAAGATAAAGATAATGGCAGCATTTATCTTTTTCAGTCCAATGGCGATATTTAAGGTACCTATGTAAGTGTGTGAGTGCCTGTGTGAATTGTGACTTACTTCTTCTGCATACCTCATTCATAGCTCAATAAGCTCTCACTGCCTCTGCAATATAACTTGTCTTTCCTGACACACACACACACACACACACACTCACACAAACAAATCACCTAAATAAAAATATCTCAAGGAGGTATACTCTTTTAAAATGCTGTTTTTATTATACCAGGATAAAAATAATTGATTGAAAGATGGTGTCAAAACCAGAACCTAGTCTCATGTCCTGTGCTTCCTAATCAATATTTAAATATAGATGGTCAAGAGAAGATGACTCTAAAAGGCAATCAAAAGTTGCAAACATTCTTGTATGGAGAATCAAGTTTAAGTAGATGCATTAAATGTATCACATTAAACTTCACAACAGGGTTGAGCAGAGAGGTGAGACCTTTTGTAGCCTTCTTTTGTAGAATTCAAACTTGTTCAGATATTTGAATACATATATTTGAGAGAAAGAATTACACAAATTTAGTTTATCTTCAAGGACCTTTGTATATTTCGTACACAACACAATTTCTTTGTGCTCATTATTTAAAAATAAAAATATGTATTCTGATAGATGCTATGTATATATTTGATATATAATACAATATATTGTATGTATAACATGTATATTGCACATGAATGTGAAAATATATAAAATCAATATATTTGCTACTAAATGTTTATAAAATTTAAAGCAGTTAAATATTATGCATTTCTCAATTAAGTTATTTTACCTAAAAGTTGAATCTATATCTTCAATATCATTATTTTAGGATCTGGCAATAGAGAGACAGTAAGCAAATACATTTTGAAATTAAAAGTTCAAAATCATAGAATTTTAGCATTGAATGGAATGTTAGAGAGCATCTGGCCTTGTTCCCTTGTTAAACCAGAGGAGTGCATTATATAAGGAACTTGGCACCATGGCAGAGCAGAACTGACATCAGTGTCTTCTGACTCTCTCAGGCCATTCATTTTCATTGCCTTTTTTTTTTTTCTCTTAAAGACAATAAGGACAAGAAGAAGCTCTAAAATAGGACTAACAGTTCCTCCAGTTTAATGTGAGGAGGTGCTACATTAGATTTCCAAGAGTATAGTTCGTCCTTCCTCTGTTTCTTCCTTCTTTCATTTTTTCCTTCTTTTATTCTTTCTATTTTTTCATCCTTCCTTTCTTCTTTCCATACAGAAAACACTTTTCACACAATGACTCTATTCATTTCACAAACATTTATTGAGCATCAGCCATGGCTAACTCCTGTACTAGGTACTGTGGTTACAGAAATGAACAGCACAGATAAATCACTTCCCTCAAAGGGGTTGCATTCTACTAGGGGGAGACAAGCAACAAAAAATAAGTCAAAAATAAAAAATGAAAGATAAACATATGAGGTAATTGCAGATGGAGATAAGCGCTATGAAATAAAATAAAGCAGGTTAGGGGGATTTGGGAGAGGAGGTTGTGTGAAACAGGATGGAGGACTGAGCTGGTGTTTTGCAGGCAAGGTTCTTGGTGAAGTGAGGAATAACTGGGGAAAGAGCGTTCAAAGCAGTGGGGACTGCATGGCAAGAGCCCTAAGGCCTGAGTTCATGGTAGGGCTAGAGAGCCAACGGTGAACAAAAACTACCTATCCTCAAGGAGCTCACAGTCAAGAAAGGGAAAAAATGAATCTCCATCAAATTAATCACACTCAAAATGCAAAGCTACAACCATGATACTTTTCCTCTCTGGGAACCATTGAAGTGTTTGATTATGTTAGAGGCAGGGGTGGGGTGGGGTGATGGAACATTATCTAAATTTTGTTTTCACAAAGATAACTAGATAACTCTTGACTGCTGTGTAAAGGCTGATAGTCTAATCTCAGAAGAGAGTGCATGAAGTGCACCACTGCTGAGAATGAGAGCAAACCAAAAATGGGCTCTGTCTAGGAGGGCAACAGACAACAAATGGCTGGGGACCCAGCAGCAGAATGTGATTTTCAGGTTGAAGACCCTCAGCAATGGGGTACAACAAACCTTAGAACCTTACGTCGCAGAGTTGAAGAGAAGCCATAAGACTCATGATCCTCGAGATAAGATACCTTGAGGGAAGGGAGATGTGGTATGCCTGTTTGTGTGTGACTTATTTATTATTTGGAGTCAATACAATATAGAAAATTCCAAATTAGTGAAGGTAGAATATTTTTATATCAGCAGTGTTTCCAGTTCCCAGAGATAGGGAACTGTTTGTATTACAGTTTATTTCCTTCTAGGCTTTTCCAACGCATTTTTAAAAGCATAGTTAATATTGTACTATATATGCAATTTCTTTTCTAAATTTAATCTTTTAAGACAGTCTTATAAAACAAAGGCCACCCCCCTCATGTCATTTATATATAATCTTCATTTTTCATGAGGTAATGGAAGCTGGAGAGTTGGCCCTTGAGCAAAGCCTTGCAGCTAACAAGAGGACAAACCTCCTGCCCCACAGTGTTTCACAGCCAGTACCCCAAGCTCCTGAATTCATCCGTCTAATGTGTAATATATTTATAAACACTCTACCTGGGATGTATGCGTACCTTCTACTATGGACTGTTATTAAAGACAAGTGAATATGCAATTGTGGTCTTTCAGTAAATTAAACGGATATAAAAATAAATATAGAATACAGCCAGAAGATCAAAATTGACATATTATCTATTTGTGCTTATAATATGTAATTACATGTAATATTGTAAAACACTTTCTACCATTTCATAAAATTCTGTGTTGTCATTTAGCCCAGAATTCCCTTGCAATCTTTTAAAAATAATGTCTAATAGGGCTTTTAATATAAATGTTGTAGTGAAACTGTTTTATGTACTGTAACCCAAACATTTCTATGTAGTAACACTGTTCCATATAGAAAACAAATATGAAAAAATATGGCCATTGTCTTATTTATTTCTAAAGGTAAACCAGTCTTTGACAATGCCAATAGCAGGGTCGATGTTCCTAAATGTTGGCTGTATCTATCTACTTACTCATTGTATTCTTGAAGTTCCTTGCCTTTGGTTTCTATGATATTCCACATCCCTCTCTTTGCATTCCATTGTGTGAGTTCTCTCCGTGGATCTTTTGTTAGCTCCTCTTATTCCTTCTTACCTATCTGAGTTTCCTGAAATTACCTTCAAATCATGTCTCCAAAGATGTTCTAAAGAGACCTTTGAATAAGAACAACATTTGTCCCATTAATAAATGGTGGGAGTTTCATATATCTGTTTCTTTTTCTCTTCTTTCCTCTTTGCCTTGTCCAAAAGAGTGGGAACTGAGCAGTACAGTCATAAATTAATTTTAATATCTTAACTTAGGCATCAGTGCACTGGCTACTGTTCCTTAATACATTTAACACATAGTCATTGACTGCTGACTATGCGCCAAGGGCTGTGCTTGGCACTGGGGATAAAGAAGTTATTAAGTCTTTTGCAAGGTGTTCATAGTCTAGCGGTTGGGGACAGACATGGGGGAAAAACACAGTTGGAAAAGAGTGTAGCAAATGAAACCATTCAGTTAAATTCAACAAACCCTGTGTGCTTACCATGTGCCAAGCAGATGGCAAGGAGGATAGGACTGGGCAAGGCCTTGCTCCTCACGGGGACTCCCAAGCAGCTGGCAAATGGTAAAATTATCCGACACTTGTTAAGAGCGTCATGGCAGAAAGAAAGTCAGAAAAAAAGTCATGAAAGGCTATTGGACAGACAAGAGGCTTGATCAGAAAAACACTTTTAACAAATATTGTCCTAGCAACGTGAGGAGAAAGTTTGTTGTTCAGATTTTTCATGCTGTCATTATGGAAAGCTTACTATGTGTCAGGTTTATTTCCTAGAGGCTGAGGCTTCATTGGCTTGCCTCAGTGAATCCCAAACTGGCCTTGCAACTCTCTCTCCTTGCCTCCCCTAGGCTTTCAGTAACAAATCCTCAACTAGGTGATAGGAGATTATCTGATTAAAGTCATTCACACTAAGGCGAGAATGAGGCTTAATCCTTCAATAGCGTTTGCTTTAACAAAAGATGGCTTGTTAACCCTAATGAACTGCTCATTGGAAGAACTCTGCAGAAGGATCCCTCCTCCTCACCTTCCCAGACTTGCCAACCCCACGTCCTTCCTTTTTATTTGTCTTTCATGAAGCAAAGGAGGAATGAAAGTGTTAGGGACTCTAAGGTCACACATTATCTCCTTGAACTTATCACAAGAGGTATGTGAGGTAATTATGACCCCATGCTCATAATGAGGAGACTGAAACTAGGGCGGTGGTTCTTAACCCTGACTACATTTTGGATAGGCGGGCTGCAACCCAGACAAATTAAATCAAAATTTCTGGGAGTGGCATCCAAGCATCTGTATCTTTTTTAAACCCCTTAGATGATTTCAAAGCACAGCCAAGGTTGCCAGCTTCTTGCCTAAACTCTGCAAGAAGCTAGAGTTTAGGAAATGGAAATTAACCAGAATAGGTAGCAATCCATTGACCTGTTCCATTTTTTCCTTTGGCAAGTAAAGTTTATTTGGCTCAATAGAAACAGAATTATCTGCAGGAAACTCGGTCTCAAATAGAATTAGATTTGGGTAGGCCGGTGCCCATATGTGTCTAGAAATGAGGGAGTTAGGACTAGCTGTGGATAGCTAAACTGGTGGTGCAAGGTGGTACATTTTGTCATGCACGGGGTTGGAAGTGGTGCTTCTTAGGCAACCCAAATATGTTTCACTTTATGCCAGGTAAGCATTAGTGGTCCATAGGATTAAAAACAGATAAGACAAATAGTTAAGATCACACAAAGGAGAATCCTACATATTCTAAAATGCTTAGGTTGCTGTTTGTTTAAAATTCTATACCCTGTCTCTTGCTAAGAAATTGTGATTATAAGCACCCCCTTGAGAGTGACATCAGAGCCTCTGAGAGATAAAGTGTGTCCTTGTCCACTTCCTTTTGAAGATACACATATTTTCACCAGTTACATACTCATACATGTAATTATGTGTATTCAACAAAAGCTATTCTGTACATTTAATATATTTTATAAATTTGTTCAATAAATTAACATAGTTAAATTATAAACACAAACAAGTTAGCAGAACATACCTCATTTGAAACTCATTTGAAGATAATGCTAGACATCTTAGTTTATGGCCTTTGTGAATGTGCCATCAGTCCAGTTGACCCTCCTGGTCCCACCTGGATGGATCTGAATGCCCATGTTTCTGCAATGGGCTTAGCAATGAGTAACTGCTGACAGGGCCTGGTTCCATCGAGCCCTCCCAGTAATGAATGTGTTTTTAGACAACGTGGAGCATTCTTTTCCTTTTTCAAACTTTTCTGGCCATAGGTCACCAGCTCACCAGTTACTGCTGCATTTTCATTCTAAACCTTATTGCTATCAACTTTCCTATCCAGTCTACAAATAGTCACTGAGCACCTGCCATAATTCCAGTCTTTCCTAGAGTCTGAGGCTACATGGTAAGAAAAACTAGACCTGAAGCCTCTTGAAATATGCAGTATAACAAGAACAATGAATATGAAATGGTAAATAATTATGATCAACTAAGTAAATAATATAAATGTGCAAAATTTAGTGAATGAGAAAAATGAGAGTGTGTAACTGGTGAATCTAAACTCAACAGATAAACAAATTATAATTATTTTATTGCTCTCTCCCTTTTTTATTGAATTCAAATGTCTCACATTATAGTTGAAAGTCTTCACAGTACTTGTACTACATGTGCACATTGTCTGAATTCTTCTTCATTTATAAGGACAGAATTCTATTACTAGTTGCATGAAATAGTGACTATTTGTGTTAAGTGGCAAGGTGTCCACCACATAGCCTCTAAAGGCAAGGTCGGAAGAAATCTGTGACTGATCATTAGTACTATGCTCTTGCTGTTGCTGTCTTTGGTGTTACTGTCATTCACTTCCTGGGCTTAATCTTTTAAGGGTATGATATCTACAGACAAAGCTAGCCAGCTTATCTTTGATAATTTCAAGAAGTATAGCATGTCAGCTTTTGAATTAATACTTGAAAATAAAATGAAAATTTAGTTTTATTATCATTTGTTTTGTCAAAAATCAAAGGCTCTTTTAAAATCTTTTTTGGCTGGATGTAAAATGATTTTTTTCTGTTTCCGGATATAAGGTAACCTGTGCTTATTTTGAATGATGTATCAAGTGCCTTTAATAGAGGTTTAACGATTCTATTCAAGTTACTACTAGAAAGATGTTTATGCGTAGTTATTCTAGACTAGCAAAAGAGCAGTAATCTATAACTCCCACCCACATACTTACTCCCATGCACAGTGTATCTTCCTTCTACAGCTTTAAGACTCCCACGCTCCTGCAAAAGCACTTTCCTACTTGCCATTTAGTCTTTACAATTAAGTAAAGAAAAAGTTAATTGTATAAAAGAAGCTGGTTTCTTGGACTTCTCTCTTTAAGGAGTTTTACTCTCTAAAGATAGCCTAAATTATAGACTTAGCCAGGACAGTTTTTCCCCTTCGGAGACCTTTGAAGTTTGTTTATTCTTACAAAGCTCTGGAAGGCTAGTCTGAAAGAAGCTGTAAATAATTTGCCAAGGTCCCTAAATACCAAGAAGCCCACGTGGGCACTAGAAGGTGTCAACTTTGCTTGATTACTCTTGAACTTGTGGGAAAGGGAATGTTTGGCACCAATATCAGATTCATAGAAAGCAGCCAAAATTAATTGTTAGAAAGAAGGTATGCTTAGATGATATGTGGCATAACTTTGGGCATTTTCCTTACCATGATGAAAGAAGCAGCCAATGAAGTAAATCTATTTTGTTTATGACTAGATTACTCAGTGACTAAAAGGAAAACACTATCTACTTTGGGGTTATTGGCAACAGATATACACATACCAATTATGACACATGGGCTAGTTTCCACTGGCAGTAGTTATTGATGTTGCAACCTTGGTCTTTGCTGCAACCTTGCCCTGCTGCCTTTGTTGTTGGCTGCTCTTGGCAACAGGGCATACCCACCTCCCCCTGCCAACCAACTTGGTGCGATGGCCTGCACATGACCCACACACTTTTTAGAAGAATCAGGGCAGGAAAAGATTAAGTGTAATTTCCCATGGCCTTGGCTATTAGACATAAAGACAGGCTTTAGAATCTGTTATTAGGCATAAGATTTTGGACAATTTTTTCCTAGTCTCAGGTTCCTGCAAACTTAAAATGTCTACCTTGTGGAATTATGATAATGAATAACTTCATGAGAATTATCCTAACATTGATCAGGCCTTTGATAAATTACAGCTATTTTTATTATTTAAAATAGTAATTAGATATTTTAAAATACAGAATATGTTTTTTAAAAAATAAGCTCTTGTTAAGCTTCAAGTCTCTTCAAAATATGAGGATTCAAATCAAATTACAAATTTTAAGAAATATATAGCTATTTTCTACAAGATGGTATAGCTATACAGAGATACCTTTACAGTTTTTATATTAGGTAGGATGTAATTAAAAAGGAGCCCAAGATGTTTCCTGAAATGATTAACAGGAACTTTAGAAACATCACTATTGATTGGTCAGTGCACAGGTTTCTTTGGTCGAAGTTTTCTCACCCACTTTACAAGCAAAAACATGAGAAAGACAAGTCAAATGAAGCCAAGCAAACGGTATCTACCACATTAACGAAGAGTATAAGATGCACAGTTGCATGAAAACCACTTCCTTTAGCACTATATTTCAAAATTTTTTTTTTACTCTGCCGGAGCTGTCGCCACAGGAAGGAAAATTTAGTTGTCTTCTTGCTTATTTAAGGAACACAAGTCAAGAGATTATTCCAGGCATTACTTCGTGTTTTTAAGCTCTTACTCCTACCTCCCTGAGAAATGTGTCTCCTGACTTCATCAGAACAAACACACTCAGAATTTTAAGAGGAGAAAATAATGATTATGTGTTGCTAAGTACTATTTTAGTAACAAATGCTTGGGCCACTAAAATGATGACATCACCCACAGAAAGAATAACATTTACACTTTTGAGAGAGATTTTTTTTTCCTAACATGATGGGTCACCAGTGAGAGGAGGAAAGCCAAGTAAAGGCACAAGGAGAGGCCTCTTGGCTCTGGAGAAGGCATCCTTAGCATCCTCTTCTGAAGGGTGATCATCAGCCCCAAGTTAATTAAATAGGCTCAATGTCCACCTGCTCTTTCTGTATTCCCTTCCTGAATCTAGTTCATGTCAACAAATGTGTACTATTATTGTAGAAAATCGAATGCTCTCATACTTTTAATAGGTTTGCTTCTTGGTTAATATGCCCAGGTCAGGAAGTGGCTTATATTTCAGGAGTGCTCTCTAATACTTATTGCAGATATTCATGCATTTATTCTGTCACACACACGCACTTAAAAACCACACACTACCTCACACTCTGCAATAATCTGATAATATGGTGGTCATCATACCCACATATATACATGATAAGATAGAATACATTGCTTAAATAGCGCATAAGTCATCTATAATCCTCCACATCCTGTAATACCAGTAGCACAATGGTTTTCTATTTGGAGGTTGCCAGGAGCACTCAAAAGTAAGCTTCTGGCTCCTGCAACAACACATCCAACTGCCTTGGGGACAACATGATTGTCATCCTTCTAGTACACACTCAGTCCAAGGCCAGGTAATGTTTTTAATGGGCGGCTTTTAACCTGAACCAGAAATAGAATAATCTATACTTGTTGTTATTAACTTCTTAAGTGTGAGGGAAGGCCATTTTTTCTCATTATTCCTAACAAATAAATATTGAGCCTGTTTACTCAATTTAAAAAGAGTCTTTTCAGTAAGCTATTCTATATTCTTTCTCCAAATCACAGCCCTCAACCTCCTACCCCTTAAAGGAAGAAGTGTCCAACTAACAGAGATTTAAAATGTAGTGATATGAGTCATTTAGATCTCTTAGGATAATAAAAATAAATCATAGGGAATATAATTACTATGGAAAATGGCAGAGTAATTTACGTCTACTTTTAAGGGGAGCAGGTTGATGTTGCCAGGGATTGCTATCCCTAATCCCAATAGCTACTGGGATTTGGGAACAATAAACAAGGGAACATCTGCGGTCTCTGGAGGCAAAAATATAGTTGTTTTTGTAGTCTTTTCTGCTTCATCTATGCAGAAACTAGGTTGCATGATGACACCATTATCAGAAATCAGTGTACATATCTTCAAATGGCCAAGATTAGAGTCAACTATTCTATGGCAATTTTTGCTGAAAACATTGAGTTTGCAAATTTAAATAATACTTGAGCCCCTTTCACTTTTATCCAGGTAAACTTGGCTTATCTGAAATTCACCTAAATGTAATAATTTATCTCCTATGAAACTTTTACCTATGTAGTAATTCCTGTTTCTCTTCAAACAACAGTTTTTCCAAGCCTGTGTTAGCCAGAGATAATGGTTCACTCATTGCATTCCCATCCCCAGTTAACACATGTGAATGTCCTTGCAAATGTTTGCTCATATGTGCAACTCCATTCCCTGGTCTGCAGTCTATGTGACTTGGCCCTTTCTCAACTCCAGCTCCTGAGCTTCATCTCCCACCATCTTTGAGACCCAGGCTCTTTTCTACTTCTCAGATATGCCAAGCTCATTCTGGCCCTTGCGCTGGTCAATCACTCTTCTTGAACTACTCTTTCCGGAGTCCTCTGCATGGTGCTCTCAATCTTCTCATTGTTCAGGTCTTAGCTTAAATGCTACCTTTTCAAATAGGCCATCTCAGGAGACCACCTATGTAAAGATGATTTTCCCATCTTCTCTTTATCCTTTTACTCTGCTGGATTTTCTTCTGGTCACTATCACTATCTAAAAGTCCTTTAAAATTTTAATTCTTTACTAGTTTACTCAATTCTTTCCCCATTAGACTGAAGGCTGCTTGAGGGTAGAAACTTGATCTTGTCCGTAACTATTTCCCCAGCACCTAAAATAGTGCCCAAAGTATAGTGCTTGATATGTGACTTCATGAATAAACTCACTTTAAAATGAAAACAGAGCTTCTTGCAAGAGTTAAAAATCCTCTCATCACATAACCCACTTCCTGAGAAGAACCATAAAGTCAGAGCCACCAAATATCTCCTGTGGTAGCACTATAGGAGATAGTGCTCAATATTAAAAAGGCTCAATATTTTAAGTTAAGGCTCAATATTAAATTAATGTAATATTAGAATATTTTTATTTCTTTGAAAATTTTCTGGACTCTTCTGAAAATTTATTATCACAACTTTTCTCCACCTAGTGAAACAATTTCAATAGTTCAACTTTAAACCAGCTACCTCCAGGGAGCCTTGTAACCATCAATGCACCTGGAAATACAGTTCTAAATTATTTTGATCTTTCATGTGGCACCTTCTATTTTTTATGCTGTGTCTTAAAATCTATTTCTTTTAATATTTACTCCACCAAATTGTAAGATTTCTGGCTTAGGACTGCATCATAATAATCCATAAATTCTTAACTGTATCTAAACCACAGATTTACCTACTTTGCTTCTCAAAAATTAAGTGGTATAGGCCATATATAAATATGATGCAGATCCAGTTTAGAGATAGACACACCAAGATCAATTGTGTGACCTTTATTAAGCTACCTACCTCTCTGAACTTCTATATTTTTCCTTAAATCTGTAAAGTGGAAATAATAGTACTTATTTCATAGGACTGATGAGGGCAATAAATTCGTTAATCATGTGAAGCACCTGACATATGATGTTATAAAAAAAGTTTAACATGAAATAGCAGAGCTATTATTGTTACTAACATTGCAATTATCATCATTATCATTGGTTTTATTATTATTAGGGCCTTATAATCTCAAAAACTTAGTTATATGTTAATACATATAACTAAACTTGATATTTTGGATGTACAAGAAAAAGAATTTTCCTAGAGTAGTTTTATAATCCATTTCAAGATCAAAAATAGAACAAGGAAGTAATTACAAAACAATATTGAAAATAAACATAGAAGTGAGGCCAGCATAGGCAGATGGCTAATCAGGAAAGGATTCTGGAAGGAGATTACTCTTCCATGTGGTTGAGGAAAACAATGAACCCTAACTGTCAAGGAAGAGTGGGTGCATGCTTTTCTTGGGGGCTAGGGCAAGGCAGGACAAGGGCAGAGGCAATGGGGCAAGAAATGCAGAGGTGTTGCACCCCAGGATTCTAAAAAGTTAGTGGCAGTCACTATGAACTTATCTCTTTTTAGCTCAGTGGAAAATTTCCAGCACAGAAAAAAAGAGAACTTCTCTGTCTATTTGTTGTCTCCAAGGACCACTTTTTGGTCTCAGTTCGTTTGACTCAACACAGACAAAATAAACTACACCTGACATTTGCATGGCAGTTTAGAGTACTGGCCCCTTGAAGACAGTGTTGGAAGATAGTTATTTCTATTATGCTTATCAGAAATGTCGAGGCCTTTTACTTAATCATTGTTTATTTATTGAGCGCCTACTATGCTCCATTTATTTTACTAGAAAATGTAAAGGTAGCATGAACAACAAAGGCCAAGTTTCTGCCCTCATGGAACTTACATTCTAGTGAAAGGAACAGATAATAAATAATTGGATAAAGAAATAAAAATCAACATGTTGTGTAACATTTTATGTGCTATCAGTAAAATTAAAATTGGGTAAAATGACAGAGTGATGGGTTTGGGAATACTACAACTAAATATGTAGTGGACCACGGGAAGCATCTATTAGGAGATATGTTTGAGAAGAGACCTGAATAAAGAAGAGATTGTGTCACACTAAGGTGTGTGGGCATGCCAGGAAAAGAGAAGGGCATATGGAAAGTCCCTGAGTCAGGAATGAGCTCAGAATACTCTGGGGGGGAAAATAAGGAGTAGAGCCAGAATATCATGAATGAAGAGATGAAAGGATATGAGAGAAAACACAAAGACATATAAGCTCTAGTGAGGAATCTGGATTTTATCCTAATTAAAATAAGAAGCAATTGAAGAATTTTGAGCAGGAGGTCACATGATTTGATGGATATTTTAAATGATCATATTGGTAGGGATGCAAGAATAGAAAAAGAGAGTTTCTTAATAGGCTAAGACAAAAACAGAGACGTCCAGAACAGAGATGACAGTGTCTTACACTTTGCTCAAGATGTGAAACAGGTGATTCTGGTCAGCATTGGAATATATTTTGGGAACAGAAGAGACAGGCATGCTGATAGATGGAGTGTAGGTGAGGGAAACAAAGAATGAAATTAAGGATACTGTTGGCCTGGATAATGGGGGTAAGTTGGTACTATTTAGTAATCAAAGAAGACTGGTGATGGAGCAGACAGAGGGGGAGGAAATGAGGGGTTTTATGTGGGGCATGTTGAATTTGAGATGCCTCTTAACATCTGAGTGTATAGCTTTAATAATCTGTGTGGAGTATGAGCCCAGAAATTGGTAGAAAGTTGAGGAGGTATGAATTTGTTTTTTATTTAGGGTTATAAGGGTGGATGTCTGGAAAAACAGGAGATGTAACTTATACAAGATCCACAGTCAGTAAGTGATAAAATGGAACTTGAAAATGAATCTTTCAACACCAACCACAAATTTCTCTTCCTATTATGAATTTTAGGGTTTATTTTCAGTTATGAATACTGGAGTAAAATATGGGGAAGTATTGGGGGCAGGAATATTCTAGAATCACATATAAAAGGGCGAAAATTTTTTAGCTCCTATAGACCATATAGATTTATGATTGCTCTTGTCTTTATTTGCTTTATGTAATTATTTTTTCCATAACATGCCCATTTAACTTTTAAAAACTCTGGAATAATAAACCCATAAGGTAAGTGAACTACCAGTGTGACTACAGCTATCTACTTTCTTTTCTGAAATTGTCACGTTTTGGAATGCAAAGGAGGATAATTTGACTTCAGACTAAATGTAGATTGAAGAGATTTGAAATACAAAGATAAAAGCTCAACCCCAAACTCAAGCAGGTATTTTTGAACTGTATCAATAACATTTGAGTTAGGGTGTATCAGGTTTGTTTAGTAGAAATGTCTAAGGCAAGCAGCACTTAATCTCTACAGGTTAAAAAAAGATTTAAAGTAAATTAATTGACTCAAAAAATAAAATTAAATCAATAAAAATGTAAAGGGAAAAACCCTAAAATTGGGAACAATGAACCTAATTGTATGTAAAAGGAGTGTTGTGATCACCCTGAATGGGAAGCCAGAAAGATAGAGGGAGGAACAAAGGGAGGGAGAGAGGGGAGGAAGGAAGGAATAAAGGGAGGAAGGGAGGGAGGGAGGGAGAAAGGAAGGAAGGAAGGAAGGAAGGAGGGAAGGAAGGTTGGTTTGTTCTAGAATGGATGGGCTCTGTTGGTCAAATGTGAACAATTTAAGCACCAAAATAGTTGAGTCATGGAAAAAAGAAATTCATGAATCCATACCAGTAACAAACAGATACATAAATTAATAATTAAATAGATGTTGAAGATGGGAGTTCTTTTGCTTACAGTAGAATGGGAAAGACTAATGTAAATGTGGAGGGAGTGCTGAAGTTGTAAAGCCATCATACTGCAGCCATTATAGTAAAGATTGCATTTGACAAGAACATCAATGAATGTTAAATCTGAGGAGAAATTTTTGATGAGGAGCCATCATTATGCAATAGAGAAATCAGACAACACCTTGACTAGGCAACAAAAATGAACATTAACAATGTGGGACATAAGAACCTCATGTGCCTCTAGATATGATAGCAGGAGAGGAAACAACATCACCCATGAGGAACTCCAGCAGAAAGTATATAACCGTAATCTAATCATGGGGAAATGTCAGAAAAATAAACAATGAGGAGCACTTGATTAAAATGAAAAAAAAGAGTTAGTGAATACACCATAATCATTAAAATCTTCATTTTCATAAAAGACAAAGAAATGATATGGAAATGTTCCAGACAAAAGGAGACTAAAGAGAGATGACATTCAAGAGATCTATTGTACAACATAGTGACTATAATTAATAGCAATGTATTCTATTCCTAAATATTGCTAAGAGATTATATTTTAAATGTTTTCCCCACAAAAAGGATTTGAGTAATGCATATATTAGTTCAATTGATCCATTATACATTTAGCCACCACGTATAAATGTTTTAAAACATGCTTTACACAAGAAAAATAAACAATTTTTACTTATCATTTAAGAATAATACATTTTAAAAAGACAAGACAACTAAGTGTGATAATTGACTCCAGACTGGGTGATTTACTGGAGGGGAAATATTTAAAAAGATATTATTTGATAAACAGCAAAATTGGAACATGGACAAATAATTAGATAAAAGTAGTGTAGCTATGTAAATCTATGAAGTAGATAATTGGATGTAACCATTATATAAGAGATTATCTCTGTTCTTGGAAAATTCAGACTGAAAGGCCTTGCTTGTTATGTGTGACTTACTCTTAAGTTGTTCAGAAAAAAATTATGATCATAGAAAAATATAAAGAAAAAAACGAGAGCACGTTATAAAGCAAATGGGATAAAATATTTAAGCAAATCTAGGTAAAGATATAAGGGGTTCATTATACTTTTTTATTTTTACAACTTTTATGAGCTTCCAATTATTTCTAAATAAGATGTTTTAAAGTAGGTGAAGTGTAACAAGAGTTTCTGGTGAGCATTTAAGAAAACTCACTGCCATCAGATATGATTGTATTTTATTCAGAAGGCTGCCTAATTGCATAGAAAATGTTTTTGCTGCTCCTCCAATTCAGCTATATTCACCTACATAGAACGAGAATAAAAGCAACCTACTTAAAATTTTTCTCTTTTGCAAAAAGAAAATAAATTGAATTAAAGTACACTTTTAAAAATTTTACTTATTTTTTCAAAATCACAACTGTGGTGATTTTTCTCAAAATCATATTACAATTTATTTTTTCCCAAGGTGAGAAAAATTTTGAGAATGTGATAACCACTACATATTAAAAAAAAACTAAAGGCTCATGATGAAATATCTGTAAAGTAGAATAATAATGAGGTATGAAATTTTATACTGGTTCATGGAGCAACACCAATAGACTAACTTCATTCTTCATCTGCTTTCCAAGGTTCCAATATTAAAGAATGATTCTAATGACATTTTTATTTAAATTTGGATTTGAATATGCAAATCTGGTATTTTCCCCCATAATATTAAAAGTAAAAAAATTAAATAAAAAGTTAAAACCTATATTTAGAAAAGGTATATAAAGATAAAAATAAAACTGGAAGGCATTTTAAAAACATTAAATCTAAGTGCCTAATTTTAGTTAATAAGAAATGATAAAAAGCATCAATGATGTCAGACAAATAACAGAACTACACTAATTCTCAAATAACAAGTTACATTTTAAAGATTAAAAATTAATGAACAGTGGTTTTATTTTCTACAATGCAGATATGTAAATTAGATCCCATTTCATTTTTTTTTAATGGAAATATTCAGAAATATAAAATGGCTTACCCTTATTCTTTGTATCTGTAAAAGGTATTTTCTTTTCACGTGTCATGAAAATGATACATATTTTATCATACAGAGCTCATGTACTGCCATAGCTCATATTTTTGCAATCATAAAAATTTCTTATTTATTTAGCATATTTTAATTATATGTGAATATGCAAATATAGCAATCATTTGGAATTTACATTTATTAAAAACAAATAGAAAGTCAACAAACACAGGAGGGCACAAATTTTCTTTTAAATGGCTGAAATACCCACATTATCTGGGATACAAAGATTTTTGTTTTTCAATAACAGGTCATGTCTCTGAGTTTGCACCCAAACTGTAATCTTTCTTTCAGGCAACAAACTTTCTTCTCTTTATTCTTGCAAATGGAAAAATGGCCAAAAGAAGAGGAAACAAAACAACTAAACAAAAACTAAATGTTTCAATGTTCTTTTGGAAGTTTAGTAATTTATGTCAAAAACAAATAGCACTGTTATTCCTAAATGTAATTATTATTTGAAAAATAATATATGTTTATTTGTTGGAGTGGGATAGAGCCCTCTATAAGCAAATCATTCTTTTCTATTTCTATAGATGAGCAACTTTGGGAAGGTCATCTTGTGAAGGAGGAGGAGAACATCCATTTAACTGTGAGATTAGCAGCATCAACCCCGGAACCAATAGTTTAATAGACCCCCAAGAAGATCATCCACTTCACACAGTCAAACTATGTCTTATTAAGACAGAGACCAAATTTTACAATACTATATACAGCAGTCATCCAGTCTCAACTTTTATTAGATTCAATGAAAGCTTCTTAGATAATCATGTCACATAAACATAATCTACTAAAACACAGTAAAATATATACTACAGCTCAGAAGTTAAAATTAAATTTTCCAGTAATAAATTATATATCGTATTTATTTATGATGAATAAACAATAATATTAAATAATTAATATTAAATATTTGTTAATATTTATTTACTATTAATATTATCATGGAAACTCAGATGAGCACTCATTTTTTTCTTATGTAAAGACAATTTTATCAAAGAGAGAACAACTTAAAAACTTATTTTCCATAATCTAGAACTAGGATGTTCATTCAGACTTTATTAATTATTGACAACAACAACAACAATGAATCTGTCTTGCCAGAAAGATAGTATCTTCTCTGCTGCTTTAGCCTTCATTTGCTGTTCTGAATTACACTTATGACCAACTTATATTGTAATCTTCTTGGGCTATGTTTCCTTGTGATTGTTAGCCATTATATTGGTATATTAGTATAATATTAATATATTAGTATATTACCATACTACATATGACACTTAATAGCTCATGATATCAGAATATCTCATAGTTAAAATTGTGGACATTTGAACTTCTGATGGAAGTAGTTGTGTTTATTTTTAAGGTTTCTTTATTTTTATATTTTTAGAGACAGAATCTGGCTCTGTCACTTAGGCTGGAGTGTAGTGGTGCAATCACAGCTCACTGCAGCCTTGATCTTCTGACTTAAGCCATTCTCTTGACTCAGCCTCCAAAGTAGCTGGGACTACAGGCTTGAGCCCCCAGACCTGACAAGCAGTTGTGTTTAATTAGTGTGTGATAAAGATGAAGACACACAATTGTAACGGATTTCTCACAACCGTCAACTTAATTTTAAAATTTTCATCGAGTTAAGTATGTCAAATTTGATTCAACAATTCACATCTGAGTTTGTAACACTAACAATCTGCTTTCCTTCTCCCTATAATAAGAAGACAGCAACTATTGGTGTAGTACATGAAAATAGGTAAAAGAAACAAACCAACAAAAAACCAACTAGGTACTAGGTAACATACTAGAACCAGTAATAACAGCATCATTTACCAAAATTTATCAAAAATTAAATCTATTAATTGATGGAATAATGTGGACTTTCTTTTTTGGAAGCCATGAGATCAGTCTAATTTTTTCAAACCAAATTAAGAAAGCTTCAAATACATCTTGGGATATTTACACTTACCAAATCTCACACGGTAAATGTGTGATGTATGAAACTTTCTCAAAACGATTCAGTTATGAAAATGCTCAGAGGCAAACTCTTCAAACCTCCATTTGTATATATAGCCAGAGTAGTTCACTTAAACAGATTTTTCTTTTCAAAGCTGTATTAAACACTCCTTAATGTTTTTACCAAAGTATAAAGAAACCAACAGCTTTTAAAAGGAAGATTTAAAAATTGCTATATTATGAATACGATTGTATTAAATACAGTTAATATGTGTAGGTATTATTCTAGATTAGTGCAAATGAGAATAAAAGTTTCTAGGATCTAGATTATTTTAGAATTTCACTAATAAGATCAGTTTCAGTTTAGTTTGATTTCCAATTATCAATCCAAATGTCTTACTTTGTTTTCATTCTTACTATATTTTAAGCATTATAAATACAAATTAAACTTATTTAGAAAACAATACATTTTAAAAATTAGATTTGCATATTTCATTTAAAATTTTAAGTCATGCTATCTACACTACAAATTAATTTTTCTAAACAAATATCATCATAAAGTGATGATATAAAAATAATACTGAAATGTCATATTTTAAATGATACAATATATTTTCACAGTGGGTAAAAACAAATGTAAGAATGCTTTTTTCTGGAAAGTGCTCAACTAATAATATGCAAAATGAACAAAAGTATATCTGTGAGAGAATATTAGAAATAATCTAGAGCTGGGAAAGAAGAAAAGTTATCAAATTTGTTAATAATCCAAATGCCTCTTCAGCACTAAATTGTGTGCAAAATTACAAATACACAAGAAAGATAACATTTTATTTTGCAGGTAAAATAGTTTGAAGATCAATGAAGACTTTAAATTTTTCTAAGTTTTTAAAAGCTTGTATGTGAAGTTGAAGCTTTGTAAATGTATTAAACTTTTTATTTAAAATGTCGGTTACTTACTTGAAAGAGGTATCAGGTTTATCTAATCTACACTGTAATGTGGTCAGCATTTAAATTGTTGCTATATAAATAGCAATCCAAATAATAAAATGAAAAATAGCAAATAATTGTTCTTACCTCTATGCTTAGTTATAGTTGCTTGTTAAGCTGCTTCACGGGTTGAGACAAACTACCAGCACTTCAAAGAGCTCGGTTCTCTGCTCAACTCTCTTCTCTAGTTACATTATTTTTTTTCCTCTGCAAAAAGATAGTCCACCAAAAGAGGAAGTTATGAAATAACAGTCATTATGCTTTATCCATTTTATGGGGCATGGAAAATTATTCATAAAGCTTACACTTGAAATCACAGCAACAGGCTATAATTGGTGCCTGTACACATATATAATTAAAGTATACGCATGTTTATATGTGTAAGCAAATTTTAGAAAAGTTAAGCTATTGAAACCTATAGTTGGCCTGGCGCGGTGGCTTACGCCTGTAATCCCAGCACTTTGGGAGGCCGAAGCGGGCGGAATACCTGAGGTCAGGAGTTCAAGACCAGCCTGGCCAACATGGTGAAACTCCGTCTCTACTAAAAATACAAAAGTTAGCCTGGCATGGTGGCAGGCGTCTGAATCCCACCTACTCAGGAGACTGAGGCAGGAGAATCGCTTGAACTCAGGAGGCGGAGGTTGCAGTGAGCTGAGATCGCAGCCATTGCACTCCAGGCTGGGAGACACAGTGAGACTCCGTTTCAAAAAAAAAAAAGAAAAGAAAAGAAACGTATACTTGATTAAGTAGTGCTCATTTACATAAGGAAACATCTCCTGTGTGGCTCAATGATCACAGAAAATATTTCTCTATGCAGAAGAAAACTGTCCAGCTGATATATGGGAATAAACTTGCTTTTACAAATCTAATTAATTTAAAGTCTTTGAAGTATGACCCAAATGCCAGTCTGACTACAGGCATCCTACTAAAGGAAGAAAAAAAAAAACCTCCAGTAAACAGGCATTTTCCTGGAATTTGGGTAGTGGTTTTTTACCTACAAGTCTCAAACTTCCTTTCTCATGAATAGTTGCCTGTTACATATAGATAAAGCACTGCAAAACTGAAACTGTTACTTACACATGAACTATGGTCTTTCACTACTTCAGCTACAAGAGTAAAAAACAGGTGCAGAGGTGCAGATCCTGCAAAACTGAACATTTAGCTGGCTAAGTTTCTTACAGGTTGGAGTAGTAAATGAGAATATTTAAAGGACAGTAGGGACAATGGTTGAAAAAAGACATAAAAAAGTTGATCAAAGCAAGTACTACTGCCAACTTCAAATAAAAGGATATATACAAATATATTTATCATGGGTTTAGGTTGCCAGATAATAGAAGCCAATGTGTAGCTTCATTTTTTATGTGTGGCAGTTGCTCCCAACCTCCCTCGCTCATTGGGGAAGAAGGAGATGGATTGCAAGCGCAATACAGTAATTATGCAAACCTCCACATGTTGCAAGAACCACTTTCTGGACTTTAGAAGCTGTCACTACACCACACTCTTTGCTTTTTATTTAACCTTATGTCCAAAGAGGCATTAAATTTAGAGTAATTAGACTGGGCACAGTGGCTCACGCCTGTAATCCCAGCACTTTGGGAGGCCGAGGTGGGTGGATCACTTGAGGTCAGGAGTTCGAGATCAGCCTGGCCAACATGGTGAAACCCCATCTCTACTAAAAAAAATACAAAAATTAGCCAGGCACGTTGGCAGGCCCCTGTAATTCCAGCTACCCAGAAGGCTGAGGTAGGAGAATCCCTTGAACCTGAGAGGCAGAGTTTGCAGTCAGCCGGGATCCTGCCACTGCACTCCAGCCTCGGCCACAGGGTGAAACTCCATCTCAAAAACAAACAAACAAAGAGTAATTAGGAGATGATTAGAAACTGAAATATTTTCTATTTCACCTAAACTCATACTTAATGTGAGTTTGCAGGAAGTTAAATAAACCAAATGAAGAAAGCTGCCCCTTCCAAAAAAACACACCAAAAACACAAACAAATAAACGAACAAAACCCCAGTATGTCATCGATATCAAATTTTATTTGAATTCTTTTGTGAACTACTTATAAGGAAATCCCTTATAAGATTGTTGTTGATGTGATTAAAATTGCTTAGATTCTATGTGTTTAGACAAATTTTAAATATTATTGTATTTGGGTATCATTATATAAAACACTAGGCTTATCAGTCCCCAAAGACCCAGTCACACTCTGGAAGCATAGTCCTCAATGTCTGCTGTAATTTTAATGTATTTTCTCAATATTTGTGTACCTTTTGCCTGAATAGTGGATGTATATCTCTACTTCTTCTCTAATGATCCCTTCCAGGCTGATAAATATGCTCAAGTTTTCTTCCATATTAAAAACTCCTCCTCTGACTGACTTGTCATATTACTTTCTTTTCCTTCATCAGAACTTTTTGAGAAAGTTGCCCACATTGACTTGAGCCCTTATATCTTTTTTGTATGTGTGTATGGTAGAATATATTTAACAAAATTTACCATTTGAACCATTTTTAAATGTACAGTTCAGAGGCATTAAGTACATTCTCACTGTTAGGCAACCATCACCACCAACTATGTCCAGAACTTTCTCATTCTTCTAGACCGAAACTCTGTACCTATTAAACAATAACTGAATGTTCCTTCCTGCCCTCAATCTGGCAACCACCATTCTACTTTCTATCTCTATGAATTTGATTACACTAGGTACTTCATATGAATGGAACCATATGACATTTGTTCATTTGTGTCTGGCTTATTTCACTTAGGTTCATCAAAGTTGCAGCATGTGTCAGAATTTCCTTCCTTCTTAAAGCTGAATAATTTTCTATTGTATGTATATACCACATTTGTTTCCTATTTATCAGATGATGGACACTTGAGTTGTTTCTATCTTTGGCTATTGAGAATAATGCTGCTATAAACATGGGTGTGCAAATATCTGTTTGAATCTTTGCTTTCATTTTTTTTTGTATATACACCCAGAAGTGGAATTGAATCATACTGTAATTTTATATTTACTTTTTTAGGAACCACCATACTAAGTCCACCTATCTTTCTCACATTTCTTCCTTCTGCATGGGTTTCCGCTTCCTCCTATTTATCAAGACTCTTGCCAAAATCACCAGTGATCTCCCTGTTACCAAATCCAAAATCCAAAAGCCCTCTTACTTGACCTGTTTTCAGCACATGCCAATGTTGACCACTTCCTCCTCCAGGAAATGTTCTCTGTCTTTCAGTTCTTGACTTCACTCTCACCTTCTGATTATGTAGCAACTTCTCTGATTTATTTATGAGTCTTTAACTCTGCTTCTCTAGTAAACGTTGCCACTTCTCAGGATTCTGTCCTGGGCTTGCTCTCCTTACCCGACAATCTCAGTATCCTTGCATGGTTTTAATTGGCAAATACTGATTGCTCCCAAATCTCTGTTTCCAACCGAGTTATCTCCCTAGAAAAGTTTTCACCAATGCAAAATATAAAATCATTTCTACTTGCAATGTACAGAAAAGAGTCTGCATAGAGGCCCTAAGATAAGCCTCAATTAATTTTTCAATTCTACTATTGTTTAAACTTCAGCAGGTCAGGGATTATTTTTGAGCCCTATTTCCTCACCCGTAAATGGGGCCTTAAATGACCACCTAAGATGGTTACTGGAAGTATAAAACAAAGACTACTTAAATACTTTCTTATGTTTATAGTATTAAAAATAAAGTTAAAGCAAAAGTCCATTTTAATTCCTTCTAACATGATTCTTCTCCATAGAAATAAGTAATACTATCAGTTTGATGTGTATACTTGCTTAACTATTTCCTATATAATTACCTGTAAGACATATAAGGAGTTAAATAATTTTGTGGGGTTTTAATGTAAATAACATCACACTGTATGTTCTTCACTGTGACTTTTAAAAAACTTAATATAGCTTGAAGGTATCCCAAGACATACTTTTGAACGGATTCATATATATCTAATTCCCTTACTGATTGAATTTGTGTTACTCTTCACAGCTAAAAATAATGTGATCAGTTGAGCATTTTAAATGTCTCTTTAAAAGTAGTACAAGTCTTTATCTGAGGTAGACACAGGAAAGTAGAATTGTTAGATCAGAAGGCATATACATTTAAAGTGTTAATAATTGTCACTGCCAAATTGCCCAGTCAAAAAAGGTTTGACTCCGACATTTCCTGTTTTTTTATGCGATTGCCAGTATTTGCTTTAATTAAACTTTTAAAGATTTGCCAATCTGATGGACAAGAAAATGGAGTCTTAATATTTTTATTTTGCTTTTCCCTGATTACTGTGGATATTGAACACATATTAATGTTGTATCCTCCTTTACAATTCCAGTTTTGTGAACTACCTGTTAATTCATTCCAAACTTTTCTTTTTATTTTATCTCATTATTATTTTTTTTACCTGATCACCTACTACTAGGACCAAACATTTCTTTATTGCATAATTGTCAACTTTTTATTGATATGTAGGATTATAAGTACATTCTGTTTGAATGCATTGCAATAATTTTTCTTTTTTGGTGATAGTCCATTCTCCCCATCCTCCATTTTAGGGCTTTTCATGCTGGCTATGGTAACCTCTTGAGATGACCCTAATATTCTCTGATAATGTCTTTGATTTCTGGCACAAGATAGCCCGGTTCATTTTGTGTATTTCTTGCCCCAGAACTGAAATCAGTCATTTATCTAAAGCACCTTCATTGCTTTTGGTAGACAGGGATTTTTGAGATCACCACCTAAACCTTAGTAGTGCTTATTGTTATTGGGTTATTAATAGCATTTGGAATAAACTCAGTCAACACATTGTTAGTTTCTTCTATGTGCCAAGCAGTATATAATTGCAAGAAAAAATATATTTAAACATGTATTAGGAGTTTATATATGAACATGTTACATCATATATTGCATTAAAAATAATTTACGATTAATATATCTAATACACAAAAATACCTTCTTTTTAAATACAATTCGGGCACTATTTTCTTATGAAAGGATATTTTGATAAAGGTAACAATACAGTAATAATCACATTTTGCATTTAGAACTTTCAAAATACCCTTCCAAAGAAATTTCAAAAACCATGCAGATTAGAAAAATATTAAAGTTTTCATATTTCTCATTATCTTCCTTCTCATTTACCATTTTAATCCTAAATCGGCTTTCTTCTTCTTTTTTTTAAATTTTGCTATTATGCGCCTATCACATAGAAGAAAATAAGCATCTGTGCATATGTCTCTGGAAACAGATTTCAAGTAAAATAAAATAAATATATTTATGGTTTTAACCACTATTTCTTTCTCAAGGCATATTTTCATGGCCACTTTAAAACTACTGAAGAAGCAATATTTCAACTGCTCTTTTCATAGCTCAGTGGTGACAGAAATATTTCTGGTTCACTGATTTTGTTTTTTACTTATTAAGAGAATGGCTTAAATATTTTAACATTCTTTTTTTTGCACAGTTAAAGAATTGAAGAGGAAAGCATAGTCTGATTATTTTCAAGTATCTCTGACCCTTAGTTTCCTTATATATAAAAGTGGGTGATAATACCAACTCCACTGGGGTACTGTGAGGATTAATTGAATATCATAGGTACAGGGCCAAGAAGACCATGCTTCCTGAGAACGATGGTGATGAGCATTTTCAAACCTGATTTGTGAATGAATAGTTGGACAAAAATATTCTTCTAATTTTTGAATATATTTATTTGAAAACATAGCAAAGGTTAACAAATTAAATCACATCTAGTTGTATATTTATATTACATTGATTGTGTTTACTAAGAAAAATGAACTTTAAAAAACTAGGAATATAGGAGGTTTATGGAGAGTCATTCATTCAATATTTTGTATCTGCTATATGTAAGGAGTTATGATAGGGACTGGGAATACAAATGAATTCCAGCTAACTTTGGCTAATGGATGGATCAGCATGATATAGAGAAGAGAGAACTTGGAGTGCTTGTTTGTATCTCCTTTACGCTGCCAGGGCATGGTTTTGGAAGTGTCTGTATCCCTCCACCTACAGCCACAGCTACTCTCTGTCTTTCTCAGTCTCAGCTATTAGCTATTACTAGGTTCCAATATCATGATTCTTCCTTGCCTTTCAGGTCTAGGGGTGGTAATCCAATTAGCAATTCCCGCCATTGCTCATATCTGCCAAACCTCATTTACTACTAATCATGGCAACACCTCTAAATACTCCCTTCATTAAACTACATGAAATCGATCATTTAAAATATACCACTTCAAGCAGACATTGCTCAAGATTTACATTAGTCCTTGTTGGGCACAGTGGTGTGCACCTGTAGTCCTAGCTACTTGGGAAGCTGAAGCTGGGGGATCACTTGAACCCAGGAGTTCAAGTCCAGCCTGAGCAAGAAAACAAGGTTCTAAAGGGGAAAAAGCAAGGTTAAAAAAATATACATTAGTCCTGTCATACAATTAAATTATACACTTTAATTGGAAACTGATCTGCTAGAAGGTGTACCGTTTCAGAGGAAACACAAAGGAGAGTTATAGAACATGTCATAGGCTAGCCAAATCAAGAATTGGTTCAGAAAGTGTAATGATTGAATTGACACTTGAGGATGAGTAGGACTTCATGGGTGTTTGAAAGGGGAGGGAACAAATTGGAAAAGGCATGAAAGTCAGAGAAACAGAATCATATTCACGGAGCTACATGTAATATCCTATTTGGGAGGCATAAACTAGAAGGGTTGGGCATGGGGTGGTGAAGGAGCACAACAGATGAAGCCAGAGAGAAAGGGGCTTCAGAAAATGAAGGGTGTTGTAAGGAACAGTGTCTTTTTTTTTTTTTTTTTTTTTTTTTGAGACTGAGTTTCACTCTTGTAGCCCAGGCTAGAGTGCAATGGCGCAATCTCGGCTAACTGCAACCTCCGCCTCCTGGGTTCAAGCGATTTTCCTGCCTCAGCCTCCCGAGTAGCTGGGATTACAGGTGCCCACAACCACGCCTAGTTAATTTTTGTATTTTAGTAGAGATGGGGTTTCATTACGTTGACCAGGCGTCTTATATGTCTTCCGAAGAAGAAGAAGAAAAAACTTCTAGTGTGAACAATCAGTTTTTTTGGGTGTCTGTGCTTTTTCCTACCCATTAATGATTCTCTTTCTTCTGGTGACAAGTTGTCACGATTTTTCTCTGAGAAACAGGCCCTTCTTTGGTATCACTGCATGTGAGGTGAGTGGCATCAATTTCCTCCTACACCAACATTGGTGTAAGCATATGACCAATGTCTGGGAAATAAGTTTAATTGTTTTCCTTTGACACAGTGATTGGTTCAAAGAGGAGCGTGTAATTCAAGCCAGCCAATAAGACTTACCTATGGAAATTTGAAGCTCTGCTTTTGCTGGGATTGGCTAGCTGTAAGAATTATATAAGCCTAAAACTGGGGACTACTGTGAGGAGAAAACCAGCCAAAGAATGAAGCCAACAGACAGGAAGGTAGACCTGAGGGAAAGTGAGAAGAGGAAGAGAGTTCTGATGACATCATCAGAGTCTGTGACTCCATCTATGCCTGAATCCGTCTTCCGCTTGTTTTCATTAACTAAGCCAATAAATTCTTTCTTTTTTCTATAACCAGTTTGAATTAAACTTCTGTCACTTGCAACCAAAAGTCTTTTATAACAGGGAGGTAATCTGGAGGAAAGGGAATGTTTTATTTGAAGTGTAGAATGTTAAGAAAAGCAGGCTTTTTTATTGTCCTTAGACTAGCATTGTCTAAGAAAAACATAATGCAAACCATATATATCATTAAAAATATTCTAGTCTCTACCTTAAAGAGAAAGAGGTGAAATAAATTTTAATAAAAAATTTTATTTAACCCAATATATAAAAAATGTTACCATTCAAATATGCAGCAATATAGAAAATCAAAGTTTCCCTTTTTAAATTTAAATTTAATTGATTAAAATTAAATATAATTAAAAATTCCGTTCTCAATGGCATGATCATTTCTCACTGTAGCCTCAACCTCTCAGGCTCAAGCGATCCTCTTGCCTCTCCCTCCCAAGTAGCTGGGACTACAAGTGTGCAACATCATGCCAGGCTTATTTATTTATTTGTTTATTTATTTGTTGAGATAGGGGTCTCACTATGTTGCTCAGGCTGGATATTTGATATTTTTTGAACAAAGAAATAATGGAAGCAAAACAATGCTTTTATAAAAATAATCTGACAGCTCCAGTATCTTTAAATCTTTCCTGATATCCCAGTCAAATTAATGCCTTTCTCTATAATCCTCTCACGTGGAGTCATAAGGACACATGCCAGGTTCCTCAGGGTCAGAAATGCTTAGTCATTTAGAGTGCAGCAGCCATAGAAATAACTCACGAGGAGCAGGATTCTCTCAAGACCTAGCCCACCCATTCTTTTGTCCCTGATAGGATTTGGAACATCCCCATAGCATTAAGTGGCATTGGCTTTCTGATTTCTACTTCTAGATCATCCGGGACAGTAGAAGACTGGAGTCAAATGTAAGATGCATGAATGATTAATAATACTTTTTCAAATGTATTCATTAACTAAAAGACCAATCCTGGTTTGAGACATGTTCAAACACGAAAACAAAGTCTTAGAGTCAAGAAAATATACTATCTACTCTCTGCTCCAAAGGAGGAAAGTATGCTTCATTTTGTTGTTGTCCCATCTCAGTTCTTTGGCATATTAGGTACTGAAAAAAAAATTGTTTAATGGAGCTAGTGAATTATAAAATACAAATAATAGTCTTTCTAATCTTCTTGGATAAATAATATAAAATAAAATAGAATTCTTTAAAAGTAGTCTTCCATTTTAAATCTATTTAACATCTTTTAATAACTTTTTAAATTAAAATTTTCTGATCAACACTCCATTTTCTTTCTATTTTTTTATAAATGTGAAATTATTTAAAGATATAATACTTCTTACCTAGAACATTAATTACAATTTTAATCAAATGATATTGTAAGTTCCAAGAGTCTTTATGTCCTAGCAAATGGATTACATAAACAGAAAACTTTTTTTGTGAGAAACACCCTTTTCTGTAAGAACATTTCAAATTCCTGAGCAGAGGCATTTTATATAGTTAAGTAAACATTTTTTTGTTTCTGCCAACTGGATGAGGGCTATGTTTATTATTTCTATAGTGAAACAAAAAAGGATATGTTTTCCTTCAACAGCATGAAACCAGTACAAGAGAAGAACATGTTTCTAAACGGGGGGCAGGTCAGAAAAAAGTCCCAAGAGGGAAGTTGCTGGGTGCTGGCCATGTCTAGCCATGGAGAAGGTAATGCAACAGCCATCAGTGGTGGCCTCAGCAAATGAGATAGTTGCAGCCACTTTTGCAACAAGGGCACCAGGGAACAATTGAGCAATTAGTGTTGGGAGGTCTCATAAAATGATACATTGACTTCATTTATTTGCTTTTTCTTTGTAGTTATGATGAGATACATATTTGGAAATGTGGAATCCACAGTTTGTGGAACTGTTAATCATCAGTAAGAGAAGTGGTATTTCTTAGGAAGAATTTAATCTCTGGTTTTTGGAGGTAGTAGTCTGTATCAATAGAAATAACTCTTTTTGACATTGAAGACTAGTTCTGACAGTTGATGGCAAGTATAGATACCCATGTGGTCACTACAGACTGAGCCCTCGATAATCATACTGAACAGCTTTTCAAGGTACTGTTTATAATAAAAAGTTTAGAAATTGGACCTTAATGTATCTGTTCTTCCCGAAAGCCAACTACCAGCAGTTACACAGCTTTTAGAAAGCTTCTCATGTTTCACAGCGACTAAAAACTCACAAAAATATCAAAGCTCAAGTACTTGGCACACACTAGGGAAACTAAGTCCTTATTTTGTGTTCTTAACTAAATCAGTAGTTTTAAAGGTTTCTTGAAGGTCAGGACATGATAAACTTTTGCTTTTTAAAAATACTTTTTCTGGAGATATACATACACAAATATATATGTATATATATATGTACACTATAGATATAGTTTTTTGGTGGATGGGGAGTTATAGAAGCAATATATGATCATCATAAAAGTTTAGAAAATAAAAAAACTGTGAGAAGGAAAATAAAGATCATTCTTTATTACAATCAGCTGGGGATTATTACTATTCAATGTTGACGTACATCCTTCCAGGTTCACATGTACGTGTATATAAACACATCGCATAACAATAATGGACACATATACAATGATGTTCCGGTGAGATTAAAATACTGTATTTTCACTGTACCTTTTCCATGTTTACACGTATTTAGATACACAAATGTTTAGCTCATGTTACAATTGCCTACAGTATTCAGTACAGTAACATGCTGTACAAGTTTGTAGCCTAGGAGCAATAGATTATACCGTATAGCCTAAGTGTGTAGTAGGCTATACTGTCTAGGTTTGTGTAAGTACACTCTCTGATGTTCACACAAGACAAAACATCTAACAATGCATTTCTCAGATGGTATCCCCACCATTAAAAGATGCATGACTATATCTATCTATTATCTATCTATAGATACAGATTAGAGAGAGATTATTTTTCGAAAGTAGGATTATATATAAATACAACAAAATCCTATATAACCGCCTTTCTATTTCTATTACTTACAGACAGGAAATATGCTAATGACAAAGCTACTATATTTTAGTAACATATAAAAGTATTATTCACAGCATCACTTGCATATTTTTGAACAATAGTTACACATATCCTTTGAAAACTTATATAGCCAGGCTACTGAATGATTTGGATGTATGATTTGAAGAACTTTTGTAAAAACTGTGACCTGCAAATGTAAACTACTGATTTAAATCTTTTAGCAGCAAGCCAACCTTTTGTGGCTATGCTGATTGCTCCATGTTCAAAGCAATTTCTACTGCTATAGTTTCTGTAATTATCAACAAAGACACGCAAAATATTTGCTCCAAACCAGAATAGGCCACAACTTGCAAGAAACAAGCTTGGAAATCAGTAATTATGTGACTTCAGGAGGAATGTATTAGTGGTTTTTATACTAAAAGTGAGCGAAATGCATCAGTAATTTCTTTCCACAAAACCTGGGAAAGTTTCTAAAAAGAGATAAGATCTGGAGGAGGTCATTAGGGAAGGAGCTATAGTACTTAAGAAAGTTAGTTTGGAAAATGAAGATTTCAGGGAGATATATAATCAAAATCTCAGACAAATATCCAGTGAACATTGTACTGAGAATCATCAAGAGATCAAAACTCACTAAGGAATTGATGTCAGGAGCTGCAGAATATTTAGAAAATTACCAGTTTGTTTTTAATTTGGAAACAAAATTCTAAATAGAGTTAAGTTCAGAAAGTGATATAACTAACATCTCAGAATGAAAAATCATTAACTCTTGGGTACATCATCATTCAGTATTTTATTCCTTATATAGTTTATTTACAAAACCAAACCTTGAAGTACAAGAAGAGAGGTGGTTTCACTGGGAATATTATAAAAGGGACTGGAAAGGGAAAACACCTTTGTGAGAATAAGTAATATGCAATGCAAATGATACACACTCAACTTTTAGAATAAGTGACTCATTGGAATTTTTTAAAATGGCAGAGACTCATCAAAGAGGTGATGTTAACTATGACATGATTTAACATGTTCTAAGTAATTTGGTCTCCACAGTCATTTGATTACAACTCTTCAACTAATTAATTTGAGAAATACAGACAGACTCCAAGTTTTTTTGGGATGTGATCCGAAAGTTTATTTGCATGTTAGTTGTTTGAATTTGCTCTCTCATAATTATAAGGTTATATGATGTTGTTAACTTTCCTGACAGGTTCATGAAAGCCTACTTAACGAATAACACAGCAGCCATGATTATTATGTCTTTTAAAAACCCTCAAAGATCAAACATAGTAAGCAATGATTGTTTTCTCATTTTTTTGTTAAATTATTTAAAAAATTTTGTGGGTATACAGTAGGTATATATATTTATGGGTTATATGAGATGTTTTGATACAAACATGCAATGTGAAATAAGCACATCATGGAGAATGGGGTATGTATCTTCTCAAGCATTTATCGTGTGAGTTACAAACAATCCAATTACACTCTGTAAGTTATTTTAAAATGTACAATTAAGTTATTATTGACTTCAGTAACCCTATTGTGGTATCAAATGGCAGGTCTTATTCATTCTTTCTATTTTTTTGGTACCCATTAACCATCCCCACTTCCCCTCCAGCCCTTTACTACGATTCCCTGCCCCTGGAACAATCCTATTCTCTATTTCCGTAAGTTCAATTGTTTTGGTTTTTAGATCCCACAAATAAGTGAGAACATGTGATGTTTGTCTTTCTATGCCTGGCTTATTTACTTAACATAATGTTAACATAATGTTATGATGGGAAGGAACATAATGATGGGAAAGGACAAGGAAATAAAGATGCCTGAAAAAGAGGAGCTGTCTTTCATAGAGAGGAATGTTAACAATAAATATAGAATTACAGAGTTAAAACATCATCATTATACAACCCCCAAAGTAATATGTAACTTAGACAAGAATATCAGAGATTTGCAAATCAATTAGTGAAAGTTTATTAGAGAACAGTATATTCACACAGCTTTAAAATATCATATTAAAGATAACTTTTTTAAATTAGAAAGAGAAAATAGACCTTTATAATGAAGAGATCTTGAGATCACTCCATTAATTGAATGATCTCATTCTTTTTATGGCTGAATAATACTCTATTGTGTATATGCACCACATTTTCTTTATCCATTCATCTGCTGATGGACACTTAGGTGCTTCCAAAGTTTAGCTATTGTACACAGTGCTGCAACAAACATGGGAGTGCAGATATCTCTTTGATATACTGATTTCCTTTCTTTGGGGTATATACCCAGCAGTGGGATTGCTGGATCACATTGTAGCTCAATTTCTAGCCCAACTTCCACACTGTTCCCCATAGTGGTTGTGCTAATTACATTTCCACCAACAGTGTACAAGGGTTCCCTTTTCTTTGCATCCTCTGGAGCATTTGTTATTGCCTGTCTTTTGTATGTAAGCCATTTTAACTGGACTGAGATAATATTTCATTGTGGTTTTGATTTGCATTTCTCCGATGATCAGTGATGTTGAACACCTTTTCATATGTCTATTTGCCATTTGTATGTCTTCTTTTTTTTTTCCAAGGTTGTATCTCAGCTTTTTTTTTTTTTTCCTTTAAGTTCTGGGATACATGTGCAGAACATGCTGGTTTGTTACATAGGTATACACGTGCCGTGGTGGTTTGCTGCACCCATCAACCCGTCATCTACATTAGGTATTTCTCCTAATGCTATCCCTCCCCTACCCCCCCAACTCCCTGACAGGCCCTGGTGTGTGATATTCCCTTTCCTGTGTCCATGTGTTCTCATTGTTCAACTCCCACTATGAGTGAAGACATGTGGTGCTTGGTTTTCTGTTCCTGTGTTAGTTTGCTGAGAATTATTTCCAGCTTCATCCATGTCCCTGCAAAGGACATGAACTCATCCCTTTTGATGGCTGCAGAGTATTCCATGGTGTATATGTACCGCATAGACTTGGAACCAACTGAAATGCCCATCAATCTATGTCTTCTTTTGAGAAATGTCTATTCAAATCTTTTGACTATTTTTTGATCAGGTAATCAGATTTTTTCCCATGGAGTTGTTTGAGCTCCTTATATATTCTGGTTATTTATCCATCGTCAGATGGGTAGTTTGCAAATATTTCCTCCCATTCTGTGGGTTGTCTCTTCATTTTGTTGATTGTATCCTTTGCTGTGCAGCTTTTACACTTGATGTGATCTCATTTGTCCATTTTTGCTCTGATTGCCTGTGCTTGTGGAGTATTGCTCAATAAATCTTTGCTCAGACCAATGTCCTGTAGGGTTTCCCCAATGTTTTCTTCTAGTTTCACAGTTTGACATCCTTAATCCACTTTAATCCACTTTGATTTGATTTTTGTATGTGGCAACAGATATGGGGTCTAGTTTCATTCTCTGCATATGGATATCCAGTTGTCCCAGTACCATTTATTGAAAAGACTGTCTTTTCCCCAGTAATGATTGTTAATTTTGTTAGATGTGATAATGGTATGGTGGTAATATTTCTTAAAAATTAGTTTGCTACAGTTTTATTTTATTTTATATACAAATATGTAGTTTTATTATAATTCTGTTAGTTTTCTATAGTTTTGAAAATACCATAAATTTAGGAACTTGAAAAAATTCAAATTTATTATCTCCACTTTCTATGGATCAGGAATCTTGGCTGAGTTCTCTTATCAGGATCTTAAACTGCTGAAAACAAGGCAACATTAGGGGTTGCTACTCCTGTCTGAGGATTAGGTTCCAATTTCATATAGGGTGTGGACAAAATTCAGTTCTCTATGCTTTTAGGACTGAAGTTCTCATTTTCTTACTTGCTGTTGACCAGAGCAGCTCTCAGCTCCTAGAGGACTCATTCTTTGCCACTTGGCCCCCTCTATCTTCAAGCTATTAATAGTAATGGAGAATGTCTTGCATGTTGAATCCCCCTCATGTATTAAATCTCTGACTTCCTCTGTCTCTGACCTCTAGACTGAGATTTAAAGGGCTCATATGATTAGGCCAAGCCCACCCAGATTATCTTCCTACGTTAAGGTCAATTGATTGAGGTTCTTAATTACTTTTGCAAAATTCTTTAGAGCAGTGCCTAGATTACTGTTTGACTGAATGACTGGGATAAAATGTGTGTACTCTAGGGTCCAGGAATCTAGGGGGACGATCTCGGAATTCTGCATAACACAAACCCTATCAGTTTAATAAATACTGACATATATAAGAATAGAAAGACATCATGCATAGGATTTTCATTAGACAACAAAAAATAGAGTGAAAAATAGATCCAATAAAATTGGCAAAATATTAAAAGTTGTTGAAATTGAATGATGGGTATTTGAGGGTTTATTTTACTATTTTACTGCTTTTCTTATTTTTGAAATTGTTCACTAAAAGTGTAAATAAATAATCTGTCCGTCAGCCTTAATCCTACTATCCAAACTTTGGTTTCACTAAACTGTGTCTTGGTTGAGTCTAAACCCTTTCTTCTGGACCTCTCGCGTCCAGTCATTCCTCAGTCCTTCAGAGCCACGAGGACCTGGGAGCCATGAAGCCATGAGAGCCCTTCAGAACCAATGGGACCGAGTGGCTTTCAAGGCATGTCTGAAATGGCCAGGATGGTAGATGTTGGTGCATGGATGAAGACTAGAGCATTTGCCATATTAAAGGTGAGGAGTGAGAAAAGGCTCTCTAGGAAAGGAGACAGTTGTGCTGAAGTGATCCTTGGCAAACCAATTGGTGAAAGTTTATTAGAGAACAGAATGTTCACACAGTCTAAAAATATCATATCACAGATAACTTTTTTAAATTACAGAGGGAAAATAAACCTTATAATGAAGAGATCTTGAGATCACTCCATTAATTGAGTGATATAATTTAGGATCACCAAAAGTAAGACAATACAACTTTATGTGATTCTTCATTGATGCAATAAGAACTATCTAGTGTCAACTAATTGCCTAATATTTGTGCCAAAAATGTTAACTTGCATCTGATCATAAAGAAACAATCAAGCAAATCCAAATGGGGGCATTGTATAAGACAACTGGCTTGGACTGTCACAAAATTCAGTATCATTAAAAACAAAAACTAAAAAGCATAGGAATTGTTTTAAATTAGAAGATTCCAAGGATTCTTAACCAAATGTAATGAATGAACTTTGATTGAAACCCAGTATAAAGAGAAAAACATTACAAAAGACATGTTGGAGACAAAAATCTGAACATGAATGATACATTAGATGTTATAACCGAGTTACACTAAGTAATTTTGGAGGTAATAATAGTAATGTGCTTTTGTAGGAGAATGTCCTACTTAGCAGGTATATTTTAAAACATTTAGAGGTAAATTATCATGATGTTTAACAGCAAGTAATTAAACAAAAAATTCAACATACATACATATGCATGTGTGTGTGTGAGGAAAAGAGAACAAAGAAATTTGTCAAAATGTTATCAAACGGTGAAGTTTATATGGTTGTTCATTATACTATTACTTCAACTCTTCTATAGGTTTAAACTTTTAAATACAAAAAAAAATTACCAAACCTTTCTTGACTTTAGCTTTACATTTGTAAAATGAGGGGATTTAAAATAAATCACCTCTAAGTTATTGATTATTTGATTGCATGTAAACTGGAACATAGTTCTTTGCCTTGCACATAATTAACTTTGGATTACTGTTTCTTGATAAAGTTCAGTAAAACACTTGGGGATTCTTTCAAAATTTTGTAAAAACTCCTTAAATATAACTAGAAACCCAAATTATTTCCACTTTAGAAATAATAGTTACATACATGATTGGCACATACAAAGAGGCTTATTCATTTCAAATTCATAGCATATTATTGAAAAAAATAAAAATTTATAAAAGTCAAATATAATAAACACCTTTCAAAACTATAGACAATTTGTACATATGATCTATCATTTACCACACATATTTTATATTTTATATTATATTATTTTATCACAATTTTCATATTATTTATGAAATAATATTTGTCATATTTATTTTATTTTATCATATTTGTATACGTATTATTCATGTAGTAAACAGAATATTATATACTCTGACTTCTTAAGAAAGCAATTTTTTTCATTCAAAAGACCAAATTCCCTGGTTCTTCAGCATATATAGCAAATTGGAAAAATTAACAATTCCTGATTGGTGAGCATTGATTAAAATTATATCTTATAAAGTTACATTTGCTATTAGGTAGCAAGATTGAGAAAGATAAATATTTTAAAGTGCACTTTACATGCAAGAATTTCAACTGTTTTGATTGAAAGGGTCCAAAACTATTACACAGAGAACCTGAAAAAAACCGTACTGAATTGTTGGTGAATCATGCTCTTTCTCATGGTGACATAAAGTATTGTTTGGAAAAGATAATAAGAAAGAACATTCTCCATCAGTTAGTAAAACAAATCAAGATATATTTCTTAAATGATTTCCTGCCTTTATTGCAAATATTAATTAATTATTTTATGAATAAATAATTTTACATCCCGTATTCCTTTATTGGTTTATTTATATTATTGTTGTTGTTTTTTGAGACAGAGCCTCACTCCATCGCCCAGGCTGGAGTGCATGGCAGAATCTCGGCTCGCTGCAACCTCTGCCTCCTGGGTTCAAATGATTCTCCTGCCTCAGCCTCCTGAGTAACTGGGATTAAGGCATGTGCCACCACGCCAAGCTAATTTTTGTATTTTTACTAGAGACGGAGTTTTTCCATCTTGGCCAGGGTGGTCTCGAACTCCTGACTTCAAGTAATCCACCCGCTTCGGCCTCCCAAAGTGCTGGGATTACAGGCGTGAGCCACTGCATCTGGCTTTATATTGGGTAATTTTATTAACATTAATATATCTCTAAATTTATCATAATTTTCTGTTTAAAATTGTTTTGAAATAGAAAAAAAAACTGAAGAAATCAACTTTAGTTGAGATTTTGTTTACTCACATTTTAGTATCTAGTTAAAAATAAAAGCACAACTGACAAAATAGAATATGATATACCCTGGTAAAATTTTGGTTATGACATCAATATTAAAAAATTTATCCAGAATATATTTTTTAAAAAGAAAAATAAATACCTTCTTAAAATGAAAATAGTATTTGCTTCCTATTTAAACTCTCATAGATTCTTGGGAACTAATCTGAGCATCTTCCAGCATGATCTCATAGTATATCCAGATGTTTTTGCAAAGCGAGATCATCACAATCCGTAGACCTAAGCACCAATTTCGTCTTTTTGTCTTTCTTCAGCTAAAACTTAGTTTTTTCTCCTTTGAAAACATTTGTGATGGTTAATTTTATGTGTCAACTTGAGTGGGCTAAGGGATGCTCAGATAGCTGGTAAAACATTATTTCAGGGCGTGCCTGTGAGGGTGTTTCCAGAAGAGTTTAACATTTAAACACTTCCAACTCCAAAAGGCAGGAGACTGAGCTCAAAGCCCACCACTGCAAAATATATCCAAGTAACAAACCTGCACATGTACCTCCTGAATCTGTACAAATTTAAAAATAAAAAAAACAAAATTCCACTTTGTTGTGCACTAATAGTGTCTTATTTTCCCCTCACAGTGAATATTAGACTGGTGATGGCTATACTTTGACCTAATATAATTTGCATTCCCCATATCACTTAGCACAATATTTATAATTACACACACACACACTCAGAGCATTCACAAGTATTTGTTGAATGAGTGATTCAGTGTATGAACTATTCTACTCTTTAGTAGATGTTCCAGATTTTAGTATCATGTTTCTGCCCATTACTCTCTTTTTCGAATGTTTAAGTTATTAAATTTCAAAACTTACAAAATTTAGCAGTTTTTACTATGAAAGCATTACCCCCTTGTTCATATTAACTGAATATGTTTAACACCGCTTAACTAAACAATAAGGAATAAATCTACCGTGTCCACTCATATGCCAAATTCACATCTTTGTCTGATTTACTTGCATCTGTTTATTTTAGCTTGGTCAAGAAAACAATACAATCTTTAACTGTACTACAAAAGACTAGAAATGTGACTGAATCAATGTACTATCATCCATTGTAATAGTGTTTTCAAAAGGGGTATTGTTACAAGGGAGTCCTACAACTAACTATAAAGGGGGCGGGAAGGTGTTGGTGCCTCTCTGCACAGTGTTTCACAGCTCTCCAATTCACAGATCTCATGTTGAAGCAAAATTCTTTCTAAGACCCAAACTCTTTCCAGGCAATTTTCTAAATGGTCTAAGGCAAACTTACCACTGTTTATGCTGCTAAATGTTTAAAGTTAAAAGTCATGGGTATTTCACTCTGAAATATGTCACAAAAAGGTCTTTGCTGTTTACCTGATTCAATTAGTAACTTTACTTAGGATGATTTTTAGGAACAGATGAGCATTTTTTAAAACGTGGTTTATATATACAAATGTATACAGTAAAACATTATTATTAAACGGTGAGTGTTCTTGAATAAAGATTTAGGTCAACACCAAAAATCACTTGGGTATTCTTCTTCCTCTAGGGCACACAGCATATCTTAATTCTGCACATAAAAATCATTTTTTTTCCAGCCTGGGCAACATAGTAAAGCCCCATTTTTACTAAAATAAAAATAAAAAAATTTAACCGAGCTTGGTGGCGTGCGCCTGTAATTCCAGCTACTTGGGAGACTGAGGTGGGAGGCTCACTTGAGGCCAGGAGTTTGAGACTGCATTGAGCTTTGATTGTGCTATTGCACTCCAGTTTGGATGACAGAACAAGACCCTGACTCTAAAAAAATAATCATTTCTTCTGGTTGAATTGTATTATAGAGATATGGATAATAATTTTAAAACAATGATATAACATAATCTTGGCTCCGCTGGCACTACATAGAATCTATGAATTTTCTGATTCAAATGGAACAAAGCTATTAACTTATATGTCCACTAATGCTTCATGATGATTATTACATTAAGATCAACTTTGGTAATAGTTCTATATTTCTCATCTTCAAAGGTAAAAAAAGTAATAATTTCTGCCTAACTAGATCTGCAGCTACATCTTCTTCCTAATTTGGAATGGTAGTAACTGCCTAACTTTGTAGCTACATTTAAAACTGATTTTCAAGGAGTTTTCACACAAAAACTTTCTGTCACGTAATCCTGGGTTTCACTGAAAACAGAGTAATAGATAACAACTAGAAGAGAAAGCAACCAACAAGAGAAAATTTTCTCTCTTATCTTATAATTAACTAATTATAATAAAAAATCTATAGAATATCATACTTTCATTTTCACTGAGATTTGAGTTATTCTTATGGCAGCCTGAATCTGCAGATACCACCACTAATAATTGGAACTGTGAGTGAACAGTTCTAATTCTGCCTCCACCTGATTCTCCATCTCAAATACAAAAGCCTCTTGTCTCAAAAGTGGTTTGATATGCCAGTCAAAAATCTAGATCAAAAAATATTTTAGATTCTCTTGAGAATAGGAAAAGCAATAACCTAAGCAAAAACAATCACTTATTCAGGAATGTTTCAATTTTGTATACATATAAGCACAGTGGTAAGACAGGATCTTGTGTGTTAAAAGCAACTGAAGTGAAACCATAAGCACAATAGGAAGTCATGCTTGAAAACTAGGAGACTTCTTCTTCTGGCCCTGGGAGAGTGACAGAGTGTAGAATTAACTTTCACTCATAAACAACTAGAAAACTGAGTAAATATAGAAAATATTTATTTTTAGAAACTGGATTAGTTCAGCCACAGTGGAAAGCAGTTTGGAGAGTCCTCAAAGAACTTAAAACAGAACTACCCTTCTGACCCAGCAATCCCATTACTGGTTATATACCTAAAGGAATATAAATCGTTTTACCATAAAGACATATGCACAGGTATGTTCATTGCAGCACATTTTACAATAGCAGAAACATGGAATCAATCTAGATGGCCATCAATGGTATACTGGATAAAGAAAACGCAGTACAGGCCGGGCGCAGTGGCTCACACCTGTAATCCCAGCACTTTGGGAGGCCGAGGCGGGTGGATCACGAGGGCAGGAGATCGAGACCATCCTGGCTAACACTGTGAAACCCCGTCTCTACTAAAAATACCAAAAAAATTAGCCAGGCATGGTGGCGGGCGCCTGTGGTCCCAGCTACTCGGGAGGCTGAGGCAGGAGAATGGCGTGAACCCGGGAGGCGGAGCTTGCAGTGAGCCCAGATCTTGCCACTGCACTCCAGCCTGGGCAACAGAGCGAGACTCCGTCTCAAAAAAAAAAAAAAAAGAAAAGAAACTGCAGTGCAATACACCATGGAATACTATGCAGCCATGAAACGGAATCAGATTATGTCCTTTGCAGCAACACGGATGCAGCTGGGTGCCATCAACCTAAGTCAATTAATGCAGGGAAAGGGAACAAAATACTGCACTTCTCACTTATAAGTTGGAAACTTATAAGAGGGGAACAACAGACACCAGAGCTTACTTGAGGGTAGAAAGTGGGAGAAGGGTCAGGACTAAAAAACTACTTGTTGGAGACTATGCTCAGTATCTGGGTGATTAAATCATTTGTACACCAAACCCCAGTAACACATAATTCTCCCATGTAACAAACCTGCACATGTACCCCCTGAACCTAAAATAAAAGTTGGAAGGAAAAAACAAAAGACAGACCGTGGACCATAGGCAGTGCAGATAATGGTCTCTGAAAAAAGAAACAAATGAGGAGCATTTTGTTTGAAGGTACTTTTCAAGCTGCAGCAAAGGAATGAGGAAACCAGAATAAGCCTGGGAATCTCATTGAACTGGGGGGACAAATATCCCAATTTGGGGAGGCTGCAGCAGTTAGAATTTGTGGGGCAAAGCACCTGAGATAAAGGAACTAAGTGGAGAAAGACTTCCAAAATCTGGCTAGAGATCCTTATAATTCTTTGGCTGAACACCAAATATGCATGAGTACTGTGAAGTCCCATGAGTCAAAACTAGAAATATCTTCCAGGAAGAGAAAAATTATGTAAGATGAACACTTCACAGAACTCGCACAGAACTGGTAGTTTTTTGAATTCCGATTAGCCAGACTAGAGATGCCTTATTGAATACAAAAAACATCCAGTAAATTTCACAGAAGGGCCCATATCTTAGAAATGGAGCCAAAGTAGCCAAGAGTAAGTTTTATTCTAGACCTTTCCTAAAATAACTTAGAAAGAAGCTTCAAAAGACCAAAGTTCTAAAATGTGGCCAAAGCTTAACAATCTTTAAAGGGAATCAACAAAATCTGGCTCTCAGCAAATTAAAATTCACAATGTTTGGCACTGGGAAAAGTCACTCAATAGAGACAAACAATCCTAGGAATGAATGAGATGATAAAATTGGTGACAAGAACTTTAAAATATCTGTTATGAATATGCTCCATATCCTCAAGGATATAAAAGAAAACATAAAAATTATGAGACACAAATAGAAAATGTAAAAGAGAAACAAATGGAACTTCTAGAGATGAAAATTAAATATCTGAAATGAGGAATTCACTGGTTAAAATTAACAGTGGTAAGTAATTATTTTAGAAGAAAAGATCAGTAGATTTAAAGCTATAGCAACAGAAGCTATCTAAAATGAAGCACAGAGAAAATAATAACTAAAAAACAGAAACAAAGCTTCAATACTCTGTGGGATAATATAGGTAACTGGAGACCCAGAATGAAAAAGAGAACAGAGGACAGAAAGGATAGACAAAATTTCCATATTTGTTGAAAACTGTAAATCTACAGATCCATAAATCTCATAGTTCCTAAGCAGAATAAACAGAAAGAAATCATCTCAGCACATATCATAAACTAATGGCTGAAAATTACCAAGTTTTGAGAGTTGAGGGAAGGAGACAGAGTTAGGTTTGTGGGTGAGATTAAGCCCAAGATAAGTGAAACATTCCATGGCCACTCTCTGAGGATTCATAACCAGCAGGTAAAATTCTCATCATTGACTTTAACTATCGCCATGTTTTTTTGGGCCTGACATTAAAAGTGAACAAAAGTACAAAATGAAATGACCGCTATGCTGTCAGACACTGTCACAGTTAAAGGATTTAGAAGTTTTTCAGTAGTAACTCTTTACTGTGCAGACAAATACGTTTGATTGTGTTTATTACAGGAATCTCTGTACCATTCACTTATTAAATATTTATGGAGCACCTATTTTGTTCCTAGACTGGAGGTAGGTAGATATTTTGTGGTAATATGCAAAATAAATAAGGTAAACATACTACTAGTTAGTTCCCCTAATTTAGAGATTCTAACTTGGTGTGCAAATAAACAGTGAATAGTACTTTACATAGGAAAAAAACACATATAACAACCTCTAAAGCCTCTATTCATAAATGGTTATAGCAGTTGTAAAATTATCCTTATACATCAAAACTCCAAGATTTAGCATTTTGATTCAAGCAGGACTCCTTTTTCCTCCATTGAGGATATTGAATATATAATCCTAGAACCAAAAGGTGCCAGGACTAAAGATGACTATAGAAATCATTTAGTACAGTGGTGTTGAAACATACATGAAAGAGGCCAGATGGCTACCTCAGGTGGACTTGGGCGGTGGTAGTGGTAGTGAGGGCAGATTGACTGAGCAGATGGTCCCCTGGTGTAACCAGAAGACTAGAATACATTGGAGTGGTGGGGGTGGGGGTTTGGGGGAGGGAGGGGCACACTTACCACGGATTCATAAATCCCATACTAACACTTTGCCTAGGCCCTGTAGATATTTGAGTTTGAAAAGCCTGAATTATATTCTCTCATTCTTTTTATTGTTCCTCCTTTCCTCTCAATATGTAACCACTAAGGCAGGAGGTTCACGTCACTGGCTGATGTTTTTTCCAGATAGCGCATTCTTCTATGGCACAAAGGGAACCATCATCTTAACTAATTTTTACTTTAACTCGTTAACATCCCATGCTATTTTATATAAATGATTTTCATTTGTATATTTGGACAGATACTATTAATACATATTTGTGAAATTACTTTTATTTCAATAACATTATTTGTGATAGCACACATTATGGATCAAGGCTTGAAAGGCTGATCCATATCACTTACTTTAGACTTCTCACCTGAGTAAGCTAGCTATAGCTTCAAATTCTTGATAATACTTAGAAAAAAATAAAACGTAACCAAAACTCATCTTATTAAATTTGGCAGGAAAGTTGGAGAAATGGCTTCAATGCCTATTTTGTCTGCTGCACTGTCCAATATGAGGCTATTTAAATTTAAATTAATTAAAAATTTAAAAGCATTAGCTGCTTAATAGCACTTGCTACATTTCAAGTTCTTAATAGCCATATGTAGCTAGTGGGTATTTTATTAGACAGCTGAGATATAAAAATGTTCCATTATTACAGATATTCTATTGGACCGCCCTGCACTAAAGAAGTACCGTAAATTGAAGAAAATTGCTTTGTCATCTATAAGCATGTCCCTCTGTCTCTTGTCATGGAAAGGAAACTGTTACTCTGTGAAAAGAAAATCTAGTGCATTTATTTTCTTTCTGACACTTCATTCAATTGTTGTGTCCTTCCGTCTGCCTTCTACTTCTAATAGTTCACCCTTCCTGGTTCAATCTACATGTTAAACACAGAGACATCAACCATTACCAGCCATATCCCTCTTTTCTGCTAAATAAAGCAATTCTTCTACTACCACAAACATTGGATGTAAATTGTCATTCTGTCACTAGAAAAGATCAGATTATACACATTTCAAAGAGCAGCTTTTTCTGCCTTTGATGGGTTTCCAGTAAATATCCTTGCCCCCAAATACCTTCCAAGAATCTGGTCACAGTGCCTGACATTGCAGCATGTTCCTGAAAATTTTTAGTTTTTCTCAAGTTCATTACTAAAATGCTGCTGTGTATGAATCTGGCTGCTGTGTATTAATTTGGTTCCCTATGTAGCTCTTTGTAATTTAACAAGTTAATGCTCTCAGGCTTACAAAACCTGGAGAAAAAAGGTTTTGGCAACTGGGGAGGACAGAGCACATCAGGGTAGCTTTCATGAAAATGCCAGGTTGCTTCTGAAAATGGAGACTCTTTTGCAATGAAAAGTGAGACCAGGAAACATGAGAATGCTATGTGCTCTAAGACGCACGACCATGAGATTGAGCAAACCTGGCTTTCATCCCGTATTTTTAATGTTCTCTTTCGTGTCTCTGGACAACATTTAGCCCTCTGTATTTCTGCGTTTCATATCCATAGATTCAACTCAACTGTGAGTGAAAAATATATAGGAAAAAAAATTCCACAAAGTATCAAACAGCAAAACTTAAATTTGTCATGCACTGAACTATGTTGAACCCACAAGAATGAAGTGATGTACAGGTATTGTATTAGGTATCATAAGTAATCAAAGGTTGTTTAAAATATATGGGAATATGTACATAGGTGGAAACCTGTGCATAGGTTATATCCATATACTACACCATTTTATGTAAAGTAATTCAGCTAGTGTGGATTTTGATATCCGTGGGGGTCTTGGAACCAGTGCCCCCATGGAGACTGAGAGACAACTTTACTACTTAGTGTTTCTAAACTTCTGTTTTTTTGTCCTTAAAAATGGGCATAAAAATAACTTCTTATCAGGATAATAAAGGATATATACAGAAGGCCTAGCTTTGTACTGATCACACACTGGGAAATGATGAAAGAAAGCATTATAGGGATTTCCTTCAGCCTCTTTGTCACTTTTAATAAACTTTTGGTTTCAAAATCAAAATGATGAACATATTCAGTGTTCTTTTCTCTCTGCTCCAGGACTTGAGAGTTGGGGATTGATTCCAAATAATTTGAAACAAAATACAGATGATAGTTTCCATGGTGAAATGAGACCATCAAGAATTGGTTTAGCTGGAGCAGAAGACCATTACCCAATAGTGGTGGAAAGAAGATTAGAAAGTTAGGATAGAGATGTAGAGATGTAGAGATAGTGTGTCCAGAATTGGTGGGTTCTTGGTCTCACTGACTTCAAGAATGAAGCCGCGGACCCTCACAGTGAGTGTTACAGCTCTTAAGGCGGCGCATCTGGAGTTGTTTGTTCCTCCCAGTGGGTTCGTGGTCTCACTGGCTTCAGGAGTGAAGCTACAGACCTTTGCGGTGAGTGTTACAGCTCATAAAGGCAGTGTGGACCCAAAGAGTGAGCAGCAGCAAGATTTATTGCAAAGAGCAAAAGAACAAAACTTCCACAGTGGGGAGGGTGATCCCAGCGGGTTGCCACTGCTGGCTCTGGCAGTCTGCTTTTATTCTCTTATCTGGCCCCACCCTCATCCTGCTGATTGGTTCATTTTACAGAGAGCTGATTGGTCTGTTTTACAGAGAGCTGATTGGTCCATTTTGACAGGGTGCTGATTGGTGCGTTTACAATCCCTGAGCTAGACACAAAAGTTCTCCACCTCCCCACTACATTAGCTAGATACAGAGTGTGGACACAAACGTTGTCCACATCCCCACTAGATTAGCTAGATACAGGGTGTCAATTGGTGCATTCACAAACCCTCAGCTAGAAGACACAGGGTGCTGATTGGTGTGTTTACAAACCTTGAGCTAGATACACAGTGCCGATTGGTGTATTTACAATCCCTTAGCTAGACATAAAGGTTCTCCAAGTGCCCACCAGACTCAGGAGCCCAGCTGGCTTCACCCAGTGGATCCCGCACCAGGGCCGCAGGTGGAGCTGCTTGCCCGTCCCGTTCTGTGCACCCACACTCCTCAGCCCTTGGGTGGTCAACGGGACTGGGCGCCGTGGAGCTGGGGGTGGCGCTCGTCGGGGAGGCTCCAGCTGCGCAGGAGCCCAGAGCAGGGGGAGAGGCTCAGGCATGGCTGGCTGCAGGTCCCCAGCCCTACCCCACGGGGAGGCAGCTAAGGTGGGCAAGAAGTCGAGCACAGCAGCTGCTGGCCCAGGTGCTAAGCCCCTCACTGCCTGGGGCCGGCGGGGCCAGCTGCCACTTGGAGTGTGGGGCCGCCAAGCCCACGCCCACCCGGTACCCACGCTGGCCCCCAAGCACCCAGCGCGCCCCAGTTCCTGCCTGCGCCTCTCCCTCCATACCTCCCTGCAAGCTGAGGGAGCCGGCTCCAGTCTCGGCCAGCCCAGGAAGGGGCTCCCACAATGCAGCGGCGGGCTAAAGGGCTCCTCAAGTGCTGCCAAAGTGGGAGCTCAGGCAGAAAAGGTGCCAAGAGCGAGCGAGGGCTGTGAGGGCTGCCAGCATGCTGTCACCTCTCAATAGTATGTAGGGGTTGGCAGGAATGGTGTTTTGTGTGTGTGTGTGTGTGTGTGTGTAATCTAGCAGATTCCCTCAAGGACTAGAACCAGAGAGAATGAGTTATGAGTTATTCTTCATTTTCAATTTCTTGCATCTGTCTAGTTTTAAACTGACCCTAAAATTTTAATTAGAAACAACAAATAAGTGCATATTGGGTAACTACTTTGTGTCTATAAATCAGGCATATCCTTCCCCTTAGGATTTTTGTTTGTTTGTTTAGTCTAAAGGGGCAGAAAGATTTTAAGCAGAACAGCTATAAGAAAACAAGCCAATAATCGTGATATGGGATGGTGTAAAATGCAATGGGAGCAAAGAGATGTCTGGTCAGAAAGTAAACTTTCCTTGTAACAGCTATTATAATACCCAACATGGAGTGGATGTCTTTCCATGCAACCATGCCTCTCAAAACAATGGTTAATTTATTTGAGTGGAATACTTTCCCAATGTCCTCTGTATTATGTCTTATAAATCACCTAAAATCAACTGTCACAGAAAATTAATCATATTCCACCTAATAAGAAATCATTATCCAATAACTTTAATCATTTGGAGTCAATACGAAGGATACTAGTAAAATACCTCTGATTGCTACATGGCTGCCACAAAGGGGTCTTTTTTTTTTTTTTAATTTGAGATAGAGCCTCACTTTGTTGCCCAGACTGAAGTGCAATGGAGTCATCTCAGCTCACTGCAACTTCTGCCTTCTGGGTTCTGACAATTCTTTTGCCTCAGCCTCCTGAGTAGCTGGGACCAGAGGTGTGCGCCACCACAACAGGCTAATTTTTTTTGTATTTTTAGTACAGATAGTGTGTCCGGAATTGGTGGGTTCTTGGTCTCACTGACTTCAAGGATGAAGCCGCAGACCCTTGCGTTGTGTTGTAGTTCTTAAAGGCGGCGTGTTCGGAGTTTGTTCCTTCTGATGTTCAGATGTGTTCGGAGTTTCTTCCTTCTGGTGGGGTTCGTGATCTCGCTGGCTCAGGAGTGAAGCTGCGGACCTTCATGGTGAGTGTTACAGCTCTTAAGGCGGCACATCTGGAGTTGTTCATTCCTCCTGGTGGGTTTGTGCTCTCGCTGGCTTCAGGAGTAAAGCTTCACGCCTTCGCAATGAGTGTTACAGCTCATAAAGGCAGTGTGTACCCAAAGAGTGAGCAGCAGCAAGATTTATCACAAACAGCAAAAGAACAAAGCTCCCACAGTGTGGAGGGTGACCCGAGCGGGTTGCCACTGCTGGTTCCGGCAGCCTGCTTTTATTCTCTTATCTGGCCCCACCTACATCCTGCTGATTGGTCCATTTTACAGCAAGCCCAGTGGTCTGTTTTGACAGGGCGCTGATTGGTGCATTTACAATCCCTGAGCTAGACACAAAGGTTCTCCACCTCCCCACTAGATTAGCTAGATATAGAGTGTCAACACAAAGGTTCTCCAAGTCCCCACCAGAGTAGCTAGATACAGAGTGTCAATAGGTGCATTCACAAACCCTGAGCTAGACACAGGGTGCTGATTGGTGTGTTTACAAACCTTGCCCTAGATACACAGAATGCCCACTGGTGTATTTACAATCCCGTAGCTAGACATAAAGGTCCTCCAAGTTCCCACCAGAGTAGCTAGTTACAGTGTCGATTGGTGCAGTCACAAACCCTGAGCTAGACACAGGGTGCTGATTGGTGCATTTACAATCTCTTAGCTAGACATAAAGGTTCTGCAAGTCCCCACCAGGCTCAGGAGCCCCGCTGGCTTCACCCAGTGGATCCCACACGGGGCCGCATGTGGAGCTGCCTGCCAGTCCTGCGCTGTGCGCCGGCACTCCTCAGCCCTTGGGTGGTCGATGGGACTGGGCGCTGTGCAGCAGGAGGCGGTGCTGGTTGGGGAGGCTCGGGCTGGCACAGGAGCCCACGGAGTCGGGGAGGCTCAGGCATGGAGGGGCTGCAGGTCCAGAGACCTGCCCCGCAGGGAGGCAGCTAAGGCCCAGAGAGACATCGAGCGCAGCGCCGGTGGGTCGGCACTGCTTGGGGGACCCAATACACCCCCGCAGCCGCTGGCCCGGGTGCTGAGCCCCTCATTGCCCGGGGTGGCAGGGCCGGCTGCTCCGAGTGTGGGGCCCGCCAAGCCCACGCCCACCTGGAACTCCAGCTGTCTGGCAAGCGTGGCGCAGCCCCAGTTCCCGCTGGCGCCTCTCCCTCCACACCTCCCTGGAAGCTGAGGGAGTGCGCTCCGGCCTTGGCCAGCCCAGACAAGGGCTCCCACAGTGCAGCGGTGGGCTGAAGGGCTCCTCAAGTGCCGCCAATGGGAGCCCAGGCAGAGGAGGCGCCCAGAGCAAGCGAGGGCTGCAAGGGCTGCCAGCACGTTGTCACCTCTCAATAGGGTTTTGCCATGCTGGCCAGGCAGGTCTCCAGCTCCTGACCTGAAGTAATCCACCAGCCTTGGCCTCCCAGAGTGCTGGGATTACAGGCATGAGAATTTTACTTTATATGCAATTGTAACAACCTTTCCTGTATGTTTATTGTTTCAATGTTCTGTGAAGGCTAACTAATGGTTACCAATGAGAAATCTGAAGAAATTAGGTGCTTTGGAAACAGAAATGACTATATAGTACCCAGAAAGGAATCTGAATTTTGAAAAAGAGTATTAAGAAAATTTTGTAATGATAATGTTGTTCCAACAGCAAGGCAGTGTGGAATGCATTTTAGAAGATTTTCAAAGTGACTGAAATGGAAAAACAAGGCATCTAAAGTGATAAAAATTCATTATTTTGGAATTTTTACTTACATGGAATATCACTTTGCTTGGTGATGATTGATAATAAAGTATGATAGAATCTTTAGACGTAGCTATTTATGTATTCAAAATACTTGCCTTTGATTTTTAGAGCTTGCAACAAAGCTATTATAAACTTTTCTCTCTAAACTCTGGTTTCAGTATCAGATGAAAGCCTACTCTTTAGAAAAGATTTTATGAAAAAATACAATCCTGTCTATATTAAGTCATGTAATAGAAAATAGAAATTTAAAATAAAGGGTCTGGACTTAAACCAAGTTATTAATACTTTTATACATTTAAATAGTGGCATGTGATTTACATCCAATGTGTCTCATGCTGGAAAGGTTGACCTAAGCCAAGAGCTAAAGACCTAAAACTCTAAAGAAAAACAAAAACAAACAACAACAAAAAAACTCTTTCAGATTAGCATTTTCAACCAAATACAGTTAATTTTCAGAGAACTAAAATTTGATTAAAACCAACAAAATTATATGTGTTAAATGTAGAAGTAATAATAGCTATAGTATCATTAAGATTGTAAAATTAAAATCAAGCTCTAATTTGAACTAGAATGCTAATGAATACCTCATTCTTATTCCCCCATGGTTCAATCCCTTTTGCACTATTTCAACAGCCTTCTAATAATGAGGTCTCCTTGTCTCTGATCTTTATTTCGTCTAGTTCATCCTGTTCCTTTTATAAAATTAGCCTTTCCAGAGCAGTGTTATCCTATATCATTCCCACACTAAAAAACCTTCAAATTTTTAACTGAGTTAAGGGCAAATCTGTCAGTTTGTACTTCAGATCCTCTACCATAGTGGTTTTTCCAATGAATTATCTGGAAACCTAATAATCTGTAGTTCATTAGAAGTTTTACAAAGTTTTGTTACAAGTACAGTGGATGCTGAGACTGTAATCGCTGTTTATTAACCTGGGGTTCAAATGTCTAGATGTCATTAGGCCAGAACATTGTAGAGTAATTGTGCTAGATTTGAACCTATAAAGTAACTGTATTCTAATTATAACCTTGAAATCTTTTACATTAGAGTTCTACATAACATTTTATTTGGAAAGGTGGTTGATCTATTAAGAGTTTGAAAAGAGTTGTTCTGCAACGTGCCAACAGTTTTATCACCAAAATTGCCACAAATTATTGTATCCTGTATCTACTATCTTTTTGTTGTTGTTGTGGTTTTAGGGACAGTCTTGCGATACGGCCGAGGCTGGAGTGCCGTGGTGCGATCATAGCTCACTAAAACCTGGAACTCCTGCGCTCAAGGGACTCCTGGGAATTCTGAGCAATGCTCTCACCTCAGCCTCCTGAGCGGCTAAGACTACAGGTGACTGCCATCACACTTGTCTAATTTTAGAATGTTTTTGTAGAGATAGGATCTTGCTATGTTGCCTAGTTTAGTCTTGAACACCTGGCCTCAAGCAATCCTCCTGCCTTGGCCTCCCAAAGTGTTGAGATATCATCTATGAGACACCCTGCCTGGACTTGTGTCTACTATCATGCTGGTTCCTCCACCCAAAATCTCCTTCTCCTCATTCTGTTCCCCATGTCTCTATGTTAAATCTTTCAAAGGCTATCATAGCCTTTGCTGATCCACCTACCCAACTTTCTCTTAACTTTGTTTCGTATATATATAGCACCCATTGAATTTTTCTTTCCTATGTTTTCTCCATATTCCATCCTGGGTTAATTTTGCCTGGGGGCAAACATTATGTCTTTTTTTTTTTTTTTTTTGATGGAGTTTTGCTCTTGTGGCCCAGGCTAGAGTGCAGTGGCACGATCTTGGCTCACCGCAAGCTCCATCTCCCGGGTTCAAGTGATTCTCCCGCTTCATCCTCCTGAGTAGCTGGGATTACAGGTATGTACCACCACGCCTGGCTAATTTTGTGTTTTTAGTAGAGACGAGGTTTCTCCATGTTGGTCAGGCTGGCCTCAAGCTCCCGATCTCAGGTGATCTGCCTGCCTCGGCCTCCCAAAGTGCTGGGATTACAGGCGTGAGCCACTGCGCCTGGCCAAAATTATGTCTTACTTTGCACTTATTTAACTATCAGAATTTTAAAGAAAGGAATTGAGCACCAAGATTTCTGAAAGTGAAAATCAGCATCACCACCACATACATTCTATAAATTCTATGCTTGAAGAGCCTTACCTTTTATCCAATGATAAAAGATGTTTGCTAATTAGCCAAGTATGGAAAGTACGATAATTTCATAGAGCATATATAAAATTATCAGTATTTTACAATGACTTGACAATATGGGAAATATGATTAGTAATGACAAAGATAATGAAAATGACAATTTATTGAGTGCTTACCATATGCTGTATCTCCCCCTATAATTTCTTACCTCATGCTAACGGTTCTCCAAAATGAACAACATCTCACTTTTACGGAAGAAAAAATTGATACTCCAGAGGTGAAATCATTTGCTCAAGTTTACGAGTGTAAAAATAGGAGAGTCAGGATTCAATCTTGGCTCTGTGTGGCAGAAGAGTTTTTGTTCTTTCCAGTTTATCATGCTGTCACTCAAAATGAAAACAATAGTAGCATGTGTATGAATTCCTCCTGGAGGAAGGTTTGAATGTTACTATTCAATAGATCTGCCTTGAGACTTCTTCGTGTCTGTTACAAAATTCTTGCTTGAGGGTATCTCAAAACAAAACACACACTTGGGCAGAAAGCTGCCTTCCCCAGTTAGTGAGCAATTTCACTCTTCCTGGCTGAGAAGATTTCTACCAGGATAGGTGAAAACAAAAAGGAAAGAATCGAAAAATAGAAATGTTATATACTTGGAGATATGAACTGAAAAATTGTGTTACTACTGATAGAAGAATATAGTCAAATAAGAATAAAGAGAAAAAATACACAGAAAATGTTAGTTAAATATAGATTCGTGAGCAATTCTGGTATTGCTATTTGGGTGGTGATGAAAGCTAAATAATCAAACCAACAGAGACAGACTTCCTATAATAGCAGAATAGAGGAGAGATATTGATAAAAATGCTCTTCAAGTCTATGAGAGTTTCAGATTTCCAGCTCAGATTCTGGCTTGCTTCTCAACCTGAACCAACACCAACAGTGCCAGTTTCCTTGAGAGAACTACTGCCTCTTCACTAATACAACCAGCTAGCCTCAGTTCTATCTGCCAGTCCTGTTTTTGCCTTCTTCTCCTGGTTGGCAGTCTCCCTGCTTTCAGGCCTACTTTAAGCCCTTTGACTCTGGCTAAAAAACAGTTGCCTCGTCCTACAGTATTTAGCAATTCAAAACATTCTTAGGCCACTGAGCTAAATTTTCCCTTTGGTAGTTTCTAAGTTTCATGTCTTTCCTAATCTCACTGCCCCCATTTCTTCCTTAATTGTGATCCTATAGAGTTTGCGTTCCTACATTATAAGTAGTAAATAACAGAAGTTGCAACATACTTCAGGCACTTTGAAAGTAGCTCATGTGAAAATCACCTTGAGATAATGCTGAGAATACTAGTCTGAAGAGCTCTAATAATAGAGATGCCCAGTGGGGTAGTCTTTGGGGAGGGGAGAGCAGTGATACAATTGTTAATCAGCCCCAGTGTTGAGAGTTCAGTTCCAGTTACCCAGAAGCCATTGCCCTAAACTTTTAGCAGTTTGGTCTTTTTGCCTTTCCTCTGTCCCTCAGTGTCTCCCTCCCCACTTTTCATCTTTCATACTGATTTTCCTGACCCGTTGCCTCTCTGATCTTACACTTATTGATCTGAAGATGGACTTTTCATTTCATGAGACCATTTCCCCTAAGACAAAGTAAGAAGAGCTGTTTAAGACTATAATACTGTTTAGATAATATTTTTCATGTAGGAATAAGACGTTTTGCGCGTAGGAGAGGATTGTAATCGCTAACCACTTAACAAAATTTCACTTATATTTAAAAATGAAAAACAATTTATACCTATTAAACCTAGCCATCAAAATGTAAAAATTATGACCAAAACATCTAATTTTCAAACATTAGGTGTCAGACACTCGGCTAAGCATTTTATATGCACTTTTTCATTTAATCTCCAAAATCAGTACACATCAGGGAATAGGTGCTACCATTATTATCTCTATTTAACACATGAGGGAACTGTTGAAATTTATAGAAACCAAGTAACTTGTCCAAGGCTGCAGAATTGTACTCAGAATTCTCAGGAATTAGAGCCTACTAACAACAATGTCAACAACAACAGCTCTTAATTATTTATACTGCTACAGACTTTAGTTATAAAATTAAAGCTACATCTTGATAGTCATTTTGGTCAATATAAGCTCTCCTAAAGCTATTACAAAATAAACTGAATGATAGAAAAAAAATCTATTGGTCAAATTTCACAGAGAACTAATTTGGGTCAATTATAGAGTTAGTTCCAACAGTAAACTCTATTTGTATTGTATTTCTTAATATTATGATAAATATGATTTTTTCTCCTTGTAGAGATGTTCTCATGTAGCCCAATAAAAAAGAGAAAAATACGTGGTCAGATGGTCTAAAACACCATATATTGATTTTCTTGTTAATTTAACATCTTTCTCTAGAACTGTTCTTAGAGCTTGAAAAACAAGAATTTCCTTCCAAGAAGAAATAATCTCTGAAACTTTGACAAATCCCTACCTAATGAGGACATCTCCTTAAAACACACATATACTTCTACGTTAAACAGTGTGCTGACCTTTAGACTCAATGTTTAAGTTACAGTGTTACAGTGGATTTATTTATTTAACATGTTTTTATTGAATATCTCTTGTGGGCAAAAAGTTTCATGTAATAAAAAGGCCCTGTGTGATCTTAGTGTCAGATCTTATTTGTCCTCGCTAGACTCACTGTGTTAACAGACTTGGGTGTCAACAGTAGTCTCTGCTCCTGAGGAAATCTGATTAAGAGTGAGTGAGTATATCAGGACCACCTCCCCCACTTCCAGAATGAGGGCAGAGAATTACCTGTGCAGCCTCAGACCAAACTAAACAATGACTTCAACCGATGGCACCACAACACACTGACTTCAACTTTCTTCACTGTCAGACAACTCCCACTGTTGTTCTTTACACACTAGACTGAATCCCCCATATATTTATACTAATTGAGTCTAGGTTAGCAACATCTCTTAGGACACTCATTTGGGGTATTGAATATTTTAGGGGATCTCATCTACTTTGGATCAGCTCCTACGCTTAAAATCCCAACTGGCCTTACCAGTTGGAGATCCCAGAATATCTTGAGCTAAATTCATTTAATTAAAAAACTTATTTGTCAGAACTAAACTGAAACTTAAAGATCAGTTGCTGTGTTATTTTAATCAGATCAACTTCTTCATATAAAATTTAATGGGGAAGCTCAAATTTTAAAATCCCAATAAATAGAAATGAAGGTGCAGTTGAAACAAGAGTACAGCAATGAAATGAGAAGACCCAAGATTCCTCCCACATACTTCCCACCCACCATCCACATACCTATTCAAGGTTTTAGAGCACAGCCTTTACATCCCTGGTATTCCTGGTTTATATCAACTGATTCTGAATCTTAGGTACCCGTCCAAATTTACCTAACTAGTTGGTCTGGAATCCCAAATTCAAACTCAGTATATTAAAGTTCTCTAGAGAAGCAGAACCACGTGAATATGTATGTGGGTGTATGTTTTCTGCAAACATACAGAGAGAGAGAATGAGAGAGAGAGAGAGAGAGAGATTTTAAGGAATTGATTGTGGAGGCTGGGAAGTCTGAAATCTAAGGCAGATTAGCAGGCTGAAAGCCAGGAAAGAGCTGATGCTGCAGTTTGAGTCTGAAGGTAGTTTGGAGGCAGAATTCTCTCTTCCTTTGGGAATCTCAGTCTTTTTCTATTAAGGCCTTCAACTGACTAGATGATACCTACCCACATTATGAACAATTATCTGCTTTATTCAAAGTCTACTAATTTAAATGTTAATCACATCTAAACAGTACCGTCAAAATGACATCTAGGCTAATGTTTGGCCAAATATTAGGTTACTGTGGCCTAGTCAAGTTGACACATAAAATTAACCATTACACCACGAGTCCTTAATCTAAAATCTTGTGCTTTTTCTATTATGAATAAGGATTTATGATCCTGTAGAAGAGAAAGACATTATAATATGGGCTGTTCACTGTTTACCTAATATTAATTCTCTCCTTTCCCTTCCTAACAAAATATAAAATTTTTGTATGAAGGTCAAGGAGCCTACCTAAAATATGAAACTTTCTTGTCTTCTTCACCATTACAGTTGGCCAGAGAACTGTAAGTGAAGTCATTGGATACAGTTCTGGGAAAGCTCTTTAAAGGGGCTAGCAGATTCAGCTGCCCTGACCAGGTGTAGGGCCTCTTGACCTTTTCCCTGTCCTTCTTTCTCTTGCCTTGAATTTGGACTGATGACTGAAGATAGTGCAGATATCATGTAATCACAAGTATCTAGGGGACATGAGGGAGCCAAGTCCTCACATTTTTTGAGCTGATGAGCTGATGAACCAGCAGCAGTTACTATTTCCAGATTCCTTATTACATTAGAAAAGAAAAATGTGTTTATTGTTTTTCTAAGCCTGTGTTAATGTATGCAAACTAAATCCTACATTGATACAGACAAGGACACAGATCACTACAATGAATATCTTAAAAACTGAACAGTGATGAAAACTTTGAGACTGTACCTAAGGAAATGAGTCAAAAGGGACGAGTTGATATAAACCAGACATAATAAGTATATCAAACACTAGCAAAGACTATGAAACAGGTACACTGGAGGACCGAACAGCTGCCATTGAATTCAGTAGAAAGGTAAATGGATCTAAATGGCTATAGGAAAAAAGGAGATGCATGCTTAAAAGAACTAAACTTCCTAGCCGCAATGTTAGGAGAATCACTGGAATGAATTATAGTGAAAGTTGTGTACCTTCTTTCTCTGAACCTTTCCGAAAAGTGAAAAGACAGGAGAAGGACAAGGACAAGTTAGCTGTCCTCATTTGCAGTCTTCACTCCATATGCCTCCTCCTGACAGATGCTTTGAAAAGCTTTATCTTGACTGGTTTGTCAGTGTAAGCACCTTCTCATCCCAAGGTTTTTTGCACAAAGAATTTAATTGGTTAAGCCAATTTGTAGTTGTAACTACAAATACCCACTTTGCAGCAAGAGCTGAATCACAAATCACTTTTAAACATTATTTTCTAATCATAGAAAATGGATTGGGGAGACACAGAGAGGGAAAAAACAGATATGTAATCTGTTTGGAGTGACTTAAATTAACTCTTCCTTTGAGCCAGAGGGCTATCTCTGAGCTTTCCACAGCCACAAACCATTTCCTAAAGATATTCTTCTTATGAGTAGCCAGTTTTATGAATAGAATGGGGAGTTGCACAGTAGCGATAGAGGTATAAGTGGGAGGATTTGTGAATCTAATTCTCTAGACTGTTGAGGTGGGGAAGCTTGACTAAATGGTGGATGACCTTTGGCACAAGACAGTCATTTGCTAGGAATGAACACAGACTACCTTTATGGGAAAGAGAATAGAGTATGACAAATTTTAGTCAAGTTCAATGTCAGAGATGGGAGAACAAAGATGGATCTAGCACTAAGTGGTTAGGACAGCAGGAAAATTAAACTAGAGGGCCAGAAACAGGTGTTTAGCAAATACAAGGCTGGAATTGTGGCTGAAATTCCAGACCAAAGGCAATATAGCCTATCTTCCTCCTTCCTGCCCTTCTTTCCCTCCTTTCTTTTCTTTATTTTTTCTGAAGACAGGCACAAACAAGACCTGTCTGAACTCTTGTAACTGATGGTAGCTGAAAACAACCAAGGGTATCAGAAGTACGGTGTTCATTTTACCAGTCAAACTTCTTCCTGTCAGTTATCTCAAAATCCAGCTTACTGCTTATATTAGTCCACATTCACACTGCTATGAAAGACTACTTGAGACTGGATAATTTATAAAGAAAAAAAGTTTAACTGGCTCACAGTTCCACATGTCTCTGGAGGCCTCAAGAAACTTACAATCATGTCAGAAGGCAAAGGGGAAGCAAAGCAGGTCTTACATGGCAGCAGAAAAGAGAGAAAGAGACAAGTTCCACATTTTTAAACCATCAGATCTTATGAGAACTCATTCACTATCACAAGAATAGCATGGGGGAGACCATCCCCATGAGCCAATCACCTCCCACCAGGTCCTTCCCTCCACACTTGGGGGTTACTATTGGAGATGAGATTTGGGTGGGGTCACAGAGCCAGACCATATCCCTGCTGTAGAAAATGATTTTCATTCACAGTTCACCTTTGAGATGTCTTTTGGGAAGAATAGAGATATAATTTTTTTTTTTGAGACCGTCTCCCTCTGTCACCAAGCTGGAGTGCAGTGGCATGATCTCGGCTTACTGCAACCTCCACTTCTCAAGTTCAAGCAATTCTCGTGCCTCAACCTCTGGAGTAGTTGGTATTACAGGCATGTGCCACCACACCCAGCTAATTTTTGTGTTCTCAGTAGAGATGGTGTTTCACCATGTTGGCCAGGATGGTTTCCATCTCCTGACCTCATGATCTGCCCGCCTCGACCTCCTAAAGTATTGGGATTACAGGCGTGAGCCACTGCGGCCGGCTGAAATATAAGGTATTTTCTCAAACATATTTATTGCCCTCCATCTGTCATCAGGAATGTTTACTTTATGCAAAAATATGGCATTAGTGTGATTTTGACAGGGAATGGTACTCATTTTAAAGATTTGTTGACACAATAGATAATGAGAATCAAGTATTTTTATAAGTTATCTACAAAGCTATCCAATTTTTAAATAGAAGTAGTATTTTACTAAGTAAATTTATACTTCTAGCACTTGATAAATTAACAAATATATGTTTTAAATTTTCTAGGAAGAGCCTATTTACTGTCTACCAGTAAACAGTATCTAAAGGGACTTTGTTGGAGGGACACAACTATCTATATTTCCTCTTTTTTCCTTCTACCCTTCACTCCCTTTTCCCATTTCCTGTATTTTTGTGGCCTCAATTTCCTTTTGGCCAAATTGCTGATCAGTTAATTGGAATATAACATTTTTTGACTATCTAATGTACAAACATGGTCTAATTTAATGTTCATAAGTAGCACCCCAAACTTAAAAAAAAACAGTTCAGTCACTTGCTCAAAGTGACTTAATTAGTAAGAATGGTAGGGAATTCTTATTTTCACTGAAATAATCAGTCTTAAGAAAGTAAAAACCTATTGAACAACCATAATTCTGTACACTATCTCAAGTTGTTTTCAAAGGATCTGGGTAGGGGGAAGATAGGCAAGAGCTAAAATGAGAGCTGTTTTAGGCACAAACTGATTTAAATAAACTTATTCTGCCAATTTAACAGAGAATACAACATACTTGTAACATTTGCCTGGCATGTTTTAGAAACAGCAAAGAAAAAAAATAGTGTGTTTGAGCAGATGTAGAATATTGAGCATTCAGGGTGCTATGTAAGGACTAGAGAGGCAGTTTGAGGTTGTATGTTAAAGGACTTTTTAGACCAAGTAGAAGAGGCTAAAATATGTCCCATTTGTATCAGAGAGCCAATGGAAACTTTTAAGATGCGGAGTGTCATGATCTGATTTGTTGAAAATAGAACTGATTATAGATCATCTGAAACTCATTTGTCATTAGTCAATATTTTGTTGAAGGGAAAATTCATCCTCTTATCCATAGAGTCCTTAAACTGTGGACATCTGTGTCTACTCTGCCCTCCTCCAGTCACTGTCTATATCTTTGTTACCTAATCCTATCCAGTTTACTCTACATCATCTCTTGCAATTTTGTTTTCCATTCTTTCCCTTATCCATGTCCAGATTCACACATCTTCTATTTGCTCATGCCTGGACTTTTGAAGCACATCATGTATTAGGGGGCCAGACACCAGCATCTCTCCTTTTACCAATATATTCCTCATAGTGTTGGAATTATGGAATCTCTGCAAAGAATAAAGCAACATGCCAAATACTTCCTCTAGTTTCACCTGATAAGAACCATGCAATGCCTACTATTTGGTGTAATTAATTTTTTATTGTTTTGCTTGTGCAAATAACCTTTAGAACTAGAGAACTCCTGAAGCACAAAGTACTCTGTAATAAATGATAATCACCAAATGCTGGGGTAGAGGCTATCTAAGTGAGCATCTCCCCTGAGCCCCTGGGCTCTGAAAAGTTATCCGACCCTTGCCTTCACGCAGGGCAGAAAGGCCGAAGCAGCCTGATGGCAAGTGCCCTTATGGCACTTACCATGTCCAAGACAGACTTTGTAAAATGGTGGCCAATGGGCTGAATTGGCTTAAAGCTATATATTTTTAAATGGCATCATTTAAATAAATATTTATAATTTGAAAGAATTCACATAAAAATTAACATTTATGCCTTCTGTTGAAAATACAGAAGATCTGTCCAAGCAAGATCAGAAATCAGATGGGCTTATGTAGAGGAGGGGCACAATCTTGAAAAGGTGCCACCTTTTACTGTTTCCGCATCACATTTGACTTCTATTCCTTAACACTCTGGGCCTGGGGGAAGAGGAGGGAGAGAAGATGGGGAGTACCGAGAGCACCTGGGATTGAATTTCCTGTCATCCCAATGGGAAGATGTCTCAGAGTTAGAATTAAACTTTTAAATCGTGATCGTAAAAGAAAATGAAATTTCTTGAACCCATGAGTGTATAGATTCATATCAGCTAGGTGTAATGTCAATAATTTTATTGGTTGAGATTTAAAACAACCCCTCAGTTTCTTCCTATTTCTTATTTTCTCATCCTTTTAAGAATACAGAGCATCAGATATATCCATAGACACAGTGAAGAATGAGCAGGGAATAGATAAGGAAATGGGTGGTCTTCAATATAGAAGTTCCAAGCAGTAAATTAAGTTGGGGAATGTTATGGGTAGAAAACCAAGGAAAGAAATAAATAAGTTTATAGGCAAATGAGATTAACAGGCTATTCCTGTTGTGACAAGAAGTTAATAAGAACTGAGAGCAAGAGCTTTTGCCTCTTCAGATATTTGAAGACAACCAGAAAACATCACAGCCTAGGGCTGGAGAGCATATAAAAGATAAGTTTAGAGAAGTCCTCAAACCGATAAAATAACAACTTACTTCCCCAAATATGCTAAGGGTATTTGTCTGTGGTTAGTCAAACCATTAAAATGGGGAAGGAGGAGGGGTCAGAATTTTCTCTTCTAGGTTCAGAAGAGCCACATTTTGCCGTTCCGACTCTAAAGCAACTACATTTCTCTACAGAGCACAGAACTGTATGTAAATTCATCCATTGTAAATCTAATCTGCAAACATGTATTAGATCAGTATTTGGAGACAGAGAAGCCAACTGGTTCTAACATTACATTGTATAGCTTCTATTAACACGTATCTCAGGGACTCATTTGGGTGATATTTGCATTGCCTAGGCTGTGGACAAACCACCAGGCAGCCTGAAAAGGACTTACTCTAGGGAAGAAACAGTGTGAAAAATAGGGTGGGGGTAGACTTGTTGAAGTGTGTGTGAGTGAGGATAGTAGAGAAAAGGAGAAAGGAGGCATTGGTAGATTCATTTAAGACAAAAAATGGGCATTTCGGTTTCTTAAAAGCCACTTTTTTTCGATTTAAAACTGTTTTGGGACTAGAGCCTCAGCCATATAAATTATTCTTACCAGAAAAAAAATTCTCTGAAGGAAAAAAAAAAGCTAAACATGTATCTTGGCAAGGGGTTTCATATTTGAATTTAAATTTAAAGATAAATTTGTTTTTAAGAAAGCATAAAAAAGCAATTTCAGAAAAAAATCAGAAAAGCTTAGTTTTCTTTTTATTAAAAAAGAAACACAGAGAAATAAATTGATTTAGTTTCTTGTTATGTTCCCTTGGATATGACATAAATTGAAAATTGTAATTAGAAAAGAAATGAAAAATAATTCAGTAAAGCTTTCACAGTTATTCCTGAAAAAGCCATAAATGCAGTATATAATGACATAATGCAGTAGTCAAGATAGTCATTGTTTAAGGTGAACTGAAGTGTGCATTATTACATCGCAAAAAGATCCCATAGCTGACACTAATCTTTAGCATTCTGCCAAAGTGGCATTTTATCCAAACTTTCTGTATTGACCTCACAATTCCACATACATAACTGTAATTCAAAACTTATGCATTTTTCAAAACATGTGTAATCTGTATACGCAGATACGCATACTTCAAAGGGTTAAGCTACCCAAGCCATAGTCAATGAATCACTTTTAAAAAGAGCAATAACTCACTGTAAGAATCACATAATTTCTTATTG